>NC_136500.1:133387477-133537477 GCF_053919585.1 Euprymna scolopes | reverse complement strand
ATGTGCTAATTACCCCTTCTACAAAGAAAATAGATAATCCTAACACCCCCGAGAATTGAGGTAAGGAAAATTCTTTCATAACAGCTTACGAATCAGTAAAAATTTTAAATGTGTTTACAAAATTGATTCAGTATACGTTTAAAATGTGACCAAATAGTAAAAGAAAAAACACAAAAAAAAACAACAACACTATTTAGATAATAATATAAACTTACGTAATTACCGATCGGATTTAGGCTCGTGCGCGACTGCCAACAGATATAAAATACTAGAGTATATCAAGCTCTAATATGGTTAGTCAGTCATAAAATATCATTGATAAAGATTTACACAGACGACTTTTAATGCATTGGAAGTAGAAATGTGTTTTAAAATTAGGTAAATTGATCATTTTTTAAAAATATTCCTTTTAAATAATAATAATAAAAAAAAACGTTTCATTTTAAACGATTCTCGTCCCGGAACCGGAACAACGATTTAAACACCAAAGCAAGCAAGCAAGGAAGACGATTTGACTTTTAATACTATATAGATTTTGGTTATTAGTAACAAGTGCAAAAATATAGGGCATTGGCGGGGTGGTTTGAAATAGAATTTAAGAGAGATTATATTGAGTTAATCATCAGATTGTACGTTTTTAATATTTTATCATTTGACGTAGTAATATGCTGTCCATTATTAATGGTGATAATTTAATTGAGGAATGTTTTGCAGAATTGATTTATGTTATACTAGCATTTCAGCCCGGCGTTGCCCGGGTGTTTGGAGGTGTATGTTGAGCAAAAAAAACAAAAAAAAACAGCTGTCATTTTTTATAAAACTTTGACCCCTATTATGACCTCTTAACATTGATTGTTTTGGGCCCTGATCAAGTTATTAAGTTAGACCAATGTCCAAGTTACCTATATCTAAAATTTCAAGTGTTTAGACCGAAAATTGGCGGAGGAGTTTGGTAGAGTTCTCAAAGTTAAAATCGTTGAACTTTTACCCCTTAATGGAAATGGATTACAAATATTTTCTCAAATCTCAGTACCCTGTATATCAAATTTCGAGTCCGTAGAGTTAAAATTGACAGAGTTATTGCGTAGGGAAATTTACACAGACACACACACAGACACGTTCACTTATATATATAGATATATTTTATCGTTTGATTGGTGTAATGATAGTAATACACTCATTGTCAGATGTTTATTTGTCTTTTGTTTGCTTTTTTTCTCGACTGAATCTTGATCAGGATCTTCTTCTCGAACGTCCTAGTATGCATGCGTTCATTTTATAGTAGCTTTCCTCCCATGACATTTCTCTGCACACGGTCGGCATTTGCATACGCGCCATCACACTCTATTACCTCCGTAATCTGCGCAAGCACCAATTTTTGCAGAATAATTATTAGCATCAATTTCGATTAACAAACGTATAAGAGAAATGTGCTATCTACATATGATACTGGTCGTCATTCATTAAAGATGTTTTTATTGAATGTTCTTTAACGGATTTGATCCATGTTTTACGAGATTTTTCGATTAGTGTAATGATACTGATGTACGAATTGTAAGAAGTTGATTCAATTTCATTAACGCTAATAATGTTTTCAGTAAAATCAGTAAAAGCAAACAGGAATCAATAATAAAATTAATCATCATCTATAAATTACATTCCTCATCACACTATAACGCAAACGTTTAAGGAACTCACAAATATACAAATATATTTGTGTTACTCAAAATACTTTATAACAATTGAACTTTTGGTACTTCTGTGTCTGTTTTCCGTAAGTCGCGCTCGGCAACGCCCAGCGAAAAACGGAAAACGCCGGATTATAACGAGCGAGCCAAAACATAGACGCTAACTCGAGTAGCAGACGTAAAAAACTGGAAGAAAAAAGAAAGAAAAGAAAGGAATGAGTTTAACAGGAATAGAAAAGGAAAGACAGTGTTTATTTGCGTGTTTTCCAATAGAAAGAAAAACAAAAAACAACAACAACCACAACCACAAAAACAAGAGCAATCAATCAATCAATCAATCAATCAATCCAGAATTTAAATAACTTGGAAATCTACAGAAAACGTCCTCGCGTTTTGTCAGGAAAACCAGCTGCTCGCAATGGAGAAAAATGTCGGCGAAAATGCATCATGAAAAAACGAAACGCAAACGACAGTTTCGGATGGAGGTGCACTAATGGTCAGTGCAGACAATGGGCGCCCTTGTGCTATGACACCTTTTTCGAGAGGTTTCTCCACTTGCTACCTACCATTATAGGAATAATATATTTGTGGGCGTTCGAAATGGCAACACACAAAAAGCTACGGCGAAAGTGTGATATCAGGTCGGATCACACTATCACCGACTTGTAAAACGCCCTTAGGGATATACATATATATTTTTTTACACAGGCATCACCACTTATCAAGGTCCAGAGACCACTCGATGATAAGGGTTAAAGAGTGTACAATAGTCAATTGGACAACATAGTAATGCTTAGTAATAAAAATTCGGTAAATTTGTTAACTTAACCATATTGTAGTCAGCTGGAAAGCAGGCAAATGGAAGACAGTTTCACAGTCGTGCAGTTCTAAGAAAAACATATTATTCATGGAATCTACGTTCAGGTTTAGGCACAGATAAAGAGTGAAGGAAATTATTGATAGTGTTTTCAACTAGACGAGTGTTTCTCGTGAAAGTTTGAGGAAGGCGGACCATAGATTGGAGCTCAGCCGAGCACTTGTCATGAAAATAACGATAACGCAGAGACAGACTCGCAACATTTCTTATGTGAGAAAAAGGTTGAAGAGAAGAGAAAAGGGAATCTCCTACTAGGCTACGAAATATAATAGAACTCTATCAAGGCAAGATAAGTTCTTCTTAGCAACTCCTACCAAGATGTGACAACAGTACTCAATACGTGGACGTACCTGGCCTTTTTATAGGTAGACAATTGCATACAGCCGGAACAAATTTCAACAGAGAAATTTGCATAGCCATCACCGTTTCATCGCCCACAGATATCAGAACGTTACAATTTGTCCAGCCGCACACATGCGATAAAGGAAATTCGTTGCGCCCCACACGCAATGATAAAACAAACAGGCTTTTTTTAAAAAGATTTTGCCCGCGAATATCAAATTAGTTCAATTTAGTTTTATTCTAGTTTCTTCTGTTGTTTCATCTGAAACTCGAGCTAAAGTTACTGCGCCTTGGAATGCATTAAAATGCTCTGTCTTGAATTACCGGTCTATGCAAAGAAACCTTAATTCTCGTCATGGAAAATTACCACAGCGAACGAGAAGTATTCTTCTTTCTAACAATGTTATTTTGAACTACTGTTTTCTTATATGATGAACACACACACACACACGACTTTAATTTGCCAGGACTATTTCCTTAGGTATCATCGGAAGATCGGAGGCCCACGGTATACAGTGAAAGTTGACGACTAATGTTGGGAGGGTTGTCGAACCGCCCTGGGTCTGCGGAGGATACGGCCATGCTGAGAAGGAGACGGGCTTTTGTCACAATCACAGACCGTAAATCAGAAATCCTTCATCTGTTTATAAAATAAATACATACTACCGGAGACCACGATAGTTTCCAAAAAAAAAAAAAAACAACTATATATAAAATTAATTTAAAAAAAGGAGCAATTTATTTTTCTGCAAAAAAAAAGAATGATAAACAAAAAGTATCTTACAAAGACTGCAGTCGTTGGCTGCCCAGAAGTTTTCTTTGAAAAAAAGAAGAAGAAAAAACCTTAGTTCTTCGCCCCCCATAAAAAGAAAAACCATTGAATAAAAGGTAATAAAAACATTAAATTATATTCTGAAGGTAGGATTCTGTTTTTGTTTCTGTTCTTTTTTTCTCTTATTTTTCTTGATTTGCTTGCTATAATCCGGCGTTTTCTGTTGATCACTGGATGACTTACGGAAAAAAAAACGGCAACTAAAGTTCAGAAGTACAGAACTTTTAAGTATACATAGGCGAAGTTTAATCAACTCCCAGCAGCTAGCACTACAGATTTCGCCTAGTGCGTTCAGTGATCAGACAACATGTCAGTGGGGATCTTCTGGAACAGATACTGTTTTTATTGATCAACTAGGATTATTATACCAACACAGGGTTGGTAAATCAATGTATAAAATCAACACCATTTCCAACAAAAGATCGCTCGAAAATGATCGAATGATCCATAAGTTTACTTTATTTCCAAAGAATTACGTAAGGATATTAGCCCCATGTTTGATACAGTCATATTGGAGAATGGATATACGAACACAGAAACAAAACAAACATTTTCGCATCAAACCAGGTATGGATCCGCGAAGACGTATCAGTGGGATGTGCAAACTGACTCTGGCAACTCCTGCGACCAAACTGGTGTCGAACTTACGGCTCTGCTTTCATTTCTAGTGAGGTCTAGAGGGGGTCTTAAGTATTAGGCAGGTTAGGACCTACATACATTTGGTCCAGACTTCCGCCCTGGAGAGGATACTTCATTGACGCTGCTCCAGCGACGGGCCACCCATGACTACATTCAGGCTTTAGGCGCGATTCTCCATCGGCTATGTAGACGGGGGGACAAAAATACACTTTTTACACATACAACTGCACCACCCACATATGAATGTGCTTTAATTGTAACCGAAATAAAAACTTATTGATATATATATATATATATATATATATATATATATATATATATATACATATACATATATATATATATATATATATATATATATATATATATATATATATATATATATATATATATATTTCCATAATCGAAATTGAATATTTCTTGATAAGATTATTTATAACAATACTATATTACTGGAGAGCCATCAGTTATAATACAAACCGAAAGAAAAACTTATAAAGGAGTAATGAAAAAATATTCATAAAAATAGATGACTTAAGTTCTGTTAGCTATAATTGAAACAAAAACCAAACATTTGAAAAATGACAAGAAATAGAAATAATTAAACAACCTGGATGTAAGCGTTGCCCAGAAAATTTCACACAAACTATCACATTAATATATAGATACTTACATAAAGAAAATAATATCTAAATTTGCCATTAATATACTTTAGTAAAAAATTTTACAAAAAACCTTCTCTACTAAGTATTTTCTAAGATGACATTTTATTAGATTGGTGCAAAAATGATATCGTCTTTTTATATATAGTTCAACGTAAAAAAACGACATATTTTCTTCACCAACCTAGTAGTAACAACTTAATTTGTTTCGTCAAATCTCAACTATTTTATAAAAAAATACTTAGTTTATTTCTCCTAAGTTCCAAAAGGGTTTTGCAAAAATTACGCAAATTAAAATTAAAATTTATCTGTCTGGATGTGTCCTTAATTATTTTTTGTACAGACATTCATCTAATAACTATCGATATAAAGGAAATCTTACAATTAGCTACCATTCTCTTATAGATAAAAAGGATACTTTTTACAGGGGAATATATTACGAAATTCTTTTTATCTTTGAGAAAGACTGTCTCAGATTGTCAGGCCCAAATATGCGTGATATTTTAAACGCATAGAGACAGGATTTGATGAACGATATTATTATTATTATTATTATTATTATTATTATTATTATTATTATTATTATTATTATTAATGTTATTGTTATTATTTGTTTATTTGTTTATTTATTTACTTTTATTTTTTTATTTTATTTGTATTTTTTTTGCTAATTAGTCTATCGAAATATATAAAAATCAATAGAGTATTGATTTTATAATGCATACACACTCTGTCTGAAATAAAATATCATATCTAAGCGTATTGAAGATAAATATGAATTCGTAAAGTTCGACGATAAAAGTTTGACACTTTTTATAATAAATGAAATAGAAACAATTTCTGAAGCCAAATAGAAAACTTTTGTTTTATTTTTATTAAAATCAGAATCTTTTTTTTCTTTTCTATAACAAACATTGCTTGCAATAGTTGCAATGCGTTTATTACATGTTTCTTTTATTTTTTTTCTTTCATGTCATCCTGATACTTAACACTACGATTGCCATTTTGATTTACTATGGGGGAGTGTTTTGTTCAAAGATAGAATTATAATTAGCATTTTGCTTGTTCAAAAAGACATGATAAAGTGAGCAGGGATTATTTCCAAAGAGAAATGGTCCTAGGAAATGAACTATAAAAGTAGAACGTTCCCCACATCTGGGGATTTCTACAGTAAATGAATCATTATTTTGTCGAATGTATGCATTACAAACAGTAGAACTATAGTAGACGTTTTTCGAAACATACACCGTGAATGTACTAAGAAAACAAGTACAAGTTGAAGCTTACTACACAAAAGTAAAATGTTTTAAAAAATTCGTTCGTATAAATTGATTGCTTTATTTTTTAGAATGTGTTCTGTGCAATTTACCTCTACAGTTTAATGTTTAAGTGCATAAAGCCTGAAAACGCAAGCGCTTTATGGCCGCACTTTTAGCATAAGAACCGCTTAAAAGACAGTGAGAATAAAGGTAATTTATAAATATTCAAAACTAACGATTGTAAACAGGTGCTATACTGCATGTTTAGTTTTGTGCGTAGTTGCAATACATATAGACGGTAGTCCGTCAATAAAGTAAATATTTCACTAGCGAATCTAGACATGTGATGACATCAATGGCATCTTTAAAATAGCAAGTTTCTATTGAATACGAAATAACTTGCTCAACTTTACACAAGGCCGCAATAGTGTTTAAAAATTCTTTTGTATAAATAATAAATAATCCGTATTGGATTTTTTTTTTACAATGTGGACTGATTGTGTAGTCTGCTGCATTTAGGGATTTCATATTGATCAAAACAATAAACAGTAAAATATAGCACAATGCGGGCATTTTACTTTACGATATTTGCATATATATATATATATATATATATATATATATATATATATATCACTGTTTTTCATATCGAAGCAGTTTACTGAAAATACAATTTATTTGAATAGAACACAATCAATTAGTCCGATAATCAGTGACCAATTTAAAATTTCAAGAAGATTAATTACACAAAATATATGATCCAATTGTAACACTAAAGAGAGGCCACATCAGACTTATAGGGTTCATGTGACGTTTCTTTTGGTTAAAAGTAATTTTTTGTTCCCGGACGATGACCGGGTTAAAGGAATAAAAAATTATTATTAATTTTTATTTGTGAATAAATTCTGAGCTAAGTCTGTTGTTGAAATGGCGGCGGCAAGAGTGCCTCTGTATTGAGAGGATAAATCACATTCTAGACTTCAAAAGCGAAAAAGAATGCATAAAATATTTTTGATCTACGATGGCCGGAATCATAGTGGTACAATAGCCGGAGGGGTGGGGATTTCACACCCGCAATTGACAAAACTATGAGCCAAAGTTGACCTGTGAATTTGACAAGTTGAAAAGTCGGGTTGTTTTTGATCTAAGAGAAACACACGCAGTGACTCGGCATTATGTTTAGAACAAAGAAGAGGAAAAAAATGAATTGTCCGAAATTTCAAAACAATAAGATAACGTATCGAGAATTGTCATTTGGTGAATCAGGTCGAACGAAAGTTATGAAATATTTTTGCTCGGATGGGAAAATGTGTTGTCCGATAAGTTCAAAGCGACAAATGTATTCTTGGTCTTTTGACGTAAACAAAATGTCTGATATAATAGAATGGCCGACAACCAGAACTTAATTCAAGATAAACTAAAATTCCTTTGAATTATCTAAGCGAAAAGTGAGATCAATAGATAATTTTAAAACAAATAAAATCGCGTGATTTGCTTTAAGTCAAAGGAAAAATAATTTTCCTGGATATGGAAAAAAATCCATTAGTAAGCCAGGGAGGAGTTAATTAATACAACGTTTAAGTTGGGCGTTAATTAAGGGAGGAGTCAGTCCAATTTTGGAAATGGACCAATTAAAAGGGTCCTGTCGAAGTATAATCAACCAATGAGAAAAGGCGCCGTCGAAATATAATCAATCGATGACGAACATGGGTATTATAAAAGAAATGAAAAATCAGAGAATAAGTCAGTAAGAAAAGAACAGAGTCAGAGAGAGATAAGTCTAGGCAGAATCACCTCTCTCTCTCCCCCTCGCTTGTTGCCTGATAACTAAACGCTTATAACGCGTCGACCACTTAACAAGAATTACGCAAAGTCCGCAATACCGACCAGGTATTTCAACAACAGAAGCTCAGTTGTAGAACTAACTGCTTACTTGAATTAATTGTCAACTCTATGTATATGATGTAAATACTTCTTTTATGAATTTCCGAAATATATATTATATTAACTAACCTCCGGAGTTTTGTTGCTGATGTGCGTTGATCCGTATATATGTGCATTCTTTATTTGCCATTTGTGACACCGTATCCGTCAACGAACACCCAGGATAACTAGACGATCCACGGAGAACAGGCCTTGAGGACCGAGCATCCGAGAAGAATCCCCAACGCCTTAACGAAGAACTCACTGGGTGACGCGACGTACTAACGGTTGGCAGACCTGGTTGCCCAGTCGACATATCATAACTGCCCCGACCAGGGTGCAGATCATAGCTGGGCCGCGATAAGAGGGTCAAGGACGGGTAAGGTCACGTTTAAAGGTCACACAATACTTTAATAAATTTCGATATAACTAATATTCAAGTAGATTATTCTGACATGTGATTAAATCCCGTGTGTATATATGAGTCGAATAGGTCATCAGATTAATTACTGCTTCAACAATGGCGTGCTGCTCATATAAATATTTGTCGCATTTAGAAACCAATAAATCAATTTCCAAATAACGTTGTGATATCTTCACTTCCTACAACCGTGTTGCACGGAAAATGAAATAGTGTCGCGGCGGTTAAGTATCATCAAAAACAAACTTGTCTTATTTTGACAGAATATAAACAAAATGTAAAAATCTAACATGGGGGCTATTTTTTTATTCCTTACAACCGTTTCTATACCCGTTCGTTTCTATAATTAAAGGGGGTTGTCGGAGATTCAATTTCCGATCCGTCCTTGTAAAACGTTCATTACAGGAACTCGTCCAACTAGTCGAACGGAAATAAACTAGTTGAATAAATTATTGACTATGCAGTAGCTTTTGCCCGAGATTCACGATGCTTTATTAGTGGATAATTGTAACGGCTTTCGAAATCATGGGTTACAAAAATATTTCTTCGTTTCTAGTTTTCTCTTATTTTCCCTCTCTGCCTTCCTCTAATTTTAGGTGTCGTCCTGTTTCACAAATCCCAAAACTCTATATGAAAAGTCTCCAGAGAAAACACGCGATCAATTCCCAAAATCCTACGTCTACCGTTGCCCCAGGCAACCATGTTCCTTTTTCAACATCAGGAGTCTACGTTTCCAACTTCCAACTTAGCTTCTGGAATGGTGTGAGCAACCTTGGAATCCATCTGGCAGACACCTTGTGAATAGGCAAATGGTCATGAATGATAGTTTGTACAGACTCTGTACTAATATTGACATCTTAGGCAAAGAGATGACAGAAAGCAGGAAACTACCGAACCAAACGGAAGTAAGGGCATCAGGGGAACAAGACGTTTATAAAATCCATGGAAGTTCTGGAAGTATACAACATCAAAGCCACAGAAATGAAATAGAGAATTAGAAAGGAATACCTAAGAACAAGAAAACTTGTGGCAACTAAATTATATAGCAGAAACCTAATTAAAGGTATACATAAATAGACAATAGCATTTGTAAGGTAATCTGGACCGTTTATAGGGTGGGCCAAAGAAAAACTGAGAAAACTCGATCAGAAGACCGAGAAAACACATGATCTTGCACAACGCACTACACTCAAAGGACGATGTCGTTTTACTCTACCTCAAAAGAAATGACGACGGGAGGTTGCTGGTATGTATAGAAAACTCTGTGAATAACACCAAAAAGAAAAAGAACTAGAAAAATTAAATAACAATGAAAGGATAATTATGGCAGCGATAGACTCTGAGTAAACAAAAAAAAAAACAGAAAACAGAGAGACAAAGCATACGACAAGAAAAGAAAAATGGAAAGAGAAACATACACACGGATGATTCGTAAGGATGACAAACGAAAACACCTGGACATGGATAAGTAAAAAGCCACGTAAATAGAGAAACAGAATCCCTAATAACGGCAGCACAAGATAATTCGATTAGAAACAATAATATCAAATTAAAGATCGACAAAATACAAGAAACAGCAAATGTAGACTCTTTGGTCAAAGAGACGAAGCGATAAACCATATAGGATATGAATGTAGCAAACTTGTCAAAATTGAATACAAGAACATGCACGACGAAGTGGGAAGAGCAGTGTACATTGAATTGTGTAAACAACTGCATCTCGAACACGCAAACAAATGGTACGGGACTAAGTCAACAACAGTAAATGAAAACGAAAATCGCAAAATCTTATGGGGCATGGGCATACAAATGGATAAACCAATCAAAGCAAGAAGACCGCATGTCATAATAATTAACAAGAAAGAAAAACCCTGACAAATCGTAGACTTTGCTGTTCGAACTAGCCACAGAAAAGATATAGAAAAAAACAACAAAAAAGGAGAAACGGAAACAATTATACAGAGCAATTTCGACAAACTGGGAAAAAAGAATGGGAGAAATGGAAATCAGAGGGCTGACTGGAAAGATACAACAACTAACAATGATGAGTCAGCTTAAAAATTAAGAAACACCCTTGAATGTGGGAACTAATGAACATGAGCAACACGTACGGACCAGAAAAAAAAACTGTTTTAGAGACTAAACATGGAACCAAGAATGATACATATCTATAAGTTCTCGATCCCTCCCCGATCGCTTTACATTATCCAATCACCGCCCCCGACAAAAGTATGATGCCAAATAGCCGAGAATGGCCCAGGATGGTGGAAAGACCGAGGAGAGAGCACTTACCAGAACTCCACTGGAAAAGTGCGAAGAGAACTGGGGCATTGGGGAGGCTTCTTATAGCGCGAGACTGATAGTGAGCGGCTTTTCGATAATGCAAATTAATTTCCAAATGTTATCAAAAGAGGTGGAGAGCACTAAAACCTGGAGAGGGTTGAGGTCACTCAGCTGCCGGAGAACACCAAAGGCTGTTTTTAAGAATAAATCTTTTATGACCTTGTTAGCAGCCGCCGCCGCCAAAAACAACAACAACAACAAAATAATAATAATAATAAGAAGAAGAAGAACAATAACAACAACAACAATAATAATAATATTAACAAAAACAACAACAATAATAATGATAATAATAATAATAATAGTAATAGTAATAGTAATAGTGATGATGATGATGATGATGATGACGATGATAACAACAACAACAACAATAATAATAATAATACTGATGATGATGATGATGATGATGATGATGATGATGATGATGATATCAACATAGCACCACCAAGATCGCTAAGAACAACACTGAAAACTTTGAAAATAGAATTAGAGAGATTGGAACTAGACGAATGAGTGAGAATATATTACTCTTAACAATCATGAAAACGGCTGAAGTGTTAAGAAAATAAAAATGGAATGCGGACATTAAGACACAAACTGGACACACGGAGAATGCTACAGATGTAAAATACAAAGGTACATCAAATAGAATAATGAAAACTTACATTTGAAATTATGCCTACACCCTCTCCGCCCACCTTCTGTCCCACCCAATGTATTATACGTGTGTACGTGTGTCACGCGACACGACGCGACACCAAAGAAGTGATAAGGATTGTGGAGGATTGAATGACTGAGAAATGAAAGCACTAGACAGACCTACGCTGAATGAGTGAAAAGAAATCTGGGACTTTGGGGAAACTTATTGCCACCCAAATTTCAGTAGAAACCCAATCGTCGATTCCAATGAGAAATTAATAGTAAGAGTTTGTTCTGATAACGCAAATTCAACTGCAAAGATTATCGAAAGAGGTGGAGAGTATTGGAGACATGTGGTAACTTGCTATCAATCTGACTCCAGTAAACGCCACACGTTGTTTTCAAACAGATATCTTTGATAACAGACTTTGTGAATACTTTTAGTGAGTAAATAATAATAATAATAATAATAATAATAATAATAATAATAATAAAGCTGAAAAAAACTGTAAAGTTAACACGGTTTGTATCAAAACCAGAAGTCAAAACGTCAAATTAGATGAAAAGACAGAAGAGGAAAAGCACTAACCAGACCATAACTGGATCAGTGCGAAGAGGGTTAAGACCTTGAGGAGCCTTGTTGCAAACCAAACTCCAGTGAGGATCAATGGTCTATCCCGACGATACATAACGGCCGTTGCGACAATGTAAATCCAATTGAAAAGTTTATCGAAATGGGTATAAGGTACTGGGAATCTGGGGAGACTTGTTGTCACTCGGCCTGCAGAAGTTGTTCTCAAAGGGATTTTTTTTGTGATAAACTGTGTGCACACAGCCCAATGATAATCCTTCCCAGGTATATTTGTTTCTCTCTATTTTCATTAAATCTGTGAAAAGCGTATCTACGCTTTAACTCATGGTTTGCTATATTGCCGTGTACATAATGAGTCTGTAGTTTTACGCGCAGCGTCCGTAGAATGTATGCATACATTTCTTAGCGCGTTTATCTTGCTTGCAAAAGTATGTTATTGAAGTCGATCCTTGTTTAAAAAACATATAATCACACCAAATCCGTTTCATAGTACTTACTGCAGCGGTTGCAACAGCGAGGATACATACATGCGCCTGATTCCTGATTGTTTTTCTGTTTTAAAATATCTTCATTGTTTCTTTAGTTGGCTATTGACGTAACAGGTAAAAAGTGGGTCGGTTTCTTTGTTTACATTTAAAATCGAACGGGATTTGTCTGACCCGGAAATAGGACTCGTCATTCCACTCGGCAGTAAGACTTGAGTACGTGGCACTTCATGTATCGTTAAAATCCTTTCAATGCGTATTGTGGTTATATGAGAAAATAAAGTTGTATACGTATAAATGTTTCTTTTCTGTGTCTTATGTTATGCATTAGAATATTAGGGGTTATCTGTAGTTAAATGTGTATTTACTGTACCCAGAACTAGAGAAAATCATGATTAAAATGTGTATGTCTCCTGTAAATAGCTAACGAAGAATATGAAATATGGCTGACGATTAGGTTATCAAAAAGTCAGATCGAGCGTACCGGAAAACGGAATGAGACCAAATTGACAACTCGGAAATTTTAAAAGAAACAATTTAAACAAATCGTATCTTATACTTATGTAGAGTACACGCAACAACAGCAAGAAACAAATAAAAAGAAAATATGGAAAGTAATTTAAACAATTATTTTTTTTTCAAATGTTTTTTTTTTTAAATTAATTTTTGTAATTTATCTGCATAAGTAAAAATAAGTTGTTATAATTATTTTACATTTCACATTTGTAAAAAAATAAACAAATTGTTTAAATTATTTATTTTGAAAAGATTAACCATTAAAGATTTTTCATTTGAAATTTCCGAGTTGGCAATTTTGTCTCATTCCGTTTTCCCGTACGCTCGACCTGACTTTTTTATTACCTGATCGTCGGTCATATTTCGTATTCATCGTAAGCTATTTACACGAAACATACACATTTTAATCATGATTTTATCCAGTGCAGATGAGTACAGTAAATAAACTTAACTCGAAATGACCCCTAATGTACTAATGAATAACATAAGAAACACAAAAGAAGCATTTGTAATGCGTACGAAGCTTTATTTTCTCATATAACCTCAATACGTTTTGAAGGGATTTTATATACGTATCTGTATGTGTGTTAATAACGTACGATATTTTTCGAAGCTATCCGATCTCACAATACAACACGTCTAATTTCGGTTGTAAAGAATTTTATCCAAATACCTGTAGTAAGACTAATATTGACAAAATAGTCGAAGCGTAAGGACGATGGAAAAACCAAGGCAAGAAAGCACTAATTACACCTCTTCTTGATAGGCGCGAAGCAGATTATGACCGTATGATAACTCATTGCCCCCGAAATTCCAATAAAGACGCCGATGAGAAATCAATGGTAAAAGACTGCTGCGATGACGCAAATTCATTGCAATACCTACTGAAAGTAGTCAATAGTACTGCAAATCAGTGGAGAGAAATATTTGAAGATGGCTTGAATGAAAACCCCCAAGGTCAATTTTTTTTTTTATTTCTGTCTAATCTTCGTTAAATCTTTTAATAAAATACGCTAAAATCTAAACTCAGTTTAAAATCCGATATCAGGATTTTTATGTAAATAGTTTCGTAAAATTAATATTGATTTAAAATAAATAAAAAAATGTCATGAATAATTTAATCCAGGATGTTAATTAGACAAAATGAATGAACGGTTTCACTCAACAAGAAACCGGTAAATATATATTAAATATAAACTTTGTTTCATCTATATATTAATACGATAGCGTGTGTGTTCGTTTGTGTGTCACGCTTGCATCCAGGTCGCTTAATTGTTACGTTCTTCTATTTTTGTCATAAATAATTTTACAAATAATTCTTCATTTTGGTTTCGGTTTCGACTACAGCTGATGACACTTACATCATCTATTTTTATAAATAATTTTATCAAGAAGTTTTTATTTCGGTTTCGATTACGGCTGAGGAAACTCAACTTATATGTATGTATACATATATTTTTTTAATAAGTTTTTATTTCGGTGTCGATTCAAGCTAATGCACACAGCTCACATTGGTATATATTTTTAATTTTGAAATCGCAACTATATAACATATAAAAATCGATAGAACATTTATTCTATAACAGTGTATACCAAATCTGCAAGAATCAAAATATCATATTTAAGCGTAATTTACGACCGGGTTTTACGGGGCGTTCCAGTTAGCTTAGAAAAATACGCTTTCAGTTTTAACCAAAAAAAAAGCTACACTAATATCAGAGCGTCTTCATTTACACTGAAGATCTACAGAATGCCAACATCAATATATTAAGTATGAGTGAGTCCTTGCGGAATTTCCACAGACCCCGCTAGTTAAATAATTAAAGTTATTATAAAATGCGAATGAAATTGATGTTACATATTTTCTGCAAAACTTAAAATTAATTTTTCTACTTTTAATTTTATTCTTAAATTTTTTCAGCCAAGGTGACATATGCCCTCGTGAAGTTGCATCTTGGAAAACTCCGGAATGTTCATGAAGGACTTGGATTTTATACGGTATTTTGTTCTGTGAGAATATATATTTTTTTTTTAGTGATCTCTGTGGCAGACATTTTTTAAATAATAAGCTATTAAGCTTTAAGTTTGAAATCGAATACCTCTTAAAAAAACATCTTCGATCGCGTATGAGAAGACCACACCTTTAACTCCAAACCTGACAGAAGCTTCAAGTGTTTATTTGCAGATTATCTCTTATATTTAATTTGCCTGCCTTTAAAGTTATATTAAAAAGTAACTAACGTTTGAAACAATGTTAAAATAAAGAATATCGCAGGTGCTTTATGTCATGAAATGCTCTCTTTAATGTCGGTGGAATGATTAATTCTGAAAATTAATGACACTTGAACTTTAGTTTATTTTTTATATGTAATGTTCATTAATTGTATTCTTTTGTAAACATAATTAAACGCCTGTCGAATAAAGAACTGATAGCCATTAGTCGCGTGCTCTCGTGAATAAATGCGTGAATGTAGGATTGACTTGAAATTCTTAAAGATAAACTAAAATGACCAAAAAATGGGCTGTAATTACTTAAATAAATAAAAAAGTAAATGACTTAAAATTACTTTAATGAACTTAAGGGTGAATTACCTTCAGAATGACTTGAATGCTTAAAAATAACTGGAATCCTTCAAAAACAACTTGGATGATCTGGGAATGACTTGAATGACTTTAAGACTGACTGGTTGAAACAATGGGTAATAATTTTACATTAAATTAATACAGAAAAACAATCCCCCACTTTATATCACAAAGTTACAAAGAGGTACAACATGTAGTAACAACAGATGGTATTTATTTGCTCCCCTACCGAGCAAATTTGGCACAAGACCGATTTTTTTATGTGAGGAGTGAAAGGAGGGGAAATGGGGAAAAGGGGACCAGCTCCCGAGATGTGGGAAATGGGAGCTGGTTAAAGGTCAGGCATGTGGGGTTTCCCCCACATCTGGTCTTTGCTTGTCATAGCTAGTCATAGCTTGCAGTATCTGCCGGAACAGATGGTATTTATTTGCTCCCCCCCGAGCAAATTAGGCACAAGGCCGATTTTTAATGTGAGGAGTGAAGGGGAACTGGGGACCAGCTCCCCGAGGAGTAGGGGAGCTGAATAGTGACAATTGATATGAAGGGTTGCCCCTTCATTGACCAAGGTCTTATATGTGGGGTTGCCCCCACATATGGTCTTTGCTTGCAGTATCTGCCGGAACAGATGGTATTTATTTGCGCCCCCACCGAGCAAATTAGGCACAAGGCCGATTTTTAATGTGAGGAGTGAAGGGAGGGGAAGGAAAAAAGGGGACCAGCTCCCGAGAGGTGGGAAATGAGAGCTGGTCAATGGTCAGGCATGTGGGGTTGCCCCCACATCTGGTCTTTGCTAGTCATAGCTAGTCTTAGCTAGTCATAGCTTGCAGCATCTGCCGGAACAGATGGTATTTATTTGCTCCCCCACCGAGCAAATGAGGCACAAGGCCGATTTTTAATGTGAGGAGTGAAGGGAGGGGGAAGGGAAAAAGGGGACCAGCTCCCGAGAGGTGGGAAATGGGAGCTAGTTAAAGGTCAGGCATGTGGGGTTGCCCCCACATCTGGTCTTTGCTAGTCATAGCTAGTCATAGCTTGCAGTATCTGCCGGAACAGATGGTATTTATTTGCTCCCCCACCGAGCAAATTAGGCACAAGGCCGATTTTTAATGTGAGGAGTGAAGGAAGGGGGAAGGGAGAAATGGGGACCAGCTCCTGAGAGGTGGGAAATGGGAGCTGGTTAATGGTCAGGCATGTGGGGTTGCCCCCACATCTGGTCTTTGCTAGTCATAGTTTGCAGCATCTGCCGGAACAGATGGTATTTATTTGCTCCCCCACCGAGCAAATTAGGTACAAGGCCAATTTTTAATGTGGGGAGTGAAGGGAGGGGGAAAGGGAAAAAGGGGACCAGCTCCCGAGAGGTGGGAAATGGGGGCTGGTTAAAGGTCAGGCATGTGGGGTTGCCCCCCCATCCGGTCTTTGCTAGTCATAGCTAGTCATAGCTTGCGGTATCTGCCGGAACAGATGGTATTTATTTGCTCCCCCACCGAGCAAATTAGGCACAAGGCCGATTTTTAATGTGAGGAGTGAAGGGAGGGGAAGGGAAAAAGGGGACCAACTCCCGAGAGGTGGGAAATGGGAGCTGGTTAAAGGTCAGGCATGTGGGGTTGCCCCCACATCTGGTCTTTGCTTGTCATAGCTAGTCATAGCTTGCGGTATCTGCCGGAACAGATGGTATTTATTTGCTCCCCCACCGAGCAAATGAGGCACAAGGCAAATTTTTAATCGGAGGAGTGAAGGGAGGGGGAAGGGAAAAAGGGGACCAACTCCCGAGAGGTGGGAAATGGGAGCTGGTTAAAGGTCAGGCATGTGGGGTTGCCCCCACATCTGGTTTTTGCTTGTCATAGCTAGTCATAGCTTGCAGTATCTGCCGGAACAGATGGTATTTATTTGCTCCCCCACCGAGCAAATTAGGCACAAGGCCAATTTTTAATGTGAGGAGTGAAGGGAGGGGGAAGGGAAAAAGGGGACTAGCTCTCGAGAGGTGGGAAATGGGAGCTGGTTTAGAGTCAGGTATGTGGGGTTGCCCCCACATCTGGTCTTTGCTTGCAGTATCTGCCGGAACAGATACTACACTTTGAGATATTAAATCTTTTATTCATGTTAAAAAAATACAGAAAAAAAATCAACGATGAACAAAAAACTTAGGCACATGGCCAACTCAAAAGGGGGGATTTTGGGGGTCGTTGGTCATCCTTGCCACTCCAGAACTAAAAGTCAAAAAGTTTCTCCCAGCTAGTATTTTCTTTCACCATAATACCGCATTCACCCTTTCATATTGGGGGACGTCCTAGTAACTCCCAATTTTTAAAACATTTTTTATTGACGTGTAAAAACAAAAAAGATAACAATAAAATGGTAACAATAATTCATTTGTGTCGAGGGAGGTGGAAGAAAAAACAAAAGGTGATTAGTAGGACCCTCCCAACCCCGTCTAGTTGATAGACTGCCCGTTCCACTAGGTTTGTAAAAGGAACCTCGCTTCTGCGGGTCAGTCTCTAGATGGGGATGCCCTCTAGATGGGGGTGAATGGAGAAAAGAAAATTTTTGTGGGTTAGGGATGGAGGTTAGTTTGTATTTCTTTTTCTCCAAGATGGGTAAAATTTAGAGGAAGGGGTGAAAACAAAAATTGCAGGTAAGAAGGGATGGGGATCTTGGAGGCTTCCTAATCGGGGAGGGATGGAACACACACTCAGCTAGCTGAGAGACTACTTGTTTAATTTAACTTGACAGAACTGCGCGTTCCACACCTAGGCGGGGAACACGTATTCAAATTTGGCTCCTCTTCGTACACACAGACTTGCCACATGTATCCATCTTCTGTCAAATGCCGCGCGATGCAGCCTTCTTCTATCACATCTGATCTTCACCCGTAGTTGGTGTTTAAAGAACGCGATCAGATCTTGATCAGAAAAAGACAACACCCCCCGGCAACCTTGCAGACGCGACGTCCAAATCACCATTCTCGCCACGGCCAGGATCGTAACGTAGACCATTTGTCTTTCCCGGTCCCACGGCGGCCTCACGTTGTCCACAACATTGGATACAGTAATTGGGCGAGGATGCTCAGGATCGATGCGAGCCGTCACCCCACTGACATACGACCAGTACTGGTGGAGCTCGCGGCAATCGAAGAAAGCGTGATCCGTAGTTTCCACGGCCGTTGTCCCACAACGGGGACAATTAGGCGACTCCAGAAACCCAGAACTGCATTGTATGTTGTTGAGTGGAAGTGCATTTCGGGCCAATCGCCAGGTCAGAGAGAACTCCGAATTGTTCAGATGACTCGAACCTTGCGCCCAGCTCCACTCGGAGCGGATCTCACTCTGCTGCCACCCCAAACGCGCGCATAGCGGGTCGTCAGCGGCCCCCTTCACTAGATCCCTGTGGAGTTCCCTACGGGTAGCAGTCACAAGGTCACTGGACCTTGGTAGTCGTTTTAGCGCGGCTCGGCACTCTTTCATGTAGGCAGATTCTCCCCGCGGCCTGCGACGGCTCTCGATGGAAGGGTCGAGAACGAGGTCGGGGAAGGCGGCAGTAACCACGGGGTGCCACGGTTGGTCATCCTGCATATAGTGGCTCAGGAAGGCCAGCCTCTCAGCATCTCGATGAGACTTCAAGTCCGGCATTCCAAAGCCTCCCTCACACGGACGTTGAATACAGACCTGTCTGCTCACCCAGTGTCTTCCTCTGTCCCAAAGGAGCGAGGACAAGAGTTCGACAAGAGCTTTTAGGTGTTGTGCAGGCAGGGGAAGTACGGCCAGTCGGTAAAGGATGAGAGGAAAGACGTAAGTGGCGCACGCCTCAGCTCTACCCTTTAAGGAAAGTTTCCTAGGAAGCCACGAATTGACTGCAGCCTCCACCTTTGACCGTACCTCCAACCAATTCTTGTCAAGCTGGAGACCCGGTCCGAACCACACGCCGAGGATCCGGACCGGGCCATCTGTCCAGCTGAAGGGCGCAGGGATGTTTGCGTTGCCACTCCATGCGCCCAACCGCAGTCCTACCGACTTGTTGCGGTTTATCTTGGCCCCTGTAATTCTTTCGTACTGTGTGAGTGCCTCCGACACGACCTCAATGTCTCTGAAGCCCGACACGAAGATCGTGACATCATCGGCGAACGCGGATACCTTGGCAGCTGAGCCGCCAGGCAGAGCCATTCCGCGCAGGGCCGAATTTGCCTCCCCATGTCTCAGCTGGCGGAGAAGAGGCTCCAAAGCCAGGACATAAAGCAGGGGCGACAGCGGACAACCCTGACGAACCGACCGAGAGATAACAAAGGGTTTCGAGCGCTTTCCGTTCACTTGCACGACAGCCATGGGCTGTCGATACATTATGGAGATCCACTTGCAAAAGTCCGGTTTAAAACCGGCGGCCTCTAAGACAGATGCCAGGAAACGATGGTCGACCCTATCGAAAGCTTTGGACTGATCTAAGTTTATCAGCGCGGCTTCCGTGTCGTCATCTATTCCCCCCTCTAGGATCATGCGGATCAGGTGCAAGTTGTTCTGTATCGATCTCCCCTTCACAGCGTAGTTCTGTTCCGGTTCAACCAACTCGTCGATAACAACCTGCAGCCGATTCGACAGGACCTTGGCCAAAATCTTCAACTCTGTGTTTAGCAGAGTTATGGGCCTGTAGTCGTCTAACTCTTCCCCTTCATGCCCGTCACCTTTCTTCAGCAATGTGATCACTCCCTTGGTCACCTGTCCTGGGATGGATCCCTGAGCAAACCAATGGTTGAACATATCCGTCAGAAGAGGCAGAAACATGGGCGACAGCCTCAAGTAAAGTTCGTATGGCAGACCATCAAGTCCTGGCGATTTGTCACAGCTGACCTGCTTCAGCGCAGTAAAGACCTCCTGCTCCGTCACCCGGCCCTCGCAACTAGCCGCTCTAGCCGCCTCGAGGCGGGGAGAGTCGGCCAAATAGTCGCTAAACTCAAGGACCGGAAGATCGGGCTGCTGCGTAAAACGCTCCTCGAAATGTTCTCGAAACCCCTCGCAGATCTCCCGAGTCGATTCCAGGGTGCGTCCATTCGGATGTTTGATTTTTGCAATGTATTTGTCCGAGCCACGCCTAGAAACCTCACGGCGCACGTCTGCATCAGAATTGACTGCTTCGTTGCCTATCTTTCTAAGCCTAGCTCTAACTACTTGGCCTTCGTAACGCTCGCTAGTCTCGCGTAGAAGGTCCTGCTTAGCTAGTTCCTGACTAACCCTATCACCCTCCCCCGTAGCCTGGGCTAGTTTCTGCTCTAGCTTCTTCTTCGTCTTGGCCTTATCTAGTGCGAGGCGCTGGGCATACTTGACGGAGAAGCTTCTGATGTTGGCTTTGAGACCTAACCACCACTTACTCCCGGTAACCGCCCCCACTAGTGCCTTTTTAATCAATTCTCTTAACTGATCTTGGAAGTCTTGTATCTCCAGAAGGGAGGTGTTTAACTTCCAGTACCCCGCTAACTTAGGCCCATTTCCTAGCTTCAGCCGGGCCATAACTAATTTATGGTCCGTCTGGCCTAGCCAAGTGAACGTGGGACAAGATAAGAAGTCTACTTCGCCTCTCCTAACTAACATCCTGTCCAAATAGGTATTTGGATAGGAGGAAACACTATTGGTCCACGTCCACATCTCCCGCCCTGGATGCTCGAACCGAAACCTGTCGACCAGACCGCATCTAGCCATCAGATCAGCCAGGCTGGACTCGCACCTCTCCGATCCTCTAGCTCCGCCTCCTACCTTATCTATGTCGGGGTCTAAGATGGAATTCCAATCCCCCATTAGCACTACCCGCTTCCGACAATCTACAAACGCGTCAAGCTGACTGAAGAATGAGACCCTCTCACGAGCGGTGCTGGGCGCATGAACCGCGATCACCCGAAACACAATCTTTTACGGCAACATCGGCCACAACCAGCCTACCCACCGCATCTCTATGGACAACGTCGACCGTCGCCGACAGCGTACGTTTAACCAGCACGGAAACTCCCTTCCCCCGCGGGCTGCCATATGCTGAGAAAACCTCAAAGTCTCGGGCCAGCACCTGACAGTCCACAGAAGAAACGAAATGCGTCTCCTGAATCGCAGCAACATCCACTCCCAGGGACAAGAGGTCGTGCCGGAGGTGAGCCGCCCGGCCCGATGATCTCAAGCCCCTCGCATTCAGACTAGCCAAATTCAAAGCCATGGTACCTACCTTTAGGTGTGTTACACTCAGCTCCGAAGTCAGCCGGGGAAAGGACACCGACGTTGTGTGCAATGCTCAAGGTGGTCAGGTTTTTCATGTCCTGACCTTCTCTCACAATGCCGCCGACATCCAAAGGGTAAGTCAATTTAAGGGCCCTATAGAGTGACGGATGGACCAACACTGGGAACCTTCCCTTGCATTGTTTTGCGAGTTCCTCAAGGGAAGGGTTATTTTTCCTAATCAGTTCAATTCCCGGACCAGCCCCTTCAGCGGCTTCCAGCATTGTCCACACGTTGGTTTTGCAGGCCTCAGGAAGCCTGACGAAAGTTGTTAGTCCGGGAAATTAGAGGGGACATTAACGTCTTTTCCCCCTATCTGTTGGAAGTCCAGCAGAGGTTTTAAATTTTTTCTCTGCCGGTGTGGTAAGCCCATTGCCACAAACAGGGGGTCTACAAAACAAAGTTCCTCTCTCGTTTCGAGGGCGAGAGTCCCTGTTGGAGTGAGTCCGTAAGTGGGAGAATCTGAAGGGTCTCTCCCCCTCCCGGGTTCATTCTTTTCTTTCTGGGATGGCGGCTCAATTTGCATTGGTGTGGGGACGAGTGTCTGTGTGGTGTCTGGTGTTGGTGTTGGTGCGGTGTCTGGTGTTGGTCTGGTGTCTGGTGTTGGTGTTGGTGCGGTGTCTGGTGTTGGTGTTGGTGCAGTTTCTGGTGTTGGTGCAGTGTCTGGTGTTGGTGCGGTGTCTGATGTTTGTGTTAGTGCGGTGTCTAGTGTTTGTGCAGTATGTGGTATGGGGGTGGAAGTGGGTTGTGTTGTTGTTAGAGGTGGTGTATGCTCACAGGGAATGAGGGCTGCCTTTTCTTCCCCTTTCCTTTTCTTTTTTATTCTTTTGAATGAACCGGGGAGTGGTGAGGTTGAGTTCCTCTCCCTCTCACTAGCAGATTCATCCTCAGAGGAGCAGTGTTTTCTTCGCTTGATCCCCGTCTCAATTGGTGTGGGGACCGTTGGTTGTTGCTGCTCCTCTAATTGTTGTTTCTCCGGTTGGTGCTGTTGCTTTTCTGGTTGCTGCAGCCGTTTTTGTTGCTGCTGCTGCTGTTCTGGCTGTTGCTGCTGCTGCTGTTTTTGTTGTTGCCGCTGTTTTCGTGGCATTGGTTGTGGCATTGGCCGCGGCAGCTGATGTTGTTGATGCGGCTGGTTCAACGGCTGGTTTGGCTGCTGCTGCTGTGTCTGCTGCCATGGCTGTTGCTGCGGCTGTTGTGGAGGCTGCTGTTGTTGTTGCTGCCTCAGTTGTTGGGTTGGTTGTGGGACGGTGGCAGATGGGATTGTGGACTTCCGTTTCCGCCTCATTACCGTGATCCATTCCTCCCCTTTGGCCTCCTGCACAGTTTTGGGTTTCCTCGGTGCTGGGGTTGGTGCTCCGGTTGCAGGAGTTGTGACAGCCTGTTTGGACACTGGTGCTGTCTCAGAGGTTGGGACCGCCTTTAGTGTCACTTGAGTAGGAGTTGACCTTTGAGGGCAGCTCTTGGCCATGTGACCCTGTTTTTGGCAGAACCAGCAGTGAGGACGACGCCCCTCCACTACTACTGTCATAGTTGCCTCCTTAAATGTCAGCTGTGCTGGTATCGCCTGGAAGCCTTCTTTCTTTAGCCTCATGGCCACAGTGTAGCTGCCCAAGTGCATGCCGGTTTTCGACCGCACTGGGGTTATTTTTTCCACCTCTCCGAACTGTGTGAAGAAGGATCCCAGGATTTCTGCTGATATTTGCATAGGTACATTGAATACCTGCACCCGGGTCCTTGTCCTGCCCTGGTATTCGGGCTTTAGTTTTATTCTCCCATACTTAATTTCCTGTAGGGAGAGTCTCTCCGCATCTTCCTTGGTGGGTAGGAGGATGTCCCACATGGCGTAGCTCCTCTGGTACAGGTATAATACCGGGATGTTTAGCGTGTGTAGGAGCCCTGCCATGTCTTCCTTTTTCATCCCTAGGAGGCCGTTTTCCGGCATATCCGAGATGATGAGGGAGAGCACTCTGTCTTCGATTGCCTCCCAAGCGCCTGGCACTGGTTTAATTTCTGCCCCCTCTATGCATTGTCTGTACTTGGTCAAGTACAAGTCTCTATACTCTTGAGGGGACAGTTGCTTCTCTACAGTCTTCCCCCATGCCGACCCTCTTGTTGGTGTTGGATCTTTGGTGAGGTTGGACTGTTTTTGCTGTTCCTTGGCGGAAGGGTTGCTATTTTGAGGGGCATTTCCCTTTCCGCTTTCCTTTGGGACCGACTCTCCCTGCTCTATACTTCTTCCAGGAAATACTTCCCTTTTTGGGGAGTCGGCCTCCTGGGGAACATTGTCCTCTTATTGTCCTTGGGAGCTTTTGCCCCTTTTGTTTTGGGGGGGGGTCTAGGCTGTATGCCCCCTCGTTTTCTTGATTTGCTCCCCTTTTGGGACAGTAACCCTCCTGGGGAGCACTGTCTCTCTTATCGTCCTTTGGGGCTACTGCCTCTTGATTTTTGTTGTCAGAGCGGGATGCCCTGTCCAACATTGTTTTTCTCCCCTTTGTGGGGAGTCGCCCTCTTGGGGATCACTGTCTCCCTTATCGTCCTTTGGGGCTACTGCCTCTTGATTTTTGTTGTCGGAACGGGATGCCCCGTCCAACATTGTTTTTTCTCCCCTTTGTGGGGAGTCGCCCTCTTAGGGAGCTGCTGGTGAGTTTTCTCCCTTCTGGGGGCGTCCTTCGGTTTAGTGTCCGGGCGGTATGCCCCGTTGCTTTTTGCTTCCCCTGTGGAGGAGTCGTCCTCTTGGGGAGCAGTTTTTCTTGTAGTAGCCCCCTGGCTGGGGGCATCGCTATTGGTGGTCCCCGGGTTGGGGGTGTCCATTTTTGAAAAAAGCTCTCTCTTCCCTGTATAATTCACCAAAATGAGTGACGTGGAGTCGGCGTCCAAAGTGGGAGCCGACTTTGGCGCCAAAAAGAAGTGGCGCCAAAGGCGGCAAGAGGGGAGATAGAACTGAGTGGGGGAGTGGGAAGTTAGTGGAGGGAAGAGAGAAAGTGTTTCCGACCCTCCCTCGCGGGAAGGTCGTAAATTATCAGCTCGGATCCCCCCGTGAGGGGGGAGAGCAGAGAAAGACAGACCAAGTGGGGGTGCGGACAGAACGCTAACCAACAAGCTCGCCGGGCACGAGACTGTGTCGCCAGAACAACACTGCCTATCGCTGTGTATGTATCAGAGAACAGATGGTATTTATTTGCTCCCCCACCGAGCAAATTAGGCACAAGGCCAATTTTTAATGTGAGGAGTGACGGGAGGGGGAAGGGAAAAAGGGGACCAGCTCCCGAGAGGTGGGAAATGGGAGCTGGTTAAAGGTCAGGCATGTGGGGTTGCCCCCACATCTGGTCTTTGCTAGTCATAGCTTGCAGTATCTGCCGGGACAGATGGTATTTATTTGCTCCCCCACCGAGCAAATTAGGCACAAGGCCGATTTTTAATGTGAGGAGTGAAGGGAGGGGGAAGCGAAAAAGGGGACCAGCTCCCGATAGGTGGGAAATGGGAGCTGATTAAAGGTCAGGCATGTGGGGTTGCCCCCACATCTGGTCTTTGCTAGTCATAGCTAGTCATAGCTTGCAGCATCTGCCGGAACAGATGGTATTTATTTGCTCCCCCACCGAGCAAATAAGGCACAAGGCCGATTTTTAATGTGAGGAGTGAAGGGAGGGGGAAGGGAAAAAGGGGACCAGCTCCCGAGAGGTGGGAAATGGGAGCTGGTTAATGGTCAGGCATGTGGGGCTGCCCCCACATCTGGTCTTTGCTAGTCATAGCTAGTCATAGCTAGTCATAGCTTGCAGTATCTGCCGGAACAGATTTTATTTAGTTGTATCGGCCCCGGACCTGGCATTATCTACTGCCAGGCCCTCATTTGGGGTCCGATACAGCTTAGGCACCAAGGCCAGTAAGGGGAAGTGGGGAAGAAAAACGGGACTTTGCTAAATTCGCTAGCTAAACTTGCGTTAGAAAGCAAGTATTTTATTTAGAAAACCTATACTAGATTCTATCATAACACATCCGCCTACATTCTTACCAGGACCTACTTTAAAGAGACAGCTCCCCAGCTTATCGGGATGGCGGGCGACACTCGTACTGTAAAAAGAGAAGAATATGTACAAAAAGAAAAAACAAAACAAAATGGTATTTACAAACTTAAAGTATTTTTTTTTTTTTAATATATAAATGGGGGTGCGATGATGGGGAGGGGGGCAAACTAAAATACACCCAAAAAGAAAGAAAAAGAAAACAACTTAATAAAATGCCTGTGGGGGCGGGTTAGTAAGGGGACCCTCCCTACCTAGCGGCTGGTCTGTCGTATGAAACGCCCACTGTCTTCCAATCCACTTCCCCCAGGGGGAAAGGGTGAAAGCAAGCAGGTCGCTCCCTAGAGGGGAGTGGAGGAACTAGGGACTTGTAAGAAAAATAACTTAGGGTCGGGGATAACAGGGATGGATGGCGTCTTCCAAGATAAAATACGTAAGGGGTACAATCGGGCCGAGGACAAAATAAAACTGGTGGACTTTGGGCATCTTTGGAAGCTCTCCTAGTGCCAATCTTATCAGAAAACAAAGAACTACAGGGGACGGGATCAAACTCACATTCACCCTAGTCTAGGCCCTAAATAAAGTATGTGCTTTCCACTCTAGGTGGTTACTCCGCCTAACTAGCAAACCTACTCCTACCCATGATTACGGGGTAAACCCCGTATTAATATATGAGGGGCTGGGTTCCGAGTGCACGACAATCGAAACTTCAGCACCTCCAGACGAATACTACTAGGGTGGAAACACAAGCTCGTACCTAGCTCCTCGTCGGATGCACAAACTAGTGTTGTGCACCCATCTCCTATCAAAGTCGATGCGGGGCAATCTTTTCCAATCACATCTGATTTTTATTTTAAGTTGATGCTTAAAATAAAGGACCAGATCCTGATCGGAAGCAGATTGCCCCTCATAGACAATGCTCAGACGTGTAACCCACGTCACTAACCTAGCTACAGCCAGTATCGCCAGAAACACCGCCCGTTTCTCCCTGATAAACGGCGGGTCCACATTGTCAACCACGTACGCCAAATCAAGTGGCAGCAGCCGCTAGGGGTCGATGCGAGCCGTTACCCCTTCGACATACCTCCAGAGACTCCGCACCCCGCTGCAAAGAAAGAACGCGTGTTCACGCGTTTCGTCCTCATTCTCATCGTTGCAGCGTGGGCACGGGGGAAAATAATAATCGGGATCCCGGAAATCCCTGGCAAGTCGGTCGAAGAGAGGCAACGCATCCCGGACTAGCCTCCACGTTGCCGAAAATTCTGCATTATTGATGTAGCTACTGGCAGGCGCCCAACTCCAAAGTGAGAGAACCTCCCCCCTCGACAGGTGTAGCCGCTCCACCAGCGGATCGTTCGCGGTACCCTCCACTAACTCCTCATATAGCCTCCACCTAGGCCGTGCAAGGTCATTGGACCCCGGCAATGCCCTAAGGGCGACTCGGCATTCGGTCAGGAAGCGCCCTTCCCCCGCTGGTCGACGGCGACCTTCGGCGGCGGGGTTGGTTAATAGCCGTGGGAAAGCGCGCTGCACGGCCGGAACCCAGGGTGCCTCCTCTATCAGTGTCCGACTCAGGAACGCCAGTCTTTCCGCGTGTTGATGGCTGCGCAGATCAGGCATCCCCAAGCCTCCCTCGCTAAGCTTCTGCGTACAGACCTGTCTACGGACATACGGCTTTCCTCCCTTCCAGAGCAGTTTGAAAAGGAGTCGCTCTAAAACCTTACAGCGGTCCGCAGGCAGGGGAAGTACAGATAAACGGTAAAGGATCAACGGAAACACGTAAGTGGCGCATGCCTCCGCACGACCCTTCAAGGACAATCTCCTCCGAATCCAAGTCACGACAGACGATTCGACCTTAGTCTGTACCTCCGACCAATTTTTGTCCAGCTGGAGATCCGGCCCGAACCACACACCGAGGATCTTAACCGGGCCATCAGTCCAGCCGAACGCACCTGGAAGCGAGTTTACCCCGGTCCAGGCGCTCAACCGCAGGCCGACGGACTTGCTGCGATTGATCACGGCCCCTGTGACAACTTCGTACTCAGCGATCGCCTCTATCACCGCTTCGATGTCGTTACGACTGGCTGCGAAAACGGTGACGTCATCAGCGTACGCGGACACCCTGGCAAATCGGCCGCCAGGTAGAGCAATGCCGCGTAGGACTGGTCTCGCCGCCTCGTCCCTTAATTTGCGAAGGAAGGGCTCCAACGCCAGGACATAGAGCAGAGGCGACAGCGGACAGCCCTGCCGCACCGACCGGGAGACCCCAAAGGACTCCGACAACCTACCATTGACTTGCACCACCACCGCGGGGTCACGATACAGGGCGGAGATCCACTTGCGGAAGTCCGGACCAAAGCCGGCGGCCTCCACAACAGCCCTCAGGAACCCATGGTCCACCCTATCGAACGCCTTGGACTGATCTAAATTGATCAGCGCGGCTTCTGTGTCGTCTTCTAACCCCTCTATTATCGTGCGCACCAAGTGCAGATTGTTTTGAATTGTTCGACCCTTCACAGCGTAGTTCTGATCCGGTTCGACCAACTCGTCGATAACAACCTGCAGTCGGTTTGCAAGAATACGGGCCAAAATCTTAAAATCTGCGTTAAGCAGAGTTATGGGCCTATAATCATCTAAGTTCCCCCCACCATGTTGGTTTCCCTTCTTCAGAAGCGTGACCACTCCTTTGGTTACCTGCCTCGGGATCGAGTCCTGGGCAAACCAGTGGTTAAACACGCCCGTCAAAAGGGGCACAAACATGGGCGACAGCCTCAAGTACAGTTCGTAGGGCAAACCATCGAGCCCCGGAGATTTGTTGTGGCCAACCTGCTTCAACGCAGTAATGACCTCACGCTCCGTAACCACCCCCTCGCAACTAGCCGCTCGGGCCGCAGTAAGGCGGGGCGAGCCAGCTAAATAGCTGCCAAACTCCTGGCCGCGGAGTCTGGGTAGTTTGGTGAAGCGCTCCTCCAAATGTTGCCGAAACCCATTGGAGATCTCCCGCGTCGACACGAGAGAACGTCCTTCCAGGTTTTTCACCTCCCGAATGTACCCATCCGAGCCACGTCTTAAAGCGGCCCCACGCTCAACAGCGTCAACGTTCACGGCTTCGTTGGAGACTCTATTTAACCTAGCCCTAACTACTTGACCTTCATATCGCTCGCTAGCCAAGCGACTGAGGTCCCCCTTAATTAGTGCTAGATCTAGGGAATCCCCCCCTGCCACCGCCCGGGTCAATCTATCCTCTAGGTGCTTTTTGGTCCGAGCCCTAGTTAAAGCGAGGCTTTGGCTATATTAGACACAAAAATGCCTAATGGTCACCTTAAGATTAACCCACCATCTACTCCCGGTAACCGCCCCCACTAACTCCCTCTGAATTAGTGTTGTCAGCTGCTCCCGGAAGTCGACCGACTCCAACAAGGAGGCGTTCATCTTCCAGTAGCCAGCCAACCTAGGCCTATTACCTAACTTCAAACGGGCCAACACGAGTTTGTGGTCCGAATGACCTAACCAGTGGAACGTGGGACAAGATAGAAAATCTACGTCGCCCCTTCTAATTAACATCCTGTCCAAGTATGTACTTGGACTGGCGGCCGCACTAGTATGCCACGTCCACATCTCCCTCCCGGGGTGATCCAGACGGAACCTGTCGACCAGATTGCACGAGGCCATCAGGTCAGACAGGCTGCTTTCACACCTACCCGTCCCTCTAGGCCCCCCGACCTTATCTAACTTGGGGTCCAGGATGGCATTCCAGTCCCCCATTAATACTACTCGCTCCGGACCCGAAGAGAGAAACCCCTCCACCCGCCGAAAAAAGGAAACCCTCTCGCTTTGGATGTTGGGCGCATAAACTGCCATGATCCGGAATGCGCCGCTGCTAACGGCAACATCGACCACGACCAGCCTCCCATGAGCGTCCGCATGAACAAGTGTAACCGTCGCAGATAGGGTGCGACTTACTAGCACAGAAACCCCCCGGCTCTGGAAACTGCCATATGCTGAGTAAACGTCAAAATCGTTCACCAGCACATCGCAGTCCCCAGCCCCAACAAAGTGGGTCTCCTGAATTGCAGCTATGTCTACCTCAAGGGCCATGAGGTCCCTCAGCACGCGAGAAGCCTTGCTTCGAGACCTCATGCCCCTCGCATTCAAACTAGCTAGGTTTAAGCTTGTGGCCATGTTTCCCTAACTAGTAATATTCGTCTATCAAGGGTCTGGATTCCTCGGGGGAAAGGGCGTCGAAGGTCTGCCCAAGACTGCCCGTGAGCAGGACAGGCGTAAGCCGCCCGTCTTTGGCCAGACCCCCCACGTCCAGAGGGAACGTCAGTTTTAGAGCCCTATAGAAGGAGGGGTGAACGTAAATTGGGACCCTTCCCTCGCAACGCTGGGCGATCTTCGACAGTGATGGGTGCTCCACGTCTATTAGTTTGAAGCCCGGGAACGCGGTTTTACCGGCCTCCAACATTCGCCAAAGGGCCTTTGCACGCCCACCCCTATTAGGCCTGACGAAAGTAATTAGCTGCGGCGCATCTGAAAAGTTCCTTGGGTCGGTGACCTCTTTTCCATCAACGGTTGTGAGGGTCTCTAGTACCCGCAGGTACTTCCTTTGGGTCCCGTTGAGGTCACCGGCCGCACGCTCCACTTCGCACAGACGGTCCCCAGGCCAAAACGGAAATTTCCTGGTTTTTTCCTTTCTGGGGGCCGTCTTCTCCGGGTCTTTGTCTTCTACAGCTTCCAAGGTTGCCGGAGTCTCTTCCTTAGACTCCGCGGTGTTGGTTAGGGGAGGGGTGGGCTGAGCTTCTTCTTGGGGGGTTGTTGTTGTTGGAGGCTCAGCACAAGGGTCTTCCATCTGCACCTCAACGGGTGCTCCTTGCTCTATTTCGATCGGCATTTTCTCAGGAATTTTGCCGGGTGTCGCTTTGGGCGTTTCCTTTCTCTTCTTCTTCTCCGGTTGTCTCTCCTTCGGCTCGCTCTCTTCACCCTCCGACTCAGAGGAGTTCAATCTCAACTTTCTTTTGGTCGTTGCCACCGTTGGTTTGGTTGTTACTGGGGGGCTTTCTGTCTCTTTCTTCTTCCCCTTTTTGGCAACGACCTTACTCCAGGATCCGCCCTCTGCGTCCACCGTGTTTGATTTCTCCCCTTGTACTTTGAGGCCCACTCTTTGCCTTTCTGCCTCTCCTGTCTTCTGGGTGACCTGCTCCTTTTTCAGTGGGCAGAAGCGCGCCACGTGCCCGGGCGTCACACAATGCCAGCAGTACGGCCTCGTCCCTTCTACAATTACGGCCATCTGCCAGCCCTCACAATTAAGCTGGGCCGGGATTTTGTGGAAGTTCTCCCTATTCACCCTCATGCAGACTTTATAGGACCCCGTCTGGATGTTCCTTGGGCCCTTCGTAGGTTGAACCTCCTCCACCTCTCCGAACTGGGCGAGGGTAGCTCCCAGCTGGTCTTCTCCAATGAAACTAGGGACTCCCAGGACCGTGACTCCCGCTCTCCTTCTGGACATGTATTCGGGCCTCAACCTTAGATTCCTCCACGTGAGGTCCCCTCCTGCTAGTTTTTCTGCCTCCTCCTTTGATGGCAGGAGGAGATCCCACGTGGCATGATATCTTCTCACCAGGTATTGCGCCGGAATCTTCAGATCCCCCAGGATGTCAAACATTTTTTCCAGGGGCACCCCGGTGAGACCTTTGCCGTTTGTTTCCAGGGTCACCAGGGAGACTGTTCTTTCTTTAATGTCCTCAAGCGCTCCTGGAACTATCTTCATCTCATTGCCCTCCACAAACTCTTTAAATCGGCTCTCCAGCAAGTCCTTGTAATATTTGGGGGTTTTCCTCTCCATCTTCTTTTGCCCCAAAACACTTTGTGGAGTCTCTGCTGTATTCGGTGTGGGAGTCCCGGCTGCTTCCACCACTGCTTGTCCTGCTGGTATCGGAGAGGCGTCGCTCTGACTCTGCGTAAGGGCTGGCCACTCACCACTGCTGGCTGGTGTCATACCGCCTATCGATCCCCCCTCCCTCGGGGAGCACCCATCTACAATTACCACTTCCTCCGACCGTACCCTCCTCAACTCAACTACCGGTTTGGCCGGGCTATTCGTCTCCGACTGAGACCTTGTTGGAGGGGTATTCCTTTCCTCGTCAGAACGCCACCATTTTCTAACTGCCCGCCTCAGCTTTTTCGAACCTGCTGCGGGTGTTGCCCATGGACGCTGCTTTTCGCCCTTCTCGACACTGGGGTTGCCTTTCGCGGTGGCAAACCCGGGAACCACACTGGGGGTAGCGACCTTACTTGGGTTGCCATTCAGGGTAGCAACCCACGACCCAACGACACTGGTGTTGCCTTTCGGGGTGGCAACACCCGGAACTGCCTCGACCGTACTGGGGGCGGCGACCCCCGCTCGCGATCCGAACGCTTCCAACGACTCTGGAGCGGCGACCCCGGTAACCCTTCTCGAACTGGGGGTGCCTTGCGGGACGGCACCCCTCGGACCCTTCGCGGACACTACACCTGGGGCGTCCCCCAAGGTGGCAGGAGCAGAGGTCTGCTCCATCTACCTTGTTGGCCCAAGGCCCGGCTAGACACCCGCCGATTCGGAAACCAAGGGGACCTTCACCTAAAGAGGTATGTCAGTTTCCCTTGGCCCTGCCGGCTGCTTAAGTGCTAGCTGGACCCTGGACTATCTGAAAGAAAGGAGAAAACGCAGTTAATGGCTGCCCAGAGTGGGCAAAAACAACAATAACGCACAAAGTCCTTGCGGGTCCAATCCCCAAAGAGGGGCTGGTCCTTGCAGGGAGCAAAGCAAAAAGCAAAAAAATAACCTTTGGCCAATGACCAAAAGCGCTTGGCGAAGAAGCAAGCTGTATCTGCCGGAACAGATGGTATTTATTTGCTCCCCCACCGAGCAAATTAGGCACAAGGCCAATTTTTAATGTGAGGAGTGAAGGGAGGGGGAAGGGAAAAAGGGGACCAGCTCCCGAGAGGTGGGAAATGGGAGCTGGTTAATAGTCAGGCATGTGGGGTTGCCCCCACATCTGGTCTTTGCTAGTCATAGCTAGTCATAGCCTGCAGTATCTGCCGGAACAGATACTACACTTTGATCTCGGCCCGAAGGCCAAGAAAAGCTTAAAAAGCTAAGAATAGCATGTATTAACAACATACCTTTGATCTTAACCAAAAAGGTCAAGCACAAAAGTGTTACGGACAGACCGACCGACCGACCGACCGACCGACGGAGTGACTTATAGAGTCGCTTGCACGCGACTAAAAATAACACGACGTATATAGCTGTATAATACATTCATAATTGGACGTAATTATTAATGTTTACCTTTACTGAATTTATAATTTATTGTAGCGAATTAGTGTATTTACAAGCGGAACACTCTTTTATATAATCATAATTTTTGTGAATAAAACAAAAAACCCACAAACAATAATAACTCCTATTAGAATCGTGTTGACATATATTAACAACAACTAAAACTTAAAAGTCAAAACTCCATTTGTTTGCATTGTTAAGATAGGCAGAAACTCTTGTTTCCGATAAATGATATACATAATCTTACAGTGACCAAGTATTTAAATGGAATCGCTTGTAATTAGATTTCCGAATATTACTTTGTTTTGTAGAGATTTTTTTGTCGTATGATATTTAATTCCGATTATTATTAAATGTACTTAATAGAATAATTATACATATTTCTAATTCTGATTATTTCGTTAAATAAAAAACTGTATTCAAAAACGTATTTATATAAATGTGTGTAAACGAACATTTGTGTTAAAATCTGTATTAATGTACATGGCGGCTCACTAAATAATACAAAAATCACAAACTTTTATGAAAATAACATCTTGAATACAGACACAATTGCCGTCAACTTTTCTGTGCACTACAGTTACACAGGGTAGCCCACTTAAAAGTAGCCCGGTCTCATCTGTTTACTACTATTAAGCTAAAACGGCCCACTTAAAAGTAGCCCGATCGCTTATCTGTTTACTACTATTTAGCTAAAGCGGTCCACTTAAAAATAGCCCGATCGCTCATGTTTATACAACTATTTAGCTAAAGTGGCCAACTTAAAAGTAGCCTTATATCTTGTTTATACACACATTTTCAGAGAAAACGGCCCACTTAAAAGCAGCCCGATCTCTCTAATAGTTTCTAATCATTGTTTTAATATTAAGCTCTTTGTTAACATTGACAGGTTTATTTTTATTTTCCATATATGGATTTCTAAATCATATTTAAATAAACGTTAAACAATTTCTCCAAGGAATCATCGAATTTTTTTTTTTTTTACATATCTCAGTATTTTTGGTTATTTTACTTTTCTTAGTTTGAAGAGATCAAGGGGTTCCTTCCTGGAGCTAACACTTGATTCTGTTATGATTTAAATTTATATCCGAGGGCTCTTTTAAGAATAAACACTGTTACCTTTATGGTTACTTTCTGTATTTCCTTACACTTGGTCTTCCAGGGATGGCTTGTAAGTATTTCTGAAGGTGCTTTTTTATTAAGACAGTTTCTCCTATCACAAATGGTATTATGTTTATTTCTTTCAGAGACGATGTCGTTTTTAGATCATTTTTAGATCCTGATATTTTGTTATCTTTGGTTCTGATATTTTGTTATCTTTGGTTCTGATATTTTGTGTGTGGATTGTTGGTTTCTATAAACTGTGCATGAATGAAATCACTAATATATATGTTTGTTATTAAATATTCTTTTAAACCAAGGGAGAATTGTTCAAATTGGGGCTGTACCTCTTATTAATAACTTATATTATTGCTTTGTTTACATTATAAACTCGATATATTGATATATAATATACATCAGGTTATGCGGACATGTTGGAAATTGTGAGTTGCTATACACGTTATTGCAAAAAGAGAGTTCAAGGGGTTAAGATGTACGCATATAAAACGCTGTAGCTAGGGTTAGCGGTGACAACTTCGGTGCTATTCGGTGCATGAAAAAGAAAGAGACAAAATATATTTTTCTTTCACATGCAAGGCAGTCTAGCTTCCGGTGTGGGACGAAGCGGACGAGCAGTTACCGATTTAGGACAACACGGTCGTGTCGAGCGACTCAGTATATGTCGCAAACAGAAACAAACGAATAAAGAATCCAGGCCGGAAAATCAGCGTTATGTTTTCCTCTGATGTTCTTTTGCAGTATCAACCAGTGACGGGAAGAATTTATCAGAGAAGACAAAAAAAAAAAAAAACAAGAAAAAATGATAGCTTTATTGCAATACATATGCGCACACTAGAGATTACACAACTACATTCATAGACATACATAGATATGTATACATAGACATATACTCACAGGTGCGTGCATAGACACACATACATAGGCTACACGTGCGCACACATATATAATATAGGGTTAACGTATTATTTACAGATTAAATAGTAAGAATAACCAAACGGACAAAAATCTCCTCTCCCTTCGAAACAATTCAATATGTGAGAACAGTTTTTCATTGCTATTTTAATTAACGTAAAACCCGAGAGAAAACCATGATTCGATGACAAGATTTCGTAACAAACTATTAAATACTGTATAATACAAATGGTGTCTGTATTTAAAAAAAAAATAACATCCGATAAGTTTTCATTCAGAGTTGAGTTATCTTTTTGTTGAACAAATATCGTGGGAGAGATTGACTTCTGATTACAATTATCAAAAATAAAAGGAATAGGCATGTGACGTTATGTAGTGCAGGCCAGAATAAATCAGGAAATTAAACGCAAAAAATCAATTTATATCTAATATAGAGTTACAAAATATTGATTAAATTTATATGATATCTAAATGTTTCGAAACACATATTTAATACAATTACATGCGCACATATATATATATGTATATATATATATATATATATATATATATATATATATATATATAAATATATATATACATATATATATATACATATATATATACATATATATATATATATATATATATATATATATATATATATATATATATATAAGGTCGAAAGTTCTAACCCTACCAACAGTCAAGCTACACTGATTAGGAGTAAGGCGCCGAAACACGCGTGTCTGTAGATTACTGTTATTAAAATAATAAATATCTATCTATCTATCTATCTATCTATCTATATATATATATATATATATATATATATATTATTTTGTTCCATTGAGATTCAGTGAAAAACAGATTTCTATCCAATAACTGATCACTAGTTAAGACTTGTGTAAGAGGTTTACATTTTCTTATTTAAATCATGCAACACCACATGAAATGATCTAAGCAGTGGCTTTGCAATTATAAAGAGAAAATTTGCCTGGCGTATACATTAAATACACGAGTGCTTGAGGGAAACATCACACGCTAATAATGTTGAGATCACAGTATCGTATGATGTCACATATAACTAAGCTTAATTAGGCCGCAAATTCGCCTTCTAAACATGAATCATTACGTGCTAATTAACTGTATATAGGGAGTGTAATGAAAGAGAATCTCGTGAGAAAAAATAATTCATGAAATCGTAATGAGATCGAACAAAACTTAATTACGTTTATGGGGTCTTATTAAAATTATGATTGTAGTGTCGCAAGCATAAGTACAGCCTATACTAAACTTGAGATAACAGGTTAAGCCAACCGAGTTATAATCAATGATGTTTCTCTCTAATAGGCACATAAGAATAGTAGTTGATGGACAAAAATCAGAGCTCCACTGTATTAATGCTGGAGTACCTCAGAGGTCCATCAAGGGCGCAATTCTCTTCCTGATCTACATCAATTATCTCCCAAAACAAATACTTTAATTATTCGTTGACATCTATGCTGATGACACGACCATCTATGGAAACACATCAAAGGCCGTAAATGAAAAAGTTCTCTCTTACTCTCTCTTCTCTGATCTTGAACGCGTGGTAGATACTGGTTACCCTTAATACATCTAAAGCCAAGCTCCTATCTTTGCATAATGAACGCTCTGATCCGCATCTGGCATCAATCGAAATGGATAGCTCTCGTCTTGGAGAGGATCCATGTTTTGACAAGCTTCTGGGATTTACCTTTACTCCTGATCTGAAATGGAACACGTACATCAAGTCTGTTGCCAAGGTCGATTTAAAAATGGTAGACTCCTTCTACCGCTCCAGGAGATATATCACTGTTGATGCAATTCTCTATCTACATAAAAGCCAAGTACGTCCAAAGATGGAGTACTGCTGCCACATCTGGGAAGAAGCTGCTAAAAATAGCCTATACTGCCTTGACAGTGTACAAACTAGATTTGTAGCTTAGTGGAGGATGCCCTTTTCTCTTCCCTGCAACCTCTCTCCGACAGAAGAAGTGTTGCGAGTGTATCTTTGTTTTAGCGTTATTTACATTGAAAGTGCTCGTCTAATCTCAAATCTCCGACATCTCCCTTCGCCAATCTTTCGTAGAAAACACCCGTCTTGCTGAAAACACTGTCATTAATTTTTCCCACTCTTTATCTGTGTCTAAATCAAAACGTAGATTCCATGAACAAACCTTCTTTCTTTGAAGTGCATTCCTGTGGAACTCTGTTCCATTTGCTTGTTTCCCACCTAACTACAACTTGGATGTCTTCAAGTCCAACATAAACAAATTCTTGACAAACCGCCCCCTTACGTAAGACATTTTATCAAATCTACATTACTAACGATTACTACGAGATTACCCATTGAATATTGTACACGAAATAACCCTTACCCCCTTGTTGCTTCTGGGCTTTGATAAGTGGTGACTACCATGTAAAAAAAAAGTTTAAGTAACTGTCAAAAACAGTCATAGATGCAAATCACAACTTTACTCTGAAATGCACATGCAAGCGAATTTGCTTTCAAAAAACTAAAATCCAAATCAAAAATTAAAAAAATTCAAAGCAATAAATTCATAATTATATAAATTACGAATGCCAAAAATAACTTATAATATATAATCATTTGTTCTAGATAATAACTCATTTAAACACTACCAAACAATCAGTTGCATTTTTTTTTATATATGGAAATATACAATGCGGATTTATGATTTTACATTAAGACCGATTCTAATAAATGAGTTTGATAACGAAACAAAAATCAGTATAATGTTTTGCAGAAACACAATTCAGACTGAATGGAAAATGTTACTTAAAATATAAGACATTAATGGAATTTGAATGTGGCGAAATGATATTTGAAAGATATAAAACATTGATAAATATGAGTATACAAAATTTTCACTGTTAAAAAGGAAGGGGCCCTTCAGTCTTTGACAGACTATGGATAACCACGAACGGGTGCCAGCGCGTGAAATTTTTGTAGTAGGAGGTGCGCAATCTCCACCCACACCTCTCCTGAGTTGACATTGCTTAATACCAGTGGCAAGTGAAGTGTATGTACAGGGCGACTGGAAACAAATGCCGAGATAAGCGGAGAGTACATACACCGCCTAGAATTCCCAAATGGTCACCCACCTGATACTAACCAGCCTCAATGTTGCTTAACTTCCGTGATCTGACGAAAACCAGTGTGTCAATGCGAGTATGCCGTGTATTTTACTGTTGATTCATATTGTTAAGCAAGAACAACATTTAGCTGAGCTGAAAATTGTACAATATATAAGTTATTCAGCTTTGTCATGATTTAAATATTAGTATATAAATACATGACTGTAGATAAAACACAACGAAACATACATGTGTTGAGGACAGGATGGTCTGCTGTGTGATAGACGACACAGTCCCCATGTGTATGATGGTGGGTGTATTTAATGGTAGAGGAATTGAAAAGACAAAAGGTTGCATAATGAGGACGAAAATATATCGTTATATATCAGCGAAAGAAATGCAATTTGTTTACATAAATATACATGAAGAAGCGATAGAAAGAATGAGAGTTTGTTAGAATAAGAGTTCGTTACTTACTATCGGTAGCTGTGAAAGGCTGTGCTGGCTCATGCCACCCGGAGCGGTGTTTGTTACATCTTGACTGCTTGAAGGTCCAGCGCAAAAGACGAGGAAATATGGGGAACAGGAAGGGACGTAGCTAGGTCACTCTTCTGAGTTAAAGGGCGACAATCGAGTTAGGCTGGGAGTTTTCAACTCCCACACGTGTAAGGAACAATGGAAATTTGCGTGACATGTCGACTTCTTTCATCTTCAATTAGGTACAGATACGCATTATACGACTGTTCATAGAAACCAGAACTACAGTTAAAAGGATTAACATTTTGAACGACACACATTAATTAAACGATGTAGTTTTATAATTCTTACGACGCTTGGTTATTCGCTCCCTTTGTCTCAGGTCGTGTCGTTTTACTTAAATAAATAAACTGAAAAGGGTTGATATGCCGTAATACAAATATTTGATACAAACATCGAAGCTTTGTATGGACTTAATGTTTTAACTTTATAACAGAAAAGACAGTTTGGCCGAGCAGTAGTGGAATTTGTCCTTGCTTATGGTGCAGCAACCTGGTCACTCACCAAAAGAGTGGGCAGAAAGCTAGACAGCACGTGCACCTATATGCAACGATTAGTGCAAAATATATATCAGTAAGATCATCGCACAACACAGGGAAACCTACTAACCATATCTACTGCCATAAGGGAGCGGCGTCTACGATTTGGACCAAGCAAGCGCTAATGAGAAATGTGTTGCTTTGGACTCCACGTTACCTGCGCACGTTCATATATATATATATATATATATATATATATATATATATATATATATATATATATATATATATATATATATATATACAAAATCTCCGAGAAACTCCGAGGAAAGACATCTCCTGTTAAGCGGTGTTTTCTCTGTTTGTTTATATTCGTTTTGTTCCGCTTTTTCAAAGACGCTGATGAGTCCTATTAATTCCAGATCTGCCGAAAATTGCTGGTTCCATACTATGAAACCTTTGATTCGCCTTGGAAGATGTATATATAGTTTTTAAAACATATATTTTTATATATGTATTTCCCCTGTATGCACGTTTCATTTTAGAGCAAAGATAACTCTGGTTTCTTTCTCAAACAATTTATTTATTTATTTTTGACGGACTAGTCTCCGAACATTCTATTCGAGTGTAAGAAGAGATTTGCCCTATTCGTGAATGTTTTCGATCTCTATTGGTCGTACTAAGGGGAGTAATAGAAAATACTAAAAACTAAAAAGAAATGAAATAGTGAGTTGAATGAAACATCGATTAAAACCATTTTACAATACTTAAAATACTTAAAATCATTTAACCGTACCATTCAAGAATGTTCGGAAACTAGTGCGCCAAAAAAGAAAAAAAATGGATTGAGAAGAGAAACAAACAAGAGTTGTTTTAATCATTTCATTGTTGCCCCTGCACTTCAATGAAACACGTATATATATATATATATATATATATATATATATATATATATATATATATATATATATATATACTAGCAGTTCCGCCAGGCTTTAATGGGGGTCTATGTACTTTTCATGACTTTAATTGCATATGTATATTTAGATTAAAAAGTTTCCAGGGAACATATATCTAAAATTTCAGCTGTTAGAACAAAAATTGGCAGAGGAGTATGTAGAATCTGCAAAGGTCAACGCTTGAACTTTTGCTATCTGGCAGCCAATTTTTTACCCCTGCATGTCTACATTCCCTTTATGAAAAAGTTAAAATGTTTAGACCGAAAATAGGCTGAATTGTTTGCTTAAGACCGTCAATATATGATGGTCAATATTTGGAATTTTGACACCTTGGCAGCAAAATCTTCGGCGAAAAACCGAATAAAAAGCTTGCATTTCAAATGTCTACACAAAATATGTGTAAAGACCGCAGGGGTCATTTTTCTTAATATTGATACCAATTTTAACCCCTTAACATTTGTTGTCTTGGGCTTCAATCAAATTAAAATCTGATCCATGTCCAAGTAGCCTACATCAATAATTTCAAGTGTTATGACCAAAAATTAGCGGAGGAGTTTGGTCGAGTTTACATCGGTTAAATCGTTGAACCTTGACCTATTTGACAGTCAAATTTCCGGCAGAAAACTGATTAAAAATATTTTCCAAAAGTCGCAACATTCAGTTAACATATATTTATGGAACGGAGTAAAACATCTTACTGATAACTCTACTAATTACACGAAAATCTTCCATAATTTCATATACAGATATTATATAATAACAGTACCTGCTTACCGGCGTTGCCCCTCTTCGAAAAAATTTACAGAACGGGTGGTGCTGTTATTATTATTATTATTATTATTTTTATTATTATTATTATTACTATTATTATTATTGTTGTTGTTGTTGTTGCTCCCCATCCCCAAATTCCTCATGATACGAACAGATTTTTGAATAGACACCCCCAACTCCTCATGGTAAAAAAATGCTATGGGAACACAGTAGGTAGCCCAGGTGGAGAGATGTGAAAAAAATCAATTCATTAAACCGTTGAAGCCGTGTGTTTTTTATAAGTAAAACCAAATAACTGGAGGTATATCCACGATGATGATTCTCTCTCTATCTATCTATCTATCTATCTATCTATCTCTCTCTGTCGCTACGATGATTACATATGTATATACATATGAAAATAAGATACGTATTGAACACGTTTGGAGCCAAATTACTGCAACGCGAATTTTTTATAAAATAAATGAGTGCTTTATTAAGAAATATATTTCGGAGATATACTCCTTTGCCAATCTATATATTTTTTCTTTTTTTCTTCCCCATGAGGTCGAGTGGAAGACTGTTCAATGAATTAAGTCTATGTGATGTTAGCTGCGGGGTTTTTATGCAGTCAGATAATAACGCGTGGTCGCGCGGTTTGAAAATCTGGTTATTTGGCTTCAAACATGTTCAATACGTACATTATTTTATTTTTCAAATTTCACTCAACGCTTCTAATGGATATAAGCAGAAAGGTACAGCTCAGACGAACACTGGCCATGGAAATAAAGATAAAACAAAGACAGGCACGCAACGTCTCTTCTGTGGGAGAGATTTTGCAGGGAAGAGAAAAGGACAACCTCCACTAAGCCACGAAGTTCATTGTGTACTCTGTCAAGGCAGGATAGGCTTTTTTAGGAGCTCCTGTCCAGATGTGGCAACAGTACTCCATACTTGTCTTTTATATAGATAGAGAATGGCATCAGCAGTGAGATATCTTCTGGATGCTAAAAGGATCCTACCATTTTTCACGCAACTTTGACAACAGACTTGATGTATGTGTTCCATTTCAGATCCTTGCGTTAAATTATAACATCTGTCACTCTATACAATAATGTTGACATATATAATATTTTATTAGTATATATTTCTCTGAAAATGGCCGCAAGAGAATATTTACCATCCAACCAACCATTCCCAATTCTAATCTATAGTGACAAAATACAGGAGTTTGTTTTGTTACCACATAAAAATTATCAGAAAAAAAATAGTCATACGACGACGTGGTCCGCGGGCTTGACGTCAGACTTTATTTAGTTGCCAATATTCCCATACCAACAATGGTCACAAATGATGCCGATACTGGACTTGTTACATTCGATATAGAATTCGAATGAATATACATCAATATTTTTTATTGTCGGCCTATGATTTCAGATTGAGCAGTTACAGTATCGGAAATGTGTCACTTCTGAGAATGGAAACCCAGACTCTAAATCGCTACCGAATGACGAACATCCAATCGACTTTATTAGCAGCATAATCATCACAAAAACGAATGCAATAATATTTCTTGAATATATTGTCAATTGTTTACAGATTTGCGATACGAGTAACCTATATACATTAATTCTTTTGTCAGTAAGGTATTACATTACGTTAAGTCAATTTTTATGAGAGCTCGAGGAAAACTAAGACATCTTAATGCATCGTTTCTCCATTTTAATGACAGAGTGTCGTTTCATTATTTTTTAAATCGATCATGAAGAATACAAAGAATATCCGTATGGATTTTATCCATGAATATTAAAAACGCACAATGCATAAAATTATTATTACAGACGCAACTCGCATTATCATTGTAATTTAGTATTCCTATTTGAATCCAATAATCATATTAAGATAATATTTGTTCCAGCTTAATATAGCCATTATCGCGTTGAATTATGACGGCTCATCAATGCAAAAAATAATGATATCAGTTTAAATGTAATGCTTAGTTTGGTTCGGTTGTTTTTGTTTTACGGCAGAGCGACCCTTTTCAGATTATTTAATTCCGAACAGTTATTTCGAAGAAAAAAAATAATAGAATATATTTCTGTTTTCAAGTTAGTTTCTATGTAACTTCTAGCCTGTATCCGAATAGGTACGAATCCAGTTATTTTGAAGAATATATTATATATTGAAGTCGGTTTTTATTTAATCCACAGTTGGTGTCCTAACAGGTACTACTACTCCGGGCCAGAGTGGACTTGGGAGCAATGCCAATTAAAGGATGTCTGCACCCTCCCTAAAGACTGCAATCCGGAGCCTCACCCTCGAATATAGTTTAAGCTCATATCCAGGACCTATTAAACGTAATACTATGATTTCGTTAAAGTTGTCATGCCTCCATATGTTTATCAATACAGTCTAGAACAGCAACAAGCTTATTTTTTTTTAAAAAGGAGTAACGAGTTATCAAGGTCCGGACTCCACTCGAGGATATAGTTAAATGAGTGTACGGTAGTCAATGTGACAATATCATAGTAATCTTTAGTAGTGGAAATTTGGTAAATAATAATACTAAAGGGGATGGCTCTTAAAGAATGTGTTTATGTTTGACTTGAAGACACGCAGATTGTAGTTAGCTGAATAGCAGGAAAAGGTAAAGATGTCCGCATGCGTGTAGTTCTTAGAAAAATTGTTCTTCATGGAATCTAAGTTTATGTTTAGGAACAGATAACGTTAGGGAATGTTGTTGATATCGGTTTCAGAGTGTTTTTCGTCGAAATTTGCCAAGAGATTAAAGCTCAGATTTGCCAAAAAGTAAATAACGATAGAACAAAGACAGGCTCGCAGCGTTTCTTCAGTGGAAAGAAAAAGGCATCCCACACTATGCTAAACACTATATTTGGTACCTGTGCAGTTTAATAGAGACATGAAAAAATGAAAATATCGAAAAAGGGTAATATTGTACGTATTTCTTTTGAACTGAAGATCCCCGAAAAAAAATTCACTTAATGTGATAAAGTAGTTTTTTTTTAAAGCGGAGCAACACGCTTGTATGAGAGCACGTTGAAGTAGGATATCTTGTTTTTGTTTTAATTTTTGTTTTGATGTAATATACGTCACGGTGATATAACTCCATGTAAAGCGCCGACACTGCCTCCCCATCTTTAATAATTAGTTTTTCTTCCTAAAAATTAAACCTTTTGCTCGGTATCATAACAAATTGTTTTTTTCGCTGCAAAAAGAAAATACTAGATGAAATTAAGTGAACTTTTTTTTTCGGAGAACTTGATTCGATAACAGATACGTGCACTATAAACTTTTTTCGATATTTTCATTTTTAATGTCTTGATGAAACTGTACAAGTACACTATATTTTGAACTCAAGACTAACCCTCGGCGGTTTAAGTGACGTGTTAAATTTTTTTTAAAGCGTAAAACACTTAGGTTGCATGTGTAGATGTATTATACTGTTATAAAATTGTTGGCAATTATTTGTTTTAGAGTTTTCTAACAGTCGGGGATTAGTGAGCTTGCGATATTTCGTTATTAGCTATTATTTGCGGATGCAGTTTGACTAAAAACGTATAAAGGTGCAAGACATTTAATGCGTTCGAAGGTTAGAAAACTAAAAAAAATATTAAAATGCGTAGACGAATATGACGAAAGATGTATACAAAATGATGTGGCATTCAATCTGCGTTCAATAGGTTTCCAGAATTTTTTGTACAAACATTAAAAATTGTCCCAGACGCTTAAAAATCCAGTGTGTTATTGGTATACAACTTATGAGATGACTGACACATTTTTATAATTTCTGGTTCAAATAAACTATTGCAGCTGAAATGGAAAACAAAACGCCCTATTAAAACCGGATTTGAAAGACGAAATCTTGGCGGGAGGATTATTTAGGATAGTGATATGCAAAACATTGAAGAAAAGTGCTACAGAAACATAGAAATTGTTCTAATCTTTTTGACAATTTTCACTAAATCGAGCATCAGTTTTTGCATTCATTATGAAATTCAAGGAAAGTAGTGAGTATGTCAGGGATGACGAGAGGTTTGGGAAATGGTAAAATGCCAGAAGACCACAGACGATTGGCCAAATAAAGACCGTCCTGAGTAAGGAGCCCAGTACGCCTATATAGACATTAATTTCATATTTTGATGTCAGTGTGGGAAGTGTACACACATTTATTCACGAGTAATTGAAGATGAGGAACATTTGCTCGAATTTTGTCTCATAGATCATCAGAGAAGATCAGAAAGAAAAACGTTCTCATGACCAAGATGCGCACCAAGAAACTTCTTCGCCATCCTTATAGTCCAAACTCTTCCCCCTCTGACTTTTCCTTATTTCCCAATCACAAGGAAACACTTAGAGGCTTTTCTTACGAGACGATTGGGGAGATAAATCAGGTTGTGCCTAGGGCCAGTGATATTCTCACAGAAGTTCAAGAGGGCATTTATGGACCTTCCAGAAGATGTGAAAACGGTGGAGTTAGTGCATTGCAACCGGAGGAGATTACTTACAAGAGTAGAAGGTTTTTACATGTGTACTATCAATGCAAGTTCCCATACGAAAATAATCTGGATACTTATGGAAGGTACCTCGTACATAAAATAGAAGATTAGCCGAAAGCAAAACAATTTATGGAAAAGGTATGTAATGATGAATTTAAATAAAATTTATAATAAAAACTACTCGGTTGTTCTCGTACTGGAAAACTTAAAGCAATATTTATTCCACTAGAAAATATTTTATATTTAATATTTTTTTGTGTATTTGAACGAAAATATCGTTGAATGTATTTTATTTCAGTTCTATCTAGCCTCGTTACAACTTGATGAGGGACTGTTAAAAACAGAAGAGTCTAGTCTACTTCTATTTCTGAATAGCTCGCTTGAGATATATGCGCAAGGGAAGAATATTGCACATTCAGTTTGATTCCAAGATCATGAGAAATTAAAAATACATTTTTGAAATGAGCATCCATCATGAATATGAAAGGGATCGCTAAAAGTGTGTATAAAACAAAAAAAAAATAGACAGCAACTACTAACGATGAATATATATGGTAGGAAAAATAAACGGGATAACCTCCAGATAGAACGAGAAAAAAAGGAAAACGCTAAAAAGCGACATTAGAAACTACCGTTTTCGGTCTCGTAATCGGACTGGTTTATTAACTTTTAAGGAACATAAGGAAAAATAAAAGTTAATACTTGTCTTAGAAAGAAGACAATTCTGTAAGAATGAGTAAAAGTTTGAAAAAAAAAACGAATAATATAAGAAGATTGTGCTTTGTAGTAATTGAACGTTCAATCTGAGTGCAATTATGACTTAGTTATTATTTTTACGAGGACATACTTCATCGCCGATTAAATAAAGTGTCGTGTTGGAAATTCTATGCAGATACCGGACTTCGTTAAAAAAAAATTATTTTGTCAAGATACACATAAACATGGTTTGATATTACATCGAGCGACACTTTCTGGAATTAACGCTAAAAATAGAAACTGAATAATCTAGATAATACAAACCAAATCATACATCAGAAATGAAAGGGTCCAAATTTAAAAATAGATAAATAATAATTTTCAAATCTATGTTCAAGTTATGACTGAAAATACCCCCAGTTATTTTTCTTATTATAACTTTACGGTTACTAAATCTTGAAAAAAAAACACACACACCTCATTTTAGCACGGTTTGTGCTTAGTGGCTGATAAATATGTTATTTTGTTTTTCAAAGTTATTATACCCTGCCTAGTTCTTTTATTTTTAGTATCGTTTACACAGAATTTTATAAATCTTATATGAGCACAGAAATATGTATATTAAAGCCATCTTTAATTAAAAAAATAAAAGCAAGCGGGATTTCCTGGCGGTCAAGTAAGACATTTAAGGTTATCGTAATATTTTCCGTTGATCTTAAAACTAGAGCTTCTTTGAGAAGAAAGTTGTAGCGGTTGCATTGTCGCTGTGATGGAAAGATAAGTATCCACTAGGCATTTCAGTTACTTACAATCCTAGTATACAGAAATACAGGATGTGGATTAGGACGTTTTATTTTTTTATAGACACTTCGAACTTTGTCGACAGAATTAAAAAAATGAAGCAAATTTTCACTGTAGTGAACGTAACTTTGCTATCAAAAGGCAGTGATTGGACTTCTGATGGGTCGGATTACGAACAATGTAGTTGAGGAAATATCGAAAATAAGAGATGTAATAATTGAATTTAAAAAAGTGCTCGTGTTAAATAGAAAATTAATAATAAAATGTCATCTCAGTTCGAAGAGGTTACTGGAAGGATAAAATGCAATAAGTATGATATAATATGTTTCTATTCCATTTCACCTTTCTCTTTCTATATCTTCAACTTCCCGACTGATTTCTTTACTTAAAATGTGCCAAACATCTCTTCTTTTACAAAACGCATTCATGTTCTGCACGATATGGAACAAAAACGACAAAATCCATTATAAATCAATCTAAAGAAACACTACACACAAGCGATTAAAGAAACAAAGGACTTTCTACAAAATAACTAGATGCAACATGAATATTATTTCCAAAATAGATGGATTCGGCATTAAATAAATCGAAACGGGTTGATATGCCGTAAAACAAAACAGCCAAACCAAACTCTACAAATAAATATTTGCAGATATAAAGAACTTGAAGCATAAAAACAATCAAACCAAATGTAATTCAGTATTTTTATTTGTACGGCACATTTTATCATGTTGACAAAAAAGTTCTTGCGGCTTTTAATTTTTAAATTCATATGACTATTTCTCGGCTCAAACAAAAATGTACTGATCGAACTAAGCACCAAAAGAATCAGCACAATTTTGCCAACACAAAACAAGTGCATTTAACAACTTGCGTCCTGGTTGTGATTTAGTCTCTGAATTCGTTTTTAATATCGCTTTAGTTTTTGAAGCATTTCAACTTCAGCGGGGTTTGTTTAGCAACGTGTCCCGGGCATTGTCGTGGAGAAGAATTGAGCCTTGTTCTGTTGGTTATTTCTGGGTGTTGTTGTCGAAGTTTCTGATGCAGTCTTTCACGTTGTGTTCAGTACTTATCTGCTGCAATGGTTGTGCATGCATTCAAAAGGCTGGAATAGATGAGATCGGGCGCAGATAACCAACCGTTCAACGACCTCTGTTTGGTTTGAATCTGGTTTCGGGGAGTGTCGTTGAGCTTCGTCTTCATTTAACTACTAGGTTGAGTACCGCCGGTTGTCGTAAAGAAGCTTTTTGTCGTTATACTCATAAATAAAATTTTAATACATGGGTATTAAGTTTTTTTTGTCTTTCGAATCTATTTCAAGTAATTGGAGTCGTCATATTCATTTCTGTCTATTAAAAAAAAACAAGTTCGCGAACAGGTTTGCGTGGATTAACTACGACTAAGGCTCTTCATTTATCGTTTTCAACATCTGATGCCTGACCACTAATCCCGTCATCTCTAAAACTTCTGTCACTGTCACGAAATTTCTTTAACCACCTCTTTACTCTGCGTCTAATAATGGTTCTTATGGCAAACGGTTTATCGATATCGTTGTGCCTGCACAAATAATTAACAAGAACACGGAAAGTAAAGGTATACAATAATATATTAGGAAGAAAAGTTATATACATATTTACATGCCTTTAGATATACTTCAGTTGGAGATATTCCGGCAGGTGGCGTGTTGCATGTCTTACTGGAGGCAGCATAGGTGTCTTGCCTATTTGGCGGTCGGTTGCCGAACTCCCCCGGTATTGGTGCAAGGGGGCATATTATTTTATGCAAATCGATCGCAAAGTGCGTTGTTCGTATCGACAGTCTGGAAGGACTTCGAGAACCCTCAACCAATTCTATGAGCGGCCGATTCTACCAGCATCTTCAACAGAAGAAGAATACCTTCGCCTTTCAAGGCAAGAACTACAACTACCTTCGCCTTTCAAGGCAAGAACTATCCGCTATTTGGCAGAAGCTAAAGAGGACACTCTTTTGCAATATGGACTCCTTTTTTACCCTTTTGTAAATAAGATTATTCTTGGATTTAAGGTGAGCCTTTGTTGCTTTTCTGTGTCTCTTTCATTCTGTCATAGGCAAAAACGAGTAAGAGAATTTCTTACACAACACTCCCGGTATTGGTGATTGATACCTTTATATATCTCACTCACCCGCTTATGTTAACACTATCTAACCATCGCCCTTCCTCTCTATCGTTTCCCAGCAACTGCTACTTTAAAAAAGCATGTTTTAAAATGGTATCATTATTTCAGCTCACCCTCACTCAAACTAATGCCGTGCCATAGTGCCTTTGGACTAATGTTTAGATGATTAATCAAAATCAAGAATCGAAAAAATTGGAATTTTTGCGAGTATCAGAATTAGTGTAAAAAAAAAAGAAAAAAAAGTGCCTATTTTCCGATGCCAAAAACGATTCTTAATTTTAATTTAATTTTATTTAAATGAAAATCTTCCATTGCTGGTAATAATGAAAAAAATAAATATTTATTGGTTTTAAACAACCAGTAAAACTACAATGGACAGATCATCCCTCACAAATGTATTTTTACGTTTAGAAAAATATCTGCACATTTAAAATGTGTTTTTATGTAAATCTGGCAAAAATCAAGTAAAATATTTAGACATTTATAAAGAATCCGAATCAGTAACTGTATTGAAATCGGGAAGATATTCCGGCAGGTGGCGTATTGCATGTCTTACTGGAGGCAATATAGGCGTCTTGCCTATTTGGCGGTCGATTGCCCAAATCCCTCGGTATTGGTGATTGATACCTTTACATATCTAACTCACCCGCCTATGTTGATATCACGGGCAATTTCCGCAGTTTTCGGTTTAGCTTTGATTGAAATAAGAACATTTTACAAATTTGCTCATTTTTCATTTTGTATCCGACGAAAATGAAGACATAAATATTTTAAACGATTGTAATTTAAACAATTAGATAAAGTGGAAAACGCTTATTAAATTGATATATAAAGTAGTAATATTATACCAAACCCTTGTTTGAAAATACTCTATGAAATCTAAATAAAAAATATGTCAAGAACTTTCTTCTTCAATGAGAAAACTTATTCCTTGTTTTGTACAAGTCAAACTTGTTTAAAAACGATATGCCAAAGTTGAAACAATTAAAGGGTCAACAACTGCAACAGTTTCTAGATCATAATTTTACTGAATTTAATCAGTTTACTGATTCATTTTTTCATTATTCAATTTTCACCCCTAAACAAGGCACAGTGCACGCTTGTAAGTAGGGGGATACTATCGGGAGCATAACTTCCATAACATATTACGAAGGGAGATGGACAGCAAAATGTCTGTTCTCATTACCCTTGAACTTCTGCATGTCAGTACAGTAAAGAACGCAGAAATCCGGAAGAGAGTTCCAAGTTTATCAGTTCTGGGGGAGTGAATATTGGAGTAGAATCCTTTCTAACACCTGTGAATTTCTACTATGTAAGGGATGGGATTTAGCTGGATGTCAGGTTTGTCGGGTATATGAAGCTAGTGGTATAAAACTCATTATTTTTAGTTTCAATATTTTTAGAAATGCCGTTAGATGGTGGCAAGGCGCTACATTTATATATGTTTAGATTCTTGATTGATATTTATGAATCGTGTCACTATTTTTGTAACGTTATGATTATTATGTAGTGAGGTGTACATATCAGGAACAAAACTAAACGGAAAACGAGATAACTATATAAAGACGTATACAATTACTTGTTTAGTTCATATTTATAGAGATGTGACGGGGAAAATCAATATTAATGATAGGGATAAACAGTAAACACTTTCAAAGTGTGTTTCATGTTACACAGACGATAGAAAAGACACATTACCTTTTAGATGGATGACAAACGAAGACAAAATCGTACTTAAAACATAACTACATTTATTCCAGCTGGTTATGATGATGATTAGATATTTGATGCCTTGCAGAATTACTTCGTCTCTTCTCTCCTTCTAGTTCGCTTCCGCTAACTCGTACCTCTGTCAACTCCGAACTCCTGACTCACTCTGCCGACTGACTCTCCGCACTGACCAACTCTAACTTAACTAAATATATTGTATTCTATCTTTCTCCATGATGTCAGAACATGCCCAGACTATCTCATCACGTTGATTTTCCTATTACATATGTCTCCAACACGCTTTTTGCAGCACAAAGAGAACCCCTTAATATACATTGTCCGATTTTACTTGTTCTGAGAGCATACTTTCAAAAATATAGAGCAATATATTCTTCCTAGGTTGGGGTAGAAGTGAAGTCGTCCATTGCATTTTAAATGGCATTTTGTAAAAAAAAAAAAACATTTTCTATCTCGGTATTTTTTTGTAATCGGGAACACATTCCGGTTTTTAGTTTTTTGGGATAAAGTATTAAAGATCGAATATTATTATTGAAGGAGAATGCTGGAATCGAAGGAATTAGTTAGAATTGAAAATGAATACATTTTTGTAAGTGAAATACTTTTCCAGTAATGCAGGAATTATCCACTGTAATTAATAATTTATGAATAATGAGACAATAGAAATAAAGAATATCAATTGGTGAAATCTTAGACTTATATGCATTGAATCCAAATGTCTGGCCTGCGTGCTGAGGTCACAAAAAACGTAGAATCAATATATGCATTTAAGTAAGACTAGAAGAGGCAGTAGGAAGAAAAGATCGTCAGTAAACAAAAAGCCAATAGAGCGGACCGAGTCGTCTGAGAGAAACTCCTTGGAAACGAAGGAAAGAAAAGGACGACACCGCAGCGATGTGAGCAGGCATCAATATATGTATGTATATATATATATATATATATATATATATATATATATATATATATATATATATATATATATTAGAGAGAATTAGACATTGAGTCTAAAGAGAAGCGATTATTTTAATGTATTTGTAAATGTAGTAATACTTTTAAAAGTAAACAGTGCCAATTTTACTGTAGATATTGTTTAAGTTCAACAGGTATAGGTATCCTCGAGCTATATCAATATTGAGTAAATCCACTTATGTCTATTCCGGTGTACCGGTGGACAATCTGTTGTCATGTTTTCTGGCAGGTTTCGTAATTTTCTTTCCCAAGTAGATGAAGCTTTCAACTTTTTCAATGTTATTTCCATCAACAATTATTGGCGACTTGGCTGGTTTAACATCACATTAGTCTCTCAAAGTGCATGTGGAGGCCAACAAGTTTGCTCTTAAAGTGGATCTTGTTTAAAATGTCATTTAGTTCATGAGGAGAGTGCGCCATCAGTACTATATTATCAGCGAAGATGAGATGTGACGGGTGCTCACCATCACCCTCGATATTAACTCCCCTACCGCCCCCTTAATTCAACTGATTGTCGCATCCTAGAAACAGGCTGTGAAGAGTTTCGACGAGATGTTACCGTCTTGTCTAGCTCCTTTCCCCAGCTATATGCTGTTGGTAGCACGATGAAGCTTTAAATAGAAAAAGCCACACTGTACAGGTCTTTCAGCAAGCTGATGTATGTCCAGCCAACTCCTTGGATCTCAAGGGCAGTGAACAATGAAGAAAACTCTTTAAGGTATAATACTTAATTCATCCCGTTTTCTGGAGTAAAATGTATTATTTTAATCAAAACATTTATATCGAACTCTTTTCGAACTTGATAATCGAATTAATTACCAGTTTTCTAATTATCAAAATAATATTTCAACGTCAATTTGAAAGGCCTATGCAGACACAGCTTTAATATTTTAATAATAGAGCAGTAACGGAGCTAATGTGTATATTTATATGAATCAAGTAACACAGGATTTAACCTGAAAAGAAAATACAAGTTATTTACGGCTAAAAACAACCATCATTTTTTATAAAGAAATGGGTAAAAGTTGTCCAGAGCATTCTGTTTTACGGTTGTTTTAAAAATGGAACGAAATTAAAATTTCGTTCGGCTTTAATCCTTTTTTTTTGTTTGCGTATTCGCCAACAAAATCCAAAACTAACCGTTTACATTCGAAATGTCAATTTTTATAGACTTTCGGGTATGCTGACAAGAGTGAGGGATGTTTATTCCAAAAGAAAAAAAATGTTTTAACATAGGGTTGTTGGTGGGGTATTCCGAAAGTCGTTCATAACATAGGAAGGTTGGGATTATCTATTCAGAAAGCTCTCCTAAATATGTAGAGATTGGAAGTGTCTATTCTGAAAGCCATTCTTTATATGGGAAGGATTGAGCTGTTCATTCTGAAAGCCGTTCTTCGTTGTCAGCATACCATAAAACTTATAAAAGTTGAGGTTTCGAATATGAACGTAGAGTTGGACTTAATTGTTTTAAAAATACCAAAAATTGTACCTAATTTACATTTTTCTAGAGAAAATTAAATAAATTTTAAAAAAATTATTGGGTACTAATATTCTCATCTTTATTAGTTGTTGTTCCATGACGTTTCGGCCAACGATTTCTCTGGCCTTCGTCAGAACGAAGGACAGAGAAATCGTTGTCCGAAGGGTCATAAAACAACAACTAATAAAGATGAGAATAATAGTCCGAAATAAATAAAATTAATATAAATAATACTCATCTCAATAATGAATTCCAATTAGAATTTTGTTTGTAAAAAACATGTTTCGGTTTATATATATATATATATATATATATATATATATATATATATATATATATATATATATATATATATATAGGAAAAGTATTACTGTGAGTCCAGAATGAGTTTATAAATTGTTTCAGCTAGAGGAAAATCCTACTGTCCATCTATGAATTCTGACGATGCTAGTTGGATTTTTTCCTCTCTTTGAGGATTTGCCTCTAGCTGAAACAATTTATAAACTCATTATGGACTCACAGTAATAAATTTCCTATATACTGCTCTGACTACACATTGAGCACTCTAGTCCGGTTTTTTCACCACTGGTAAATAAATAAATAAATATATATATATATATATATATATATATATATATAAATATATATATATATATATGAGCAACCAGTTAATAAAATATGTTAAAAACACTTTGAAATGATTAAAAACATATTTAATCTGAAAAAGAAACACTAGATAAATAGATAGTCCTTAATCCGCGGAGTTTCGAAGAAATACTTTCCTTCTCATCAGAGAGTAGGATTAGCAAAATGCGGGATCGTATTTTGCATGCAGAAGTATTTGATGAAACAACAAGTAAGTCAAGGATTTTACTTGAAAACAAAAAAAGTTAAGCAGAGGGAATATGGTGAAGAAAAAGGTGATTACACATAAATGGATAGTCTGGTGGAAGATAAAAACTCCAGTGATGTTTAAATCCAAATGTAAAACTTCAAGAAAGTTAAGATAATTTCCATTGTACAAGTAAAATCCAAGGAAACCCCGTAATTGGAAGAAGATGGCCCATAATAATCCAAAGGCAGAAATCCATGGAATAATTCACAAAAATATGTACAAGGAAAAAAGAAAAGATTCCAATAATATTAATAAAAGAAAATAAGATATGCTTTTCACTCTGCTTCCGAGACATAAATATAAATAAGAAAGATCAGGGAAGAGAAAGAGGAGGGAGAAAAGAAGGAGAGAAAAAATGATGATAAAATTAAATATAATATATATATATATGTACTTTAAAGAACCTCAAAATCTATTAAACTGTAGACGAGAAATAGCAAACAACTGTGTTCACAAAATAAAACTTACTCTAGGATAGCGATACAAAATAGCTTTAAAACTAACAATAATAATAGAAAACAAACAAATAAATAAAATAAACATGAATATACATAAACGATCACACATATGTATATATGTATATATATGTATATATATGTGCATGTATGTGTGTACACATAGGTATATTTATATATATAAAAAATAAAAAAGGAGGGAAAAGATCTACCTAAAACCACTAACTTAGTTCAAAAACAGATCCTTTGTTCGATAAAATGCATGCCCATCGGCTGATAGAAAGGGGCGCGGTGGATACTAGAAAGCTGATTGGCTAACTAGAAATCCCAACATATATAAAAACAAGAAGCAACCACAGAATTCGCGCATAAGCCTGACGAATCCTACAGTGGATGAAACGCAGAATATTCAGTGTAGCTTAATCGCCATATATATTTTATAAATTACTATATATATATATATATATATATATATATATATATATATGGAGAAATGGGCATAAAAATAATAACTACAAAATATTGCCATACACTCATTGAATTATTATTAAGCGAATATAAAACGTCTGCTTCAATTCGCTGTGTAAAAAACAAGAAACTGGAAAATGGCAAACGCAAAAAGCAAATTAGTCGATTTATTTTGTCTTTATACATATTTATACTAGTTTAATCTAAAAACGTCGGGCATTTTATAAAAAGCGCCGTTGTCTGTGCGAATATTATATATAATTCAAGTTAAATATATTTATTTACATTTCAAGATAGACTAAAAAACTACTAATAAAAGACCCACCAAGTTTTTTTTATTGATCGGTATTGCACCAGATGTATTTTAACTAAACTTCAGAAAAAATATAAACATATCAAACGGATATCGATAGGGAATACATTAAGTTATTATTAATTTCTCAGAATAGCCAACAGTTATGTGTTTGCGAAAAGAGGATTAGGGAGAAAGGTGTAAAATTAATGAGATAAAAAGAGGAAAAAAATAAAGAGAGGTTGAGGGAAGAAACTATTAGAATATAAAACTTTCTGGATTTTGTTTTTAAGCGGGTTTGTCGGAGATATGTACTTATATTAAGTGCAATACTTTTCATTGAGAAAAATACGAGGTTTAATATGAAACGGTTACACATCATATATCATCCATTTAGATGTAATATCCCAGGCAACACTGTGTAGCCCTGCTACTATTCCAATGATATAAAGGGTATATTCATGTATATTGTGTCCCTTCATGAACAATATTACATCTGTATTATCTTTCTCTTTGTCTGTATTTCGGTAAAAATTAAACGGGATTTACGGTATCGATCTAACTAAGATTTTGTATAGACTCTTCTCATGATAAGATGCAACGAACTCTTTGTTATGATATCCGTTTGGTGCTCTGATAATTAGTCATTTGTTACAAAAGCAACGCGTTTACACTAAAAATTATTTGAAATCAACGGGCAATAACTTTTACCCTTTTGTAATCATATATTTTTGTGAATAATCGCTGGACAAATGTTCAACTGAACGTCTTTATGACGAATCAGATTATAGCTATTGTTTGTGCCGCTATGATTGATTTAATTGATGGTATTGTTTGGTGTACAAACATTAACAACATCTTAATTAATATGCAGCAGATTTGAGAGAAATTAATTTCATTACTGAAAGTCTACTATTGCAAAAACATTCAATTCCCGATAAGTATTTTATTAAAACTTTTCAGTTTTTTTCCATAAAAGCAATAGAACCTTAGCCCATTTTTACTCCCATTGCAAAGCATATCGCCACTTGGACGTAAGGAGCTACTATTTGAGGCCACGTCTAGTAAAGATTAACAAAATATTTGTTTATGTTAGTCTAAATTTCTGCATATTATAACAGCCAGGGAAGCAGGCATTATGAGGGGAATTCCAAAGTCTGGCTGTTCGAGGGAAGAAACTATTAGAATAGAAAGCTTTCTGGCTTTTGTTTCTAAGCAGGTTTGTCGGGAATATGTACTTGTATTAAGTACAATACTTAGTTCGTAATTTTAAATATGTTCATAGTGTATGTTTAATCACATTTCCAAAGGTCCATCCTTATGTATATTGATTTTAACTTGCGAATATACTCGCCATGTTATACAATGAAAAACAATAATGACATTTTGTAAGGGGAGGGCTTGCATTAAAAAAATCAAATAAAAGTTGTTGTTTTTTACTCTCTTTATAATTTTAAGCATGCCTTAATCTGCCTTTTAAATAGAAATTACTAAAAAGAAGAAAAAATGTATTTGTTATTTTGTTGCTTTTCTATGTTTTTTGCTATCTACTCGCTTGAAACTCAACTGGACCAGGTCTGTTTCGCATGCCATCTTGTTTGTAATATATTAATAGGTAGCAATATATGTGTAGATACAATAGAAAATTGGAAATACGCATCTCTTTTTCTAGTACCCATCACCTTTTGAAAGGGAGTTTGTATGTTTTAAATTATTAATGCGGAAATTGAAAATTATACTGTTTCAATTAATAAAAAGAAGTCGTAAAATCAAAGGCCACATTTTGCTCAAGACAGATCCTAAATCCTTCCCGCTCACTGCTGTCAACTAAACGCTTATATTTGCATCCCAATTCATTCCACGTTGAGATACTGATCATGGTTCACTCGAAGAACACCAAGTTAAGAGAATCTATCTCTCCCTGTTGTATGCATCCTTTCTATGTAGATCTAGTCCCACTATTTCTTTTGTTTCTTTGCTTTATATTCTCTTACACCTTCAAGTAATTAATATCCTAATCAATCATTTTAATACGAATTTGTTGCTAAAGAAAAATGTTCGCACAGTACTTGGAAGACGATTTCTAGTAAACGTTAGAAGGGAATCTATCACCGATCTTTTGCTTATTTATGTAGAATAGACAAAAACCTTAAAGTAAGATACTCACTATCTTTACGCAGGCGGGGACGCAGAAATACCTGGCGTAGAAACCAGGCGTATAGTTACCTCTTTTAATTATTGAAGCAGTATAATTTTAAATTTCCGTATTAATTATTTAAAAAATACAATGTCCTTTTCAAAATGTGATGAGTGCCAGAAAATTAGATGCGTATTTCGATCAAAACATACATAACAATTAATATGTCCATAAAAGGTGAATATTTGTTTCTTTTTCGCAAGGTCTGTATCTTAAATTACATAATCTTGCCCAACTGTTTATTTTATTAAATGTCAATCTGATCTTTATAATCACGGGATAAAGGTCAAATGAGTAATGTGTGGACACTTGAAATAAATGATTGCAATAAAAAAATATTCGAATTATATTAAAATAGGAAAATGCATTAAATCGTACAGGCAACTGCTCAAAATGCAGTAGCATAATCGAAGTTAACAATCCACTAATGAAGATGACAACTTAAAACGTCTATTGAAAACTACAAAATCAAGCTGTTTTACTTATAAAATTGATACGAAGATAACCTGTACATTTCAGACGAGAAATACATGATTTAGCGCACGGTAATAATACTAGCAAACTACTAATAAGCAATTGCATTATGTTACAAAGTGTTATCTTTGGTTATAACAACTGTATGCATATGTTAAGGTATATATCATATTTTACTTGTTTGGGTCAATTCTTTATATACGTGAGTTTAAGTATATCTTCATACATGTGTTTGCATATATTACTGGAATATTTGTGTTAAGGTGTGTCTTTGAATTTGTATTTGAATATCTATTGATGTACTTATGTGTAGGTTTATTCTTTGTTTACCTCTGCTTGTGTATATGCATTGAATATATGTGTTTGATTACATTTTTAGTTCCCCGATAAACGCAGAGTGGATCTGTAAATTCATCCTTGCCAGTTTGTCCGTTCGTCTGTACGCACTTTTCTCAATAAATCCGCTTTGATTTTTTTTTTTTAATTTTGCACAAACATTAAACATGATATGAGAAAAAAAGTAATATATATATATATATATATATATATATATATATATATATATACGTTTTATTTTTTATTGCCGTATCTTTCTGTTAAGTTACATTATTGTTTCAGCTACTAGGCCGTTTTGTTTTTGCCGTCCGTAGAATCCTCGGACTTTTACACGGTAATAAAAAATAAAACACATATCTGCTCTACAACGGTATTGAGCACTTTCTTCAGTTTTTATTAATAACCATATCCACTATATATATATATATATATATATATATATATATATGCATATATAGATATAGACATGGATATATATATATATATATATATATATATATATATATATATATATACGTTTTATTTTTTATTACCATATCTTTCTGTTAAGTTACATCATTGTTTCAGCTACAAGGCCGTCTTTTTTTTGCCGTCCGTAGAATCCTCGGACTTTATCACGGTAATAAAAAATAAAACACATATCTGCTCTACATCGGTATTGAGCACTTTCTTCAGTTTTTATTATTAACCATATCCACTATATATATATATATATATATATATATATATATATATATATATATATATATATGCATATATAGATATAGACATGGATATATATATATATATATATATATATATATATATATATATACGTTTTATTTTTTATTGCCGTATCTTTCTGTTAAGTTACATTATTGTTTCAGCTACAAGGCCGTCTTTTTTTGCCGTCCGTAGAATCCTCGGACTTTATCACGGTAATAAAAAATAAAACACATATCTGCTCTACAACGGTATTGAGCACTTTCTTCAGTTTTTATTATTAACCATATCCACTATATATATATGTATATATATGCATATATAGATATAGACATGGATATACCAATATATATATATAGACATATATATATGTGTGTGTGTGTGTGTGTGTTTGTGTCTTGGTCGTGCGTGTGCGCGCGTGTGTGTGGGGGGGTTATTAAATATGGACCTTTATACGCCATAATTCACGTTGGCACAGCTGTTCCTGTAAGATCACTGGCGTGACGTATACTTGAGTCTGGCAAGTACAAATTAGTTACGATTTTGGTAATTTCGCGAGTTGCATGCGCTTTCCGCTTATCTAGGTATTGTTTTCCGCCGTTTAGTACTTGTCTATGTTACTGCACTTAAGCAGTGGCGATTAAGTAGAGGTGAAATTGGGGCTTGCATTTACAGGCACGGCCACCTTTGCATTGTTTCTTGACACTGAACCGAGGCATGCCATAAAAACGTTATATAATTAAGCGATGTTTTTATTATTATTTTACATATAACGTTATTCATTCAGATTTGCAGAGATTGTTACTGATCTACACGAAATATATAAATCACTAAACAAGTTTGCCTTGCACGTATGTTATATCTCGTTTATTTCATTTAAAATGTATTTCGCTTCAGTTGCTTTCATTATAGTTATATCCCCCCATGTATATATATATATATATATATATATATATATATATATATATATATATATATACATATATATATATATATATATATACATCTCTCTCTCTCTCTCTCTCTATATATATATATATATAGATAGATAACTACTTAATTTACTCACTTAAATTTAATATACGAAAGTATAGATTTATGCGTAAACTTTAAGTATTTACTTCAAAAGTGCTCAATACGTAGGTAGAGCTAGTTAGTAATTTATAAAATATATGTGGCGATTAAGCTACACTGAATATTCTGCGTTTCATCCACTATAGGATTCGTCAGGCTAATGCGGGAATTCTGTGGTTGCTTCTTGTTTTTATATATGTTGAGGATTTCTAGTTAGCCAATCAGGTTTCTAGTATCCACCGCGCCCCTTCCTATCAGCCAATGCGCATGCATTTTATCGAACAAAGGATCTGTTTTAGAACTAGGTTAGTTGTTTACGGTAGATGTTTCCTTCCCTTATATATATGTATATATGTATATATAAATATATATATATATAAATATACCTATGTGTACACACATACATGCACATATATATACATACATATACATATATGTGTGAGCGTTTACGTATATTCATATTTATTTAATTTATTACTTTGTTTGTTTTCCATTGTTATTGTTAGTTTTAAAGCTATTTTGTATCGCTATCCTAGAGTAAGTTTAATTTGGTGAACACAGTTGTTGGCTATTTCTCGTCTACAGTTTAATAGATTTTGAGGTTCTTTAAAGTACAGAATAGCAAATTTTTCATGGGAGCATAATTTACATGGGTCGTCTAAATGTCTGCACGTTGTAGCTTGTCTCATTATTTTCCATTCGACTACCGGCAAATGTCCGCTTTCTTTGAGTTCCCAGTATTTATTCGCTAGTGTTGTTTTTATACGGTGTTTTTTTATTTTTGAATGTGCTTTTGTGGTCATAATATCGGGTTTGGAAATCTAAGGAAGTCATGCCTACATAATATTTCTTGTTATTCGTGTTTTCTTTCGCAAATATTGTTGCTTGATAAACTACACTTTTTGTTAGACATTTATTTTGGACTGGGCAAAGTGTGCGGTGTCTACAATTGCATTTATCTTGTTCGTTATTAGTATTTTTATTTATGGTATGGTTGTTCTTGTCCGGGGTTGGTTTGTTGTTATTATTATTATTATTATTATTATTATTATTATTATTATTATTATTATCATTATTATTATTATTATTATTATTATTATTTCTGCTAGTGCTGGTTTTATTTCTGTCGTGGTGTCTACTTTTTTATTGTTTATTTTGTTGTTGTTTACATTGTTTTCATTTAGTATTTTGTTATTATGTGTTTATATTATCATCTCTAAATTTTCGCAACAACTCTAAGATAACTTCAAGGTATTTTTATTGAATATTTTGTGTAAGGGGTTTGTTGCGAGAAAGTGTTTTTCAATAAGATCTAGAAATTTCTTGCCTAGTTTTGTTTTTAACATTTGAGTGTATGGGGCCATATACCAAATTATAGTTCTTTTTCTTCTATTTTTAATTTTATTATAGTTGAAATGAAGGGTGGTAATACAAGTTGCAATTAAAAGTGGAAATGTAAGTCCTAATGAATGATTGTAATGCAAGTTGCAATGAAAGGTGGTCAATCAAGTTGAAATAAAGTGTAGTAATGTACGTTGTAATGAAGGGTGGTAATACAAATTACAATAAAGGGCGGTAATGTGAGTTGCAATGAAGGGTTGTAATGTAAGTTGCAATGAAGTGTTGTAATGTAAGTTGTAATGAAGTGTAGTAATACAAGTTGCAATAAAGGGCGGTAATGCAAGTTGTAATGATGGGTGGTAATTTAAGTTGTAATTTACTGCGGTAATACAAGTTGCAATAAATGGTGGTAATGCAAGTTGCAATGAAGGGTGGTAATGTAAGTTGCAATTAAGAGTGGTAATGTAAGTTTTAATAAAGGGTGGTAATGTAAGTTGCAATGAAGGGTAGTAATACAAGTTGTAATGAAGGGTGGTAATAAAAGTTGCAATGAAGGGTGGTAAATAAAGTTGCAATGAAGGGTGGTGATACAAGCTGCAATGAATGGTGGTATTACAAGTTGAATGAAGGATGGTAATGCAAGTTGTAATGAAGGGTGGTAATACAAGTTGTAATGAAGGGTTGTAATGCAAGTTGTAATAAGTGGTGGTAATGCAAGTTGTAATGAACTGTGGTCATGTAAGTTGCAACTAAGGGTGGTAATGCAAGTTGTAATGAAGGGAGGTAATGTATGTTGCAATGAAGTGTTGTAATGTAAGTTGTAATAAAGGATGGTAATGTAAGTTGCAATGAAGGGTGGATATTAAGTTGCAATGAATGGTGGTAGTGTAAGTTGCAATGAAGGGATGTAATGTAAGCTGCAGTGAAGGGTTTTAATGCAAGTTGTAATGAAGGGTTGTAATTTAAGTTGCACTGAAGGGCGGTAATGTAAGTTGCATAAAGGGTGGTAATGTAAGTTTCAATGAAGGATGGTAATACAAGTTGCAATGAATGGTGGTAATACAAGTTGAACAAAGTATTGTAATGCAAGTTGTAATGAAGGGTGATAATGCAAGTTGTAATGAAGGGTGGTAATGTAAGGTGAAATGAAGTGTAGTAGTGAAAGTTGTAATAAAGGGCGGTAATGTAAGTTGTAATGAAGGGTGGTAATGTCATTTGCAATGAAGTGTGGTAATGCATGTTGCAATGAAGTGTGGTAATGCAAGTTGTAATCAAGGGTGGTAATGTAAGTTGTAATGAAGGGTGGTAATGTAATTTGCAATGAAGTGTGGTAATGCAAGTTGCAATGACCTGTGGTAATGTAAGTTGTAATCAAGGGTGGTAATGTAAGTTGTAATGAAGGGTGGTAATGTAATTTCAATGAAGTGTGGTAATGCAAGTTGCACTGAAATGTGGTAATGCTAGTTGCAATGAAGTGTGGTAATGCAAGTTGTAATCAAGGGTGGTAATGTAAGTTGTAATGAAGGGTGGTAATGTAAGTTGTAATGAAGGGCGGTAATGTAAGTTGTAATGAAGGGTGGTAATGTAAGTTGTAATGAAGGGTGGTAATGTAAGTTTTAATGAAGGGTGGTAATGTAAGTTACAATAAAGGGTGGTAATACAAGTTGTAATGAAGGGTGGTAATACAAGTTGTAATAAAGTGTGGTAATGTAATTTGCAATGAAATGTGTTAATGCAAGTTGCAATGAAGTGTGGTAATGCAAGTTGTAATGAAGGGTGGTAATGTAAGTTGTAATGAAGGGTGGTAATGTAAGTTGTAATGAAGGGCGGTAATGTAAGTTGTAATTAAGGGTGGTAATGTAAGTTGTAATGAAGGGTGGTAATGTAAGTTTTAATGAAGGGTGGTAATGTAAGTTACAATAAAGGGTGGTAATACAAGTTGTAATGAAGGGTGGTAATACAAGTTGTAATAAAGGGTGGTAATGTAATTTGCAATGAAATGTGTTAATTCAAGTTGCAATGAAGTGTGGTAATGCAAGTTGTAATCAAGGGTGGTAATGTAAGTTGTAATGAAGGGCGATAGTGTAAGCCGTAATGAAGGGTGGTAATATAAGTTGTAATTAAGGATGGTAATGCAAGTTGTAATGAAGGGTGGTTATGTAACTTGCAATGAAGGGTGGTAATGTAAGTTGCAATAAAGGGTGGTAATACAAGTTGTAATGAAGGGTAGTAATGTAAGTTGTAATGAAGGGTGGTAATGTAATTTGCAATGAAGGTGGTAATGCAAGTTGCACTGAAATGTGGTAATGCAAGTTGCAATGAAGTGTGGTTATTCAAGTTGTAATCAAGGGTGGTAATGTAAGTTGTAATGAAGGGTGGTAATGTAAGTTGTAATGAAGGGCGGTAATGTAAGTTGTAATGAAGGGTGGTAATGTAAGTTGCAATGAAGGATGGTAATGCAAGTTGTAATGAAGGGCGGTTATGTAACTTGCAATGAAGGGTGGTAATGTAAGTTGTAATGAAGGGTTGTAATGTAAGTTGTAATGAATGGCGGTAATGTAAGTTGTAATGAAGTGTGCTAATGCAAGTTGGACTGAATGGTGAAAATGCAAGTTGTAATAAAGGTAGGTAATGTAAGTTGTAATGAAGGGTTGTAATGTAAGTTGTAATGAATGGCGGTAATGTAAGTTGTAATGAAGGGTGGTAATGTAAGTTGCAATGAAGGATGGTAATTCAAGTTGTAATGAAGAGTGGTAATGTAAGTGACAATGAAGGGTGGACATATAAGTAACAATGAAGGTTCGTAATTCAAGGTTGCAATGAGTGGTTGTAATGCATGTTGCACTAAGGGGTTGTAATGTAAGTTGTAAATAGGGGTTGTAATGCAAGTTGCAATGAAGGGCGGTAATGTAAGTTTTAATGAAGGGAGGTAATGTAAGTTGTAATGAAGTGTGGTGATATAAGTTGCAAGAAAGGGTGGTAATTCAAGTTGTAATGAAGGGAGGTAATGTATGTTGCAATGAAGTGTTGTAATGTAAGTTGTAATAAAGGATGGTAATGTAAGTTGCAATGAAGGGTTGATATTAAGTTGCAATGAATGGTGGTAGTGTAAGTTGCAATGAAGGGATGTAATGTAAGCTGCAGTGAAGGGGTTTAATGCAAGTTGTAATGAAGGGTTGTAATTTAAGTTGCACTGAAGGGCGGTAATGTAAGTTGCATAAAGGGTGGTAATGTAAGTTTCAATGAAGGATGGTAATACAAGTTGCAATGAATGGTGGTAATACAAGTTGAACAAAGTATTGTAATGCAAGTTGTAATGAAGGGTGATAATGCAAGTTGTAATGAAGGGTGGTAATGTAAGGTGAAATGAAGTGTAGTAGTGAAAGTTGTAATAAAGGGCGGTAATGTAAGTTGTAATGAAGGGTGGTAATGTCATTTGCAATGAAGTGTGGTAATGCATGTTGCAATGAAGTGTGGTAATGCAAGTTGTAATCAAGGGTGGTAATGTAAGTTGTAATGAAGGGTGGTAATGTAATTTGCAATGAAGTGTGGTAATGCAAGTTGCAATGACCTGTGGTAATGTAAGTTGTAATCAAGGGTGGTAATGTAAGTTGTAATGAAGGGTGGTAATGTAATTTCAATGAAGTGTGGTAATGCAAGTTGCACTGAAATGTGGTAATGCTAGTTGCAATGAAGTGTGGTAATGCAAGTTGTAATCAAGGGTGGTAATGTAAGTTGTAATGAAGGGTGGTAATGTAAGTTGTAATGAAGGGCGGTAATGTAAGTTGTAATGAAGGGTGGTAATGTAAGTTGTAATGAAGGGTGGTAATGTAAGTTTTAATGAAGGGTGGTAATGTAAGTTACAATAAAGGGTGGTAATACAAGTTGTAATGAGGGGTGGTAATACAAGTTGTAATAAAGTGTGGTAATGTAATTTGCAATGAAATGTGTTAATGCAAGTTGCAATGAAGTGTGGTAATGCAAGTTGTAATGAAGGGTGGTAATGTAAGTTGTAATGAAGGGTGGTAATGTAAGTTGTAATGAAGGGCGGTAATGTAAGTTGTAATTAAGGGTGGTAATGTAAGTTGTAAAAAGGGTGGTAATGTAAGTTTTAATGAAGGGTGGTAATGTAAGTTACAATAAAGGGTGGTAATACAAGTTGTAATGAAGGGTGGTAATACAAGTTGTAATAAAGGGTGGTAATGTAATTTGCAATGAAATGTGTTAATTCAAGTTGCAATGAAGTGTGGTAATGCAAGTTGTAATCAAGGGTGGTAATGTAAGTTGTAATGAAGGGCGATAGTGTAAGCCGTAATGAAGGGTGGTAATATAAGTTGTAATTAAGGATGGTAATGCAAGTTGTAATGAAGGGTGGTTATGTAACTTGCAATGAAGGGTGGTAATGTAAGTTGCAATAAAGGGTGGTAATACAAGTTGTAATGAAGGGTAGTAATGTAAGTTGTAATGAAGGGTGGTAATGTAATTTGCAATGAAGGTGGTAATGCAAGTTGCACTGAAATGTGGTAATGCAAGTTGCAATGAAGTGTGGTTATGCAAGTTGTAATCAAGGGTGGTAATGTAAGTTGTAATGAAGGGTGGTAATGTTAGTTGTAATGAAGGGCGGTAATGTAAGTTGTAATGAAGGGTGGTAATGTAAGTTGTAATGAAGGGCGGTAATGTAAGTTGTAATGAAGGGTGGTAATGTAAGTTGCAATGAAGGATGGTAATGCAAGTTGTAATGAAGGGCGGTTATGTAACTTGCAATGAAGGGCGGTAATGTAAGTTGTAATGAAGTGTGCTAATGCAAGTTGGACTGAATGGTGAAAATGCAAGTTGTAATAAAGGGTGGTAATGTAAGTTGTAATGAAGGGTTGTAATGTAAGTTGTAATGAAGGGCGGTAATGTAAGTTGTAATGAAGGGTGGTAATGTAAGTTGCAATGAAGGATGGTAATTCAAGTTGTAATGAAGAGTGGTAATGTAAGTGACAATGAAGGGTGGACATATAAGTAACAATGAGGGTTCGTAATTCAAGGTTGCAATGAGTGGTTGTAATGCATGTTGCACTAAGGGGTTGTAATGTAAGTTGTAAATAGGGGTTGTAATGCAAGTTGCAATGAAGGGCGGTAATGTAAGTTTTAATGAAGGGAGGTAATGTAAGTTGTAATGAAGTGTGGTGATATAAGTTGCAAGAAAGGGTGGTAATGCAAGTTGTAATGAAGGGAGGTAATGTATGTTGCAATGAAGTGTTGTAATGTAAGTTGTAATAAAGGATGGTAATGTAAGTTTCAATGAAGGGTGGATATTAAGTTGCAATGAATGGTGGTAGTGTAAGTTGCAATGAAGGGATGTAATGTAAGCTGCAGTGAAGGGGTTTAATGCAAGTTGTAATGAAGGGTTGTAATTTAAGTTGCACTGAAGGGCGGTAATGTAAGTTGCATAAAGGGTGGTAATGTAAGTTTCAATGAAGGATGGTAATACAAGTTGCAATGAATGGTGGTAATACAAGTTGAACAAAGTATTGTAATGCAAGTTGTAATGAAGGGTGATAATGCAAGTTGTAATGAAGGGTGGTAATGTAAGGTGAAATGAAGTGTAGTAGTGAAAGTTGTAATAAAGGGCGGTAATGTAAGTTGTAATGAAGGGTGGTAATGTCATTTGCAATGAAGTGTGGTAATGCATGTTGCAATGAAGTGTGGTAATGCAAGTTGTAATCAAGGGTGGTAATGTAAGTTGTAATGAAGGGTGGTAATGTAATTTGCAATGAAGTGTGGTAATGCAAGTTGCAATGACCTGTGGTAATGTAAGTTGTAATCAAGGGTGGTAATGTAAGTTGTAATGAAGGGTGGTAATGTAATTTCAATGAAGTGTGGTAATGCAAGTTGCACTGAAATGTGGTAATGCTAGTTGCAATGAAGTGTGGTAATGCAAGTTGTAATCAAGGGTGGTAATGTAAGTTGTAATGAAGGGTGGTAATGTAAGTTGTAATGAATGGCGGTAATGTAAGTTGTAATGAAGGGTGGTAATGTAAGTTGCAATGAAGGATGGTAATTCAAGTTGTAATGAAGAGTGGTAATGTAAGTGACAATGAAGGGTGGACATGTAAGTAACAATGAAGGTTCGTAATTCAAGGTTGCAATGAGTGGTTGTAATGCATGTTGCACTAAGGGGTTGTAATGTAAGTTGTAAATAGGGGTTGTAATGCAAGTTTCAATGAAGGGCGGTAATGTAAGTTTTAATGAAGGGAGGTAATGTAAGTTGTAATGAAGTGTGGTGATATAAGTTGCAATAAAGGGTGGTAATGTAAGTTGCAATGAAGGGTTGTAATGAAGTTGTAATGAAGGGCGGTAATGTATGTTGCAATGAAGTGGTGTAATGTAAGTTGTAATAAAGGGTGGAAATGTAAGTTGCAATTAAGGGTGGTAGTGTAAGTTGCAATGAAGGGTTATAATGCAAGTTGTAATGAAGGGTGGTAATTTAAGTTGCAATGAATGGCGGTAATGCAAGCTGCATAAAGGGTGGTTATGTAAGTTGCAATGAAGGGTGGTAATGCAAGTTGTAATGAAGGGTGGTAATGTAAGTTGCAATGAAGGGTTGTAATGAAGTTGTAATGAAGGGCGGTAATGTAAGTCGCAATAAAGGGTGGTAATGTAAGTTGCAATAAAGGGTGGTAATGTAAGTTTCAATAAAGGGGTGTAATGTAAGTTGCAATGAAGGGTGGTAATGTAAGCTGTAATGAAGGGTGTTAATGTAAGTGGCAATGAAGGGCTGTTAGTTAAGTTGTAATGAAGGGTTATAATGTAAGTTTTAATGAAGGGCGGTTATGTAAGTTGCAATAAAGTGTTGTAATGTAAGTTGCAATAAAGGATTGTATTGTAAGTTGCAATGATGGGTGGTGATCTAAGTTGCAATGAAGGGTGTTCAATGTATTTTTCAATGAAGGGGTGTACTATTAGTTGCAATGAAGTGTGGTAATGTAAGGTTCAATGAAGGGTAGTAATGTAAGTTGCAATTAAGTGTGGTAATGTAAGTTAAAATGAAGGGTTGTAATTAAGTTGCAATGAATGGTGGTAATGTAAGTTTTAATGAAGGGTCGTGATGTAAGTTGCAATGAAGGGTAGTAATGTAAGTTGTAATTAAGGGTGGTGATGTAATTTGCTATGAAGGGTTTCAATGTAAGTGGTAATGAAGTGTGGTAATGTAAGTTTTCATCATATATCTTTTTTTATTACCGTTGTTTTTCTCCACCTATGTTTTCCTTTCTCTATTATTCTTTCCTATTACTCTTCTCCATTTGTCTTTGATAGCTTGTTCTCAACATTTAGTTTGTATATTGTAATTTTGCACGTGCGTTTTAGTATAAATTGAAGTAAGATTTTAATTTACAAAATATATTTTAGAGTTTGCAACTTATGCCAAGAAATAAGACAGTTTAACTACATTTTTCCCTAATAAAATAAGCTATTCTTTCCATATTTGTATTGAATACACTATTTTTTGTTTTGTTTTCATCATCAAATTTCTATATTTAGGTGTATATATATATATATATATATATATATATATATATATATATATATATATATATATATATATATATGCGAGCAAACAGTTAATAAAACATGTTTAAAACACTTTTAAATGAGTTAAAAACATATTTAATCTTAAAAGGAAACACTAGATAAGTGGATAGTCCTTAATCTAGCTGAGATAAGTTTATAAATATTTATTCTTTAATATTTATAATATAATTTAATTTTACCATCTTGGATCATTTTGTAATTGTAATTTTTAAAATTTGTATTTTATATATATATATATATATATATGTATATATATATATATATGTATATATATATATATATGTATATGTATATGCAGGTATACATATGCGTGTGCAATATGTCTATATTACTAATGATTATCACTGAGTAAATGCAATGATAGGTTGTATTTTATTAAATTTAGATTTATAAAATTGCTAATGCTGAACTTATTTTTTATAAATATATAAAACGTGGGTTCAATACGTTTCCAGTGATATTTGTACATGTATATAAAATCATCATAGACGCTTGAAAATTCAGTATCTTATTGCTATTTATCTTATACACTTAATGACCAGTTTGTAACATTTCAGGTTGAAAGGAACAGCTAAAACATGAATTGAAATACCCCCTATTAAAGTCTGATTATCACACTTATGAATTTAAAATATGCAATCTGGAAGGGAGCACAATTTAGAGAAACGATATGCAATGACATTGTTTTAAATTTAAAATAAAAATACTGAAATGAATGGAACCTTCAGACTGCTTTTGGACCATCTTGCATGAATCGAGTATCGGTTTTTTAGTGGCATGAGAAATTCAAAGAAGTCAGAGAGTTTTGTAGGTGTGATAAGTATGGATGTAAAGGAAGGAACTTACAACAGCGGAGTTGATTGGACAAAGAAAGAAGGGGTGTCGTGTGCCTATAGAGACAATGCGTCCACAGTTTGATGTCAGTGTGGTAACTGCGTAACAACTATTCGCGTGGAACTGAATATGCGTAATATTTGCGTACAGTTTTTCCGAAGGGATCTCCACCCTTGTCAGAGACTATTCGACCAATATAAGCATTTAGACTGTTCATTATCCTGCTTCTAGTCCAAACCTTTCTTTCTGTGAGAGTTATTTATTCCCAAAACTAAAGGTACACCTCAGAGGGTATCGTTATGAGACAATTGAGGAGATGAAAGACGCTGTGATGAGGGTCATTGACACGCCTACGCTAGAAGAATCCTATGCGACCTTCCAGAAGTGGTTGGAACAGTACAACAATGCATTACAGTCGGAGATTACTTTGAAGTTTATAGAGTGTGTATAGTCAATAAAAGTGCACACACGGAAAGAGTCTTGACACTTTTTAAGACACCTCGTCACATGTTGTAAAAATACACAGAATTAATTAAAAATTCTTCTTATTCAGTCTGTGTAATAAGATGCAAACTCTTGTTACACAACATGTGCTTTGGATAAACAATGTATTTCAACAGAGAAAACATTAACAAAAAACTGCCAGAAAATCTATTTCCCTTCTACATCTAAGCTGCTGAAACCGCTTATCTCATTTAAGGGTAACGTTAAGAGAACATTTTCTTCCTGTAACCAAAAGAGGATATCCGATGCTATAATGAATAAATCAATGAGTTTTATCGATCCCGAGCGAGTAAAATCTCACTTCTCCACCAAAAGAAGTCCAAGAAATCTGAACTGACATATTGAAAGTGTCTGATAAAAATATCATAGTTTTATATATTCACAGTATTGTTTGATGATGAGCCTCTTCGATTTAAGTTATGGCGATTAGATGAATCTGCGTATATCTGTAATAATGTGATAGTTATTTTGTCACGTTATAGTCGAAGTAGACATACAACAACCTCAGGTCGCACAATAAACGGACAAGGTCAGTATACGTTTATTTAACATATTATACATCGTTATACTAGGATTTAGACAAGTCTATCGTATATATTACTATTATTGAGCGGACTATTCTTTTCAGCCTTAGTTCTATTCGTGCAACGCCCGATTGCTCTTCGGCTGTCTTCGGTCATATTAGCTGTTGATTGAAAGAAAAAAGTTACTGGCTTCGTAGATATTTTCGTTTTCTGTAAGTTAGTATCTACTTATGGTTTTAGATTCGAATTTGTGAAAGAGTTGATTGACAAAGGGGGAGGAAACTCTAATCAAATCGACAGGGGAGTATCGCTTTTCTATCGTCAATGGTTTTATGATTTATAATATTTGTTTTTTTCTATAATTAGAGACTCCAAAATACTATTAACATCTAAGTTCGATCTGTTAGTAATTTTTCTTTTTAAAACATATGTGCTGCCTACTGAACTTGCCAGACTTTCCACTTCGCAACCCTGTCAATTATATTGGCCTTGATCTACAAAAGGGAATTTTGTTCTTTTTTACTTTACATGGTATCAGCTAGTCCCGACTTTTTCACCTCTACCCTGGCACAGCTTGATGGTGTTCTTCTAATCTTACCTGAAAGAGCCTACCAGTCTCATGTTTGTATAGTTTTCCGCAGTTGCATGAAATCGCATATAGATAATTTGACTTCCTGAGACTTTCAAATGGTTGTGCATGGCAGTCACCCAAGCTAAACGCCTCTTTTGAAGGCAATACACAAGCAAGAAAACCCACAAAGTTTGCTGAAGACATGTCAACAAAGCCTATAGGTTACTGGAACCACGTCTCATGGTCTGATGGTACGAAATTGAATTTGATTTATTCCAAGCATGTGTGGCAGCGACCAGGGCAGGAGTACAAAGGTAAGTGTCCCACAACTACAGTCAGTTATGCTGGTATAAATGTCATGGTCTTAGGTTGCTTGAGTGCTGCAGGTATCGGAGAGTTACATTTCGTTGAGGGAAACATGAACTCCAACATGTACTTTTTAATACTGCAGAAGAACATGATCCATAACCCTCCAGAGTCTGGGTCGAAGAGCACTGTTCAGCATCACAATGATCCACAACACCCATCCAAGACAACCACTGCTTTACTGAAGAGGCTGATGGTAAAAGTGATAAACTGACCAAGCATGTCTCCAGACTTGAACCCAAAACATATTTGGGGCATCCACACGCAGAAGGTGGATGTGCACAAAGTCTCAGATATGCGCCAGCTACGCGACGTCGTAATTGAAGAGTGGAAGAGCATTCAAGTGGCTACATTTGAATCTCTAGTAAACTCCATGGTCATGACAGTGAGAGTTGACATGTTGTATCTTAATATTTACAAATTTTCGTAAGAGGTGTGCTCACATTAGTTGCGATTTAGTTTTTCATGGCTATATTTTCAGTTATTTTGAGGGGAAAATAAGCTAAATCTGTTATATATATATATACTGCAGACGAACTACTTTCCATTGTGTCAAAAATCATGTTTTAGATTCGCCCCATGAAAAGATATACTTAAATATTTGAAGAAATGTGAGGGGTGTACTCAGTTTTGTGATACACTGTAGATGGCTTGTAGTTCAGTGTGTTCGCATTATACATTTCTAACATTATCCTTTCATTATGCAACACTTTCACTTGTGTATTTCGGCTACATGCTGATGCGGGGTGTCTCAAGATCCTAACGTCTATATCACCGAGATGTAAATCGCATGCTCATTGGCAGGTTTCTATCTATTCTGATGGGCTACACACATTGAATATTCCCTTCAAATTTATTTATACTTTCGGAAATTTTGTAATGATATTTTTAAACGGTAAGATTCCCATCCTTATACCAAGAGCGTTTCTATGACAACAAAAATGTATTGGCGGGTGATAGATCTTAAAAAAAAATAATGATGCATGTCGTATGCTTTCTCCATTGAGCCTTCTAGGTTATGCGGGAATATTGCGTTTACGTGCTTGGCTCTTTTCTTGTTTATGCGGAATATAGAAATGTTGATTTGCACACCTTTATTTGACGGTCTGTTTTGTTATTTTCTACTGTTTTTTTCACGTTTTACCGTTGTATTCCTTCGTGTGTGTTTATGTTCTTTACATGTATACACATGTATGGAATGAGTGTGATATTAAATGTGCGTCTGTTCTTAATACATGTATTATCGTGTGATCGCTGTGTTTTTAAAATACCACTAAACAACTTATATGGAGCATGTTCCTATAACACGGCAAACAAGGGACGAAGTACCGTCTTTGTTTGTTGGAAGCAAGGCATTTTTTACATAGTAATCACTACACCAATGTCCAGAGGCCACTCGAGGATAAGGGTTAAGAGTGTATAGTAGTCAATTGGACAATAGAGTAATCGTTAGTAATGGAAATTCGTTAAATTTGTCATGTTGAACGGCTCATCAAGAACTTGGTTACGTTGGACTTGAAGACGATCCGTTCTTCTCTTATAGAAAGCAAGAGCGAAAAAGACGGTGAAATAAAATGTGGTCTCTCTTTCTCTTTATTCTTACTTAAAACTTAACAAAAAAAGTTCCGTTATTTTAACGATGCATTTCCGAATTTAATTACATAAACTGCGAAAAGAGTAATTGAAGAGATAAACCGCTCATGCATAAATCGAAACCCAGGGAATAAAATAATAACATTAACCAAATTAAAACGTCGTTAAAAGACGAAAATGAATCTCCAGTATTAAATAAAATTCGAATTGTGTGTGCATTTTAGTCGGTTTCTCCTATTGCGGTAGACCGACTTTTATGAAGGTTAAAACAAATATCCTTCAAAATATTAAACAGGCAAACAGTACAGGTGAATTTGAGAAGTTTTTTTACAACCCAATCAGAAAAGCTTGTTATATAACATTAGCAGTATGTTATTTAATATGACAGAGGACCGTTCGAAATGTGTGGTTCTGTTTAAAGAACTATTGAGGCGTTTTATTTGATCTTTTTCTTTTAATATTTATTTTAAGCTTTATATATAAAGCACTTAAAAAAACAACAGTAGGTTCTACACAGAGCAAGGAAAGCTATAATGTATTGTGGATTAAATAAGTGTGGGAAGGCGTGCAAAGCATCTCGGTGCACCGCAATAGGTCACCAGCAAGAGCAAGTAATCAATCCGTTTTATTGCAGAAATAGATGAGTTCTCTGATTACGATGAGAATAAAAATTATAGGAGTGTGAAGCATTTGTTGATCATCATTTAATCGCAGGCAACGTCGGGTCTACTTGTAGTACTTATTAAATGAGTCAGATGTATTGGAAACTATTGGAATTCCTTTATATTCCTACTCCCTCATACCTTCCCCCCCCTCTCTCTCTCTCTCTCTATATATATATATATATATATATACATATATATATATATAATGATTGCAACGTCTTCTCAGACGAGTGCTACTCCCTCAGACACTTTATGCCCCAAAATGACTTCCATTGTCACAGGACCATTTTAATAGACAAATGCCTGAGGGAGTATCTATACACAAATGATGTTGCAGAGTCCTAGCTTTGTATTACAGCAAAGTCTCTCTCTCTCTCTCTCTCTCTCTCTCGGTTTTCAGAATGTTGCGCTTCAGCAACAAGCAACAGCAAGATAGCCAGCAACAAGTTTGATTTAAAAAACCATAAAGCGGGAGACCCATACCCGCAATAAATTGGTGTGCGGTTTAAGTTGTTGCTATCTTGCTCTTGCTATCTTGGTGGCTATATTGCTCCCGTAAGCCGTAGTGAAGGCAACCTTTCTAGGAGAAGCATATCTCTGATTTAAAAAGAAAAGCATAAAGCGGGAGAGCAGTACCAGCATTAAGCTGGTCTGCAGTTTGAGGTTGTCTTCTCCTAGACAGGTTGCCTTCACCACGGCTTACGGGAGCCCTCTCCACTCCAACACACACATACATACACACAAACACACACGGTGCCAGTTGGCCGTTAACCCCCAAAAAGTGGTCATTCACCCTTTGGAAGGTCTTTTTTTTAATCCTTCAGGGAGACTAGTCACCCTCCCCACCAAACAAGTCTGGTGGGGGAACCAGTTTAGTCGCCGGTGACCCGACCACGAAGCAGGTAGTACTGGGTTACATGGTACCAGTATCATATGACATGACCTTACATATATATATATATATATATATATATATATATATATATATATATATATATGTATATATATAAATTTGATTTCACCATGCATTATCGTTATCTCAGCTACTTTAAGGACATTAGTCTTCTCTGTAGTGTTCACTGTCAGATATCGGTAGATAAATTTAGCATTTAACTATCATATAGTAAGAACGTATATAGTTTATAAGAGTAAAATAAAAATGTTACATACATTTATATGGGGCAAAACTAAATATATAGGGGCAGAAAGAACGTTTGCTACGAACATGGCCATGTACTTCATAAAAAAAATCAAGCATATGTTTAACATATGTTTTTCATTAATTGAATAAATAAACAAACAAAGAAGGGTTGGCTATCTTTATGAACGTGTAACATTGGAAGCTAATCTCATATTTTGACCATGGTATGAAAATGTTTCAGACGTAAAAATGATTCAGTGCAATCGATATGCTGCAATCTGCATTTCTATCAGAAATATATGCGTGCTGGGGTCATGTCTGGAAACAAAAAGCAAAACTATTTTTTAACGATAAATTCTAAGATACAGTCAACAGCTGAGCATATTGATGATAGCAAGTTTATATTTCTTGCTGGAATAGAATGTAACAGAAACATACGTTGCGAGTCTGTCTTTGTTTTATCGTTATTTCCATAGCAGGTAATCGTCTGAGCTTCAATCTCTCGTCCCCCCTCGCCAATCTTTCACTAGAAACACCCGTCTGGCTGAAACTACTGTCAATGATTTTCCCCACTCTTTATCTGTGCCTAAATCCAAACGTAGATTTCATGAGCAAAGCTTTTTTCTTAGAACTGCACGCCAGTGGAACTCTCTGCAGCTTGCCTTTTTTCCACCTGACTTCAACTTGGACGTCTTCAAGTCCAACATAAACAAACTGCTGACAAACCGCCCCCTTAAGTAAGACACTCTATCAAAACCCCTAATACTAATGATTACTACAATACTATCTCATTGATTACTCTACACGCAACAACGCTTATCCTTGAGTGGCCTTCGGGCCTTGATAAGTGGTGACCCCCATGAAAAAAAAAACACCCAATGAACAGTGTTAATAATACTAAGAATGATTACACTTTGCATTTTTAAGTATTTAGTTGCAGACTTCAAGAAAAGGAAAATAATAAAAATAGCAACGTTTTTTTTCTGTATATTGGATATATTTTCACACCCTTATATCAGCACATAAACAAGGTTGTTCATCTTAGTTTCAGATTTCAATGTCTGGCTTATGTATTATTTTATTTAAAATTAATTAGTGCGATAAGTATTATTTATTTATTTATTTATTTCGGACTATTATACTAATTTTTATTAGTTGTTGTTACACGACGTTTCGGCCGACTATTTCTCTGGCCTCCGTCAGGTGCTAACCGCGACCGGATAGGAACTCCAAAAGCATTTTGTGTCCGTTTTAAAAAGAAAAAAGAAGCCTTCCGGATCCGTGGCGCAGTGGAGAGAGACGTTGAATCGCTATGGTTCGAGGTGAGAATCCTCGTAACATAGCGGTTTCAATCCTACCCAAAATCTGCCAGAATCTTACTTGGCCAAAACGTGGTGGGACGACAAAATATATGGATGGCAGTAATAGCGGTCACTAAGTAGAGTTCCAAAATAATTTGCAATTATATTTTCGGTTGAAGTTTTTTTTTTTATACTTTAACAATTTTCCAACAGGACCTGTTTCGTTTAGTTTAAAGCAATAAAAGAGATTAAGAGAAATTATTGATAGCTGTTTAAGCCAGACAGGTATTTGTTGCGAATGTTAGTTTTTCTCTGGTCCAAAAAGTCAATCTTATCAGAAACTACCAAGTGATATGCTGAAGAACACTACCTCTACAGCATTAATTTTTCAATTTCCTCCTAGCCTGGTGATGAAGCTTTTAAAGACGAAAATGGGTTTATTAGACGTTTAGGATTTATTGGGTTGAATCTGCAAAATTAGCTATAATTACAGCAAAAAAAGTGACGCAAATTCTATATTGAAATATGCTTATACTTAACAAAATATATACATTAAATATCTTTTAATGTATTGTTTTAACATTATTTAGATTGTTGTTTTAAAACTTTTGTTCATTGTGTTTGTTTGTGCTTGGATAATAACGGGAATGTCTTTATATTTCATAGGCTTGCATGATAAAGTTTTCATTAAAAAATCAAACAAAAAAAACTACAGCTTTATTTTAAAACTATTATTAGAAAAATAATTCAGCTAACTTTATTACTTAGTAGAGCTTAGTTCCGTTTCTTTGCAACTGATTACAACCTCAATCACCGCGTCGATACGGGTCGGGAACTGGGAGCATGCCTTTACAAAAGCGCCGATAGGGGTTCGGCGAATATTCAGCAGATGGCGGCGATCAGGGACGCTTTGGTGTTATAGGAGGTCACGTTTGTGATATTCTCGACGTAGAACAAAACGAAGTAGTAAAGCAGGAAAGGACAACGTGAAAAAAGAGTAAAAAAGTCGTAGCACTTGTGAGAATTTTTAATTGGTTGACTTGCCGATGGTAGGTCGTGGGGAAGAAAGGAGTGCTGGTAGCTGTGACCAACACGGCCGGTGATCCTTTAATCAAAGAACCCGAGTGCCTATTCTTTACAAGTTAAATAGACATTTCAGTCACGCGTGAATCTCGTTGACTGAGAGTTGGAGTAGATAAAAAGGAGTGGCCGCTCTACTGTTGTGGTAGTAGTTGTTGTAGTCTTTTAGATAAATTACACTTGACCATAGTTACACATTTGTTACTTTTACAAGGAAAGACTTCTCGCGAGCAACGTCGACATTTCGTTGCAAGACTTAAACCTCCTTTTCTTCCCCTCCCTCTACTCGTCTGTATGCTAATTCCGACTCACTCCTTCTGAAGCAAAGCCCGCGTCTTTTAGGATCTTGTTAGTCCGCGCTGTTTTGCTGCTACACCCAGGGTCTGCCAGCCGCCACCTCATTGCAGCACATCCAGGTGTACTTTGTGTTGATTCTCAAGTCGACTTCGTATATGTTAGATAGCATGATATGCGCCTCAGTTAGTAGTACGCCAGAGTAAATAACAGTAGGCGGAAACTTTGTTTTTATGACACTGCGACGGTTTCTGCCATTTGTGCTAATCCAGCGATGCATTTTGAGGATGCTGGCAATTGTTCTGTTGTCATAACTGTGGTCCGCAGAGAGCATGATTTGTGCAGCGGTGCACTTCCGGTCTCGCTCGTTAAACATTATGTCACTGTCAAACATGATAGAAGGCTCCCATCGCCTTTTGGATTTCTATAATTTATAGATCCATCTTATACATTAATTCAAAATGTACGTCATACTAACAACATTTCTATGTTTTTCTTTAATCACGGATGGTAATCAACACTTAGACGAGTCAATACTAAATTGGTGTTCATTTATTTACTCTATTTTTATATTTGCTCAGCATTGTCTCCAGTTGTGTTTTTATTTCTACAAGTATTTAGTAGTTTAAATGTTTTTTTTTTTAAATTATAATGGATAATCTTATTTTGTTTATGTAGACATGGTGTGTTTCAACAGTTTTACTAGATTTAATGTTGTTCATTAGTGATTCAAGAATAGAATCATCTCATAAATAAGGGTCCAATGGTTAAATTCGTGGTTGGATGAGTCCGAATAAGTAAAAACATGATGAATAGAATATGTGAAGCATGAAATTTTACGGAGATGATTAATAGCAAGTATTTAACCGAAATATGTTTGAAAGGTACCGATATGTTAGAGATAAATATAAACCTCTTATACTCTCAACGGGTTCTTTGTACTGGCAGTTCTTAACACTAACGACTTAACCATGGAATCTCAATTACAGCTATCACATATAGAACTACGCAAATATTTTACCATGGCCGCGAGCAAACGAGTTTGTTAAAATCGAATAAAATTAGCCATTATTATTCGAATAGTTAATTGCACATTGAATATGAAATAAATTTAAACGATTTCGTCTATAAGACATTTTCTCCAGCTTTGACTTATAATAATTGTACCCTGCTGCTCTGTGGACAGTTAATAGCATTAGCTTCTCATGATCTAAACTGTATTGGTAGCAATTTCAGCCTGAAATTGTGTACATTTATAATCGATTCTAATTAGATGTCTCACATGGAAATGGCGTGTGTGTTGAACAATGATTGAAACAGTTGTAATATATTTGCAATATACACATAAAGTAAAATTAATCATGAAGTCATATAAACCGGAATATAATACATGGTTAAAATATCAAATAGCGTAAGTAACTTTATTATTCTCGCTGCCTCAGATTAGCATTCAGTCACACGTACTTATGTATAAGTTGAATTTCTGGGAGACGATTTTTAGATATTTTTAATGAGCGATATATGCATATGTAATTTTGAGGGAAATGTTTTTAAAGGGCGACTGGTCGCTCGATCATAACATAGGAAAGGCTTTTTTGTTTATGCACCGGATATATACCGGTAATCCTAGTAATTAATCACACCCCTTCCGAACCTCACTTCAGTGTGTTTTCCAGTATGTAAGCACATGCGCAGTTTTTCAGTGGGTGACTGAATATCAATTGGAATAGGTCTCATAATGTTCAAACTCTAAACCTGGCTATATGTCTAAGTTCGATGTGATGTATTCCGTGATGATTCGACTATTTATTTATAGTTAAATGACAACTATTGAATGAAAAAAGTTAGGGAACTTAACGCATGCGTTCACATTAGTACGGTATATCACGGCTCGTGCATGCGTTTACGTTATTATGGTAGGTGACATAAGTTCTGTAAAAAACAAGCAATAACCGCGCCTTGAATCTACAGCATGGCACTGATCAGAATGTCTGATTTGCAACATCTGCGTTCATTGCATATTATTCTGCAGCAGATTGGTTCTATATGTGAAACACAATCGACCACACTTGCGTAAATACACGTATTATCGCTCGCGGATGTCCATGAATAATTTATATGTCTTACAAAAAAACAAAAAATAACCAAAACCACAACATAGAAATTATCTGTGCAGGAAAGAGCAATGAGAGTGATTAATAAAATTGTCTATAATCTACAGTCGACTTAATAACAACTATTCGCAAAAATGTCACAATTTTGTGTGCTAAAATGATTATAGACTTATACACAAAATCGCTTCTACACAAGTATATATATATATATATATGTATATATATATATATATATATATATATATATATAGTAATTTATAAAATGCATATGGCGATTAAGCTACACTGAATATTCGGCGTTTAATCCACTCTAGGACACCTCGGGCTTATGCGCCTAATCGCCATATATATTTTATAAATTACTAACTAGCTCTACCTAGGTATTGAGCACTTTTGAAGTAAATACTTAAAGTTTACGCATAAATATATACTTTCGTATATTAGTTTTATGTGAGTAAATCAAGTAGTTACATATGTATATATATATATATATATATATATATATATAACCACCCAGTAGTTACATATATATATAACCACCGAGAATTTCAAAATGCGCGACCACACGTCACCTATCCGGATTCACAAAAACCCCGCAGTTAACAACATGACGTGGACTCTTCATCGAACTATCTCCCACTACATCATGTCGTGGAAGAAGAGAAGAAAAAAAATGATTGATAAAGGAGTCTTACTCCGAAATATATTTCTTTAAAAATAAACATCTGTTTATTTTATAAAAAAAAATTTGTGTTGCAGTTTTGGCTTCAAATGTATTTATACATGTTTTATTCTTCGAATTTCACTCAATACTTCTAACGGATATACACAAAAATAACCACTATATATATATATATATATATATATATATATATATATATATATATATATTTAAATAAGGGAGTAGTCACAATGTGTATTTTTTAACATTATTTTATTATTCCGTGTCTTGGTTTTTCATTGAGACTTATGTTTGGATCATTGTAATAATGTTTTTAAATCATTGAAATCGTTTACGTACGTTTCAGACGGTCTGATGCGTCCTCGTCAGAAATTATTTTCAAGTGTGTAAAAATGGTGATTTTCATAGTTAGTTTGAAGGTACACTCGCATGCACCCCCATACACATGCACCTACACACACCCAGACATAAATCAGAACCGACACATTAAAACACTCACACGTGCGCGCATACAACCACACACAGACATAACACCCCTATCTCTAATACAACACACTGAACAATACCAACCGTACTTAACCTCGAAACCAACAACACTAGGAGACACCTAGAACCATAATATAATATCTGTTCCAACACCTCGCTCCCTCCTCAGTCAGGGGAGGAGAACCCCCTCATGACTGAAACGACTATCTTCCCTTCTATCATCCCCCTCCCATACCTACACCCCCAATACCCCCCTCTGGGAAACAAAATCTTCCCCACACTAGGAACCGATCCTGGGTCTGGCCATACCCACATGGGGAGACAAATAAATAGAAACATTAAAAAATCCCCTATTTTAAGTAAACCCCTCTTTCTAAACAAAGATAATATAAGATTAAAACGAAAAATCACAATACTAAAATCAAAGAATCCAAAAAAATAAATATCAAAATAGAATGAAAGCACCTCTACCCTTACCTCAGGAGAGCCAGTCCCCCCTCCCCACACATACACATTAGTAACGACCTCGGACCACAGCCGCCTTCCTAAGAAAGCAAATAACCCCAAAATACTATAAAACAATATACACATTCCCAAACCAATAAAAGCAAACACACACACGCACACACACATACATACACACACACACACCCTACCCCACCCTAAAGGAAAAGAAAAACACATTAGCAGAAAGAGATAGCGACTGACTACAGTGAGGCAAAATCTCCCTGGACAAACCAAATAAAAAAGCAATAAAAAAGCAATAAAAATTCACCATACCAATGTATAATAAACACTTACAAGCCTCCACCCCTTGGAAAAACTTCAAACTAACTATGAAAATCGCCATTTTTACACATTTGAAAATAATTTCTGACGAGGACGCATCAGACCGTCTGAAACGTACGTAAACGATTTCAATGACTTAAAACATTATTACAATGATCCAAACATAATTCTCAATGAAAAACCAGGACACGGAATAATAAAATAATGTTAAAAAATACACATTGTTGGTGACTACTCCCTTATTAAAATATACATCTTCCTGTCGTTGGAATTTATTAACCCATTTTATATAAATATAAATATATATACATATATATATATATATATATATATATATATATATATATATATATACATATATATATATATAATTTAAAGGAGATTAGAACAATAGTCTAAAGAGCTGAGTGTATTTTAATGTAACAGTGAAATGGCTAGTTTAATTAAAATACAGGAAATAGAAAGTGCTCGTTGTAATTTAGATATATAATAAGCTCGATAGTTAAATGTCCTAGAGCTAATTCAATATTAAGTAATGTGATTTATAATTTAAAAATTAAAAAAAAAATTTTTTTAATTTTTTAAAATTTAAAAATCAAATTTTAATTAAATTAAAAATCAGTTTCATAAGAACACATCTAAATGACTACTTTTAACACAGTTCCTGATTTCAAAAACAGAGAAACTAAAAGATTCATCTGCCTTACTTTTAATTCTAAGTTTATTTATGGTGTCTTTTAAATTCAATAAAAATCCTCCTAAATTTGCAGATGAGGAGACTGTGCTTACCAAAAAAACTATATATAATTGTTCTACATAACTTCATGTATACCACAATAAAAAGCACGGATTTCCGAAACGATCGTACAGATAATTGATTTTGTTGTTGTTCCTTCTTATGAAACTGATTTTTAATTTAATTAAAATTTGATTTTTAAATTAAAATTTTTTTTTTTTTAATTTTTAAATTATAAATCACATTACTTAATATATATATATATATATATATATATATATATATATATATATATATAAAACATGGTAATTAGTAAAAACCTGAAGAAACTGACAAATTCTATATCAGAGCAAACATATATTTTTTATTACAGTTTTATCTGCTTAGTTACACATGTTTCGCCTACCGAATCGCAACAGGACAAGTAACTTCAAGAGATTTACAGAAATGCTTATTATAATTAGAAAAACGATATTCGAAGAAGCACAAAAAGGGGTGAAGAATTCCAGTTCTACTTCTACAACAGTGAAGTTTTAAGAGTTGAGAAACATTGGAAGTTGGTATGGGGCGAGGAGGAGTTTAAAATATTCTACCAGACACGGATAGGAATAGAAGGAGGGGAGAAGAAAAAGGGTAGAAAAAGAAGGGCATAAGATGGGTAACACTTTGAAACGGTGTTAGAGGAGAAAAAGAGACGGATAAGAACTAAAAGGAGAAGGAGAGAGGCAAGCAGTTAAGGATGTGCCACTACTTTTAGGACTGTTGCGATTAATTGTTGGAACCGTGTTATATGCAGTTTGACACGTTAACGATCTATGAGGTTTGGGTGGGGTATTGTTTCCAATAAGATGCGTCGTCTCAAAGCAAGCTTGGTTACATCCGACATAAATGCATTTATCTATTAAACTGCATTGGCCATAAAAGGTCTCTAAGAAATAAAGTAAATGGAAAATTGCAAGATAAATTGAATTAATCTGAAATGATATAAAACTATGAAAATATGCATGTAGAAGGATATAAATAAAATAATAATAATAATAATAATAATAATAATAATAATAATGATTATAATAATAATAAATAATAATAATAATAATAATAATAATAATAATAATAAAGATAAAAATAATACATATAATGGTAGCAAAGGTTATGGAATAATATTCGCTAAGTAATTATATAAATACTGTGGGTATAAGATACAGAAAGAAAAAAGAAAAACATTACGAATATAAAAACAAAATAAAATAAAAGTATAATATATAAATACGCATAATTAATTATGCGAGGTTAGGCAGATGTATTATAAATTATGTTCCTAAACATGGGGTTGGTTTAATATTTGGGAGTCTGTACGGAGCAGATCGGATATAAGAGTTCATTGGGTAGGGATTAATTTATAATGTCCCAGAAGTCCTAAAATTCCAGGTAAGTTTAGATAAAGAACAAGAGAAACAGTGTGTGTAGGATAATGTGTTGGGGTAATTTCCTGGTTGAATACTCTAATTCGTGGTGAATGATATTTAGGGACAAATGTATCAGATTTACTAGGCTTAGAAATTCTTAAAAGTATGCACATACATATATGTGCTTATAAAGCACAAGTATTCAGGTATATGCTTACATATAAATTGACTACTGAGTGAATTCTACATGGTTGTATGGGTGACAGTAAAATAAAAATAATAAAAATGATTATAATACGTACAACACAAAAAGTAGTAATAATGTTAATAAGTATAGTGACCAATTCTAATTCGCTAAGTAGTTTAATAGATAAAGTGGTTAAAGGTGTATATGCATTAGAAATATAAAACGCTAAGTTATTAATTAGACTAGAGTATTCGCAAGTAGGTAAGATTATATACCTAGTTATATGGTTAGTAGAATATTTACGAGGTTAAATGTGGTGGGACCGATATAAGTGGCCTGAAGGTTTAAAAGGTTAATGTTATGAAGGTAAGGATTCATTTATAATGAGTCAGGAGTCCGAGTAGTTTCATTAAGTTTAGATATAACTGAGTGGGTGTCTAAGATGGTGCTTTTGGGAATACTTAGTTCAAGTATTAGAAATTTAGTGCCAAATGCACCTTATATACATACATATACATAAATAACATAAACATGCTGGATGCTAAACCTTCAATACATCAAGTATTAATCGCTATACCCAATATTTTTAAAAATAACTCTAAACAACCTTTTTTGTCCACTGAAGAAGGCAATTGTTTGATCTGAAAAATAGTTATGTTTCTGGTGACATCAACAGGGCATCCTTTGGAGTCAATTGCTCTCCTTCCTAATAAACATCACTTTTCAATATTTACCAGAGATGATCAATGGGATCAAGATCCTGAGCAGCCGGTGGCCAGCTCATGAGGGTTTCTCTTAATAAGCCCATAGATTACAGGAAGGCTGCAGTCGCCCTAGCAGAACTGGATGTTGCATTGTAATGCATAAAAATAATCTAAAAGCGATGTGACGATGGTAAGTCATCTAGTCATGGGCAATAGTTTTATCCAAAAAGGATGTGTACGCATTGCTAGTAATTTTTACACCCTATAAAACTCGAAATGGCCCTACCAACTTATCCCCAATGATTCCCACTCGAAACATGATGTCTCCACCTCCTTGTTGGCGATGAACTCTGTAAGGGGTTGGAGTACCGTTCGAGTTCCAAATTGGCCCATCAATCCGGACCGTCAAGAGCAGCACGGGTCTCATCTATAAATAGGACACGTTGGAAATCCATGGTCATGTAATTCTGTACCCAAGCCTTTTATTTTTCCTATGTTGTTTGCTCAATGGTGGTCTTGGAAAGTTTTGATGTTCCTTGCGATCCTATTCAACATATTACATCGGGACAGCCTGGATCAACTCTTGTAATAATGGGAGAACTGGTGCTGTTTGGGTTTCAGTTGACTTCCCTACAAATTTTCCGAATATCATGATTTGAAAGTTTTTTCCTGATGCCCTTATCCTTTCTGGAATACGTTTTGGGGTGGTTCATGAATAAAATCCAAAGTTCCTGGATCCCATTTCCAGCTCTATAGCCAAATATTTGATGAACAATCCTTCATTTGATTATACAATGCCCTTTTTTGTGACATATATTTAGTGAAATATTAATATTTTATTAATCTGCAATAACGTGATTGACACAGTTTATATATATATATATATATATATATATATATATATATATATATATATATATATATAAAGAGAGAAAGAAATGCTGGGAATTTAAACCAGTTTTTTGTAAAATAATCAATAGAAAAACGATATATGCATGAGTTATATTATACATTTTACGTGTGTCGTTGAATAACACTGTAAGATCTCTAGGAAACTTCTTGATGAGTTTTGATGGGGGAACGTAAAGTTTCCATCAAAACAGTTTTCAAGATGTTGTAACTTTGAACAGCTTCTCTGTAGTTTATGTTTATGTCTCAAATGATCAAATTCACACAGATAATTAGGCGTTCATCCAATTTTACTATGTTTATGCGAGGCCAGTTTAGCCAACAGTCTGGAGTCAGAACAGACACTACACTTTTAACTATTGCTTTGTTTACCGAATATTAAACGTTAAAAGAATTAGGAAGAAAGATATATGTTCATTTAAAAAAAATGTTACGAATAAATATTCGCCAATAACAATAAACTACAGAATGTTCTATTTAATTGAGAACATTTATGATCAGAAAAATAAACAGCATGCGAATTTCGTATTTTATCGTTAATTTGGTTGATGATGATTTCCCCCTAAATTACTTAGGATTACTATTTACCATTTATAACTGAATTATAATTATTCCTATTTTGTTCACAACTCGTCAAAAGAATGGAACCTTTTGTTCTCTTGTTTTGATTTTTGATGATTTTCATTTTTTTTCTCTAAATGTTCGCATTATAATCTTGTTCTAAGAATAGAATATGTGTTTTCTTTAAAATGAATATAACATTACATTATTAGCTATTAACGGATTCTTTTTACACGAAAAAAAGTATAACAATGCGTTTCTGTGTTTTAATAACTCATCATCATAATGCAGACCGTCAGTCTTGACGATGCCTAGTTGCTCAGTGCTTTATCCCTCTGTGTTGGCGTAGTCTCACCCCATCGCAACAGGACTTCCAACCTTGGCCCCAAACTTGCTTGCGCATTTTAAGTGAAGTATCTGTTGCACATCAGATAGACACCCTCTGAACCTCTAAGGTCCAATAGATTGAACCCGCGGCGATTGACAGTAGAGGAGGTCGCAGCTTCAGGCCGATAGTAATCTCAGTTAGGTAAACGGACGCCCTATCGTGTCCGCTACTACGCCTTTCCTTTCTCGATGAGGTTCCATAGCCTATTAAGGAAAACTGCAAGGCAACAGTAGGATTTGAATCAGAGTTCCCATCTCTTAGCCTTTTGCTGTGATAAGGCCCACAAGGCAGGGGTGTTTTATTTTGGGGTTGGTTTCCGAAGTCTTTGCCCAACCAAGGGCACCCACAAGACGTAGCGGTTGGTATTGTGCCAGGGAATGTCCACACATCGGTCGCTTATTACGCACTACCTCTGGGGTCCGCTACTACTGCGAGATCTCCTTCAAGTTATGCATGGGGTCGCAAGCCACCCAGTTACCGTGTCTGGCCTACGTGAAGACACTGTAGGAGTTTTGATGATGGAGAGGCTATGTACTGGCAGGGAAGACTTATGCACAGCTGCTCCCTTTTCACCACGAGCTTAGCCAGTGGTGTTAGCTGGACTCAAGAAGACATGCAAACATGAACTTAACACTAACTTATACCTAACACACTAGACGCATCACTTCCCTCGGCCGGATTTAAAATCCAAACACACACTTTTAATTACTAGGACTGTGAAAACAGCATAATCTTTCATTGTTTTGGCTCTAGCGTATACATCTGTTAATATTTGTAATGTTTTTATATAGACTCATGTGTTTCCCAGTTGATTAAGTGTGTCTTACTTTGTTGGATATATATCCGACAGTCAGAACAATGAAAAGAATATTACGTTGTCACGGCCCTTCCAATAATTAATTGACTAGTTAATAAGAGCAAGCATTCTGTTTGTATATTTTTTCCATCGAACAATTATATTAAAAATCCTGATGTTAAATGATTATAAGATGATTTATGATATAACTTGGAATAGTAATCGAAATTGTAAATTGTATTGGAATCAGAAATTTATAAAATAATCGATAATTAATTCAGATTTGGTATAAATGCGAATCGTCGATTTATAGGTTTTAATATATATGTTTTATTTGTTGTGAGCATTAAATACAATTATTGATTTTGATATATAAATACTCCATGGTGTTTAGTTGTTTCTCGAAGAACGAGTTTATTATTTTGTGTGAAAAATTAATTTCGATATATAATTGATGAAAAGAAAGACAATCATTAAATAATATTATATGTACACTGAGTAAAATGTTTGGAGTCTAGTTGCTAATCAGATTGCTGTCGCCCTTTACACAAGGTTGAGAGCGCCGTGTCTAAATGTACTGCGTTGACTTGTCCGTCAATGTGCAATGCAGTACAATCTATCACGAATAAAAGTGTGCTGGTCGATCCAATAGATGGGACTCTTGTAAGGGTATGTACAGCCGCACTGTAGAAATCGGAGGCTGCGGGTAATTTTTTTTTATGAGTTGATCTGGAGACTTCCTGAATTAGATTAGTCTATAAATCATGGGCTTAAAAGCGATAGCCGCCTCCAAAATTTCCTTTATACGAGGGAAAATGTATGGTCTTCACAAAGACTTCCGAGCCAGCAAGATATCAGCTGGAAACTGTTTGATAACCGTGTATAGGTTTTTCAAAAATCTGATCATCAGAAATAATTATTATTATACACAGATTCGAAAAGGTTGTCCAAACACAAATAAATTAAAGTAATGGTAACGTAATATACGTTTCTACCTAACTGAATATATGTTTAGTGTTTTTATGTAATGTAAAATGTTTAATCGGCTCGAAAAACAGAAATGGTCGCGGAATCTGTTGAATACGTTAAGTTTGGGAAAGTAAGTTAAAAATGAAAAACGATACAAAACAGCATCAGACACCCACCGAATATATGTTACCACGACATAGGCTGACATAATCGGTGGCTTTTTGACAGTATTTTGTATAGTTTTTTTTTTAGTTTTAGCTCACTTTCTCAAACTTAACGTAATCAACAGTGTCCGCCACAATTTGCATCTTTCAAATACACCTATAAACACTGTGTTTCGAGTCGACTAAACGTCACATTAAATTAAAAGGGTGTGTATTACTAAACACTGATACAAGGAAGTTGCCACCAAATAAATATATAACAAATAAATGTTATCAAAGGCAAGAAAATTAAATGTTCCACCTAATAGGATAAGTTTATTTACATTCATCTAATTATTTTCCACCTTTTTATCTTGTTTTTAAAATCATTTTGCTTTTTAAATTGTTTATTATCAAAATACTTTTTTACGTTATACAATACATTTCTTATAGTAACTTGGTCGTAGCAGCTCCCATATTAGACGCGAGGCAATAGACTGCCAGGGAAAATGTGCCCGTCGTATAAGAGAGTTTTCTTGGGGGAGGAATTGAATACTATATAAATTTGAATATCATTTGAATTTTACTTGTGGGTGTAATCATACACATGTATAACCACGTACAGAAAAATATCTACACTCAATGACAATGCCTACAAACTTTCACATGTTCTCAAGTATATTTTTGTTGATGGACAAATATTGCACCTACAAATTCGTTTCTGTATTCCTGTCGAATAATTTCTACTTTCTCGTTCCAATATCCAGTTTTGTTAGTTTCTTTTAGAGTTCCTAACATAGTAAGAAAACATCACATAAATTTGTTCAAAATATATAAACTGAGAGAGTATGAATAATACAATTTTATGAAAGTTTAATTTTAAAATTTGAATGCAATGAGAGATATATAATAAGAGAGGTGTTCAACGTGAAATTAGACAAAAAAAAAACACATCAGGCCAAATGACTTGCTGAAAGTAATACACATTCCTAACATTTAGATTATTTTTACTGTGGATCGTTTAGTCTGGTCTGGCAATACTAAATGCTCTTCCCGCTACATAAACTGCTCTAAATTCATGGATGTATAAATTATAAGAAGGCTGGCCAACCAATTAAAACATGTAAACACGTAATTAGATAAGTGATAAGACGTCGAGGAATTCAAATTGAAGAGGATGATTTGCTGGAACTTCAAGTAAATTCTCATAAAATAGGTGTCATTGTTTTGGGATTTTAAGGAGCAAACAGATTTCGTGGTCCTAAAACTCATATCTTATGAAGTTTTGAGAACCAAATCAAATCAGTAATTTTCAAACATATAAGTGATATACCATAATAGCATTCTCTGAAGTTTTTTTTTTTTACATGGGTGTCACCACTTATCAAGGCCCAGAGGCCACTCAAGGATAAGGGTTAATAGGTATACATTAGTCATTGTGATTTTAGCATAGTAAACAGTGGGAATTTTGTAACTTGGATTACTTAGGGGGACGATTCAATTAGAACTTGTTCACATTGGACTTTTTCTTTTTTTTTCATAGGTATCACCACATTATCAAGGCCAAGAGGCCACTCAAGGATAAGGGTTAAAGAGTGTACAGTAGACATTGGACAATATAATAATCATTAGTAATGAAAATTTGTTAAATTTGATAACTTATATGGAACGGCTCATCAAGAACTTATTTACGTTAGACTTGAAGACAACCATATTGTAGTCAGCCGGAAAGCAGTAAAACGGAAGACAATTCCACAGGTGTGCAGTTCTAATAAAAAAGCTTTGTTCATGGAATCTACGTTTAGGTTTAGGCACAGATAAAGAGTGAGGGGAATTATTGATAGTGTTTACAGCTAGACGAGTGTTTCTTGTGAAAGTTTTGCGAGGGGGGGCCATAGATTGAAGCTCAGTCGAACACTTTCCCTGAAAATAACGATACATCAGAGACAAACTCGCAACATCTCTTCTGTGAGATAGAGGTTGCAAGGAAGAGAAAAGGACATCTCCTTTTGTGCCGAACATCGATTTCCCGTTTTGAAGTTGCAAATAGTGTCATAACACCTATTAAACCTCAAATATGTATAAGAAATTATAATAGAAATAAACACAATTTGTATAAAACAAGCATTCAGAGAGTATTCTAAGGTTTCTAAGGGGAGGGAAGATGAAACGTTATATGGTGCTAAGAGCGCAGTTTAAAAATACGTATTACTTATTCCAAAGCAATCCCAAAAACGTCGAATGACCTTGCTATATCATTCTAAATTTGTTGTTACTATAACATGTTTCGTATATAAAAAACACATTATACTTGGATTATATTTATCTAATTGCAGTTAGTCAACTATGGTTATTATATTTGTAATTCATTATATTGCGGTTTCTTTGGCATAATGTATTACATTCAATAACATACTATAATATAATATAATAACATAATATATTACATTCATAGTTTAATGACCTACATTCAAGAAATATATCTTACTAGTCTGGGCTCCCGGCGTTTCTTGGGTGTTTGGAGGTAGTTGTTGAGAAAAAAATGTTTTATTAGGTAGGCAGGCTCGAACCCGTGCCGCGAAGGATGAAAAGAATGTAATAAAAAGTAACGTCTTTTCCGTTGCGTCCATCGCCAAACTGAAATCATATGGGTTTAAATTAAGGTTAGTAAATCGAATGACTTTCGAAAATATGGACGAAAAAAGCCACCACTCCATGTAGAAATGTGCCTAGTTGAGGGTGAAGTATTTAATATTTTGGGCCGATTTTTCAATATTTGTCGTCCAGAGGGCGACGCTTCAAAATACGGATCTCCTGAAAATATGTTGCCTCCGTCGAAAGTTTTAAGCAACCATACATACGTACATACGAGCAGGCAGGGGAGATTTTTTATTACAGATAATACTTTTGTCTAGTCATAATCTTACTGTGTTTACCTACTACGTATAAAGTAAGGACGTAATCAGATTATTTTCCAGTCTTTTCCTTATCAAACATTAGATACGATGCAGCTCAATGCTTGATTGGTTTGGAACCGGAATACTTTATGTGATCCTTAAACGCATTGTGACGAGAATGCATAAAGTAAAATATAAACAATCAGTCAACGGAAATAAGTAATTTATTATCGTTATAAAACTTTGAGCTTAATCTTGATAAGACTGAACTTGAGAATTATACTTCCATTAGCATATGCGCTTTCTTATTGTATTGTTTATCATTAAATGTTTTATTCGCATTCATTAGTTTACAGGTCATCAGCTCATTTGAACATCTGTGACATCGTAATTTAGTTTAAAGATTGATGTGCGCGTGCAAGCTATACAGTATAATTGCATTTGTTATTTACCTTTCATACACATTTCTATTATTTCTGTTAAGTACAGATTAGCAAAAAACTTGCTTAAATTTTACATGTTTTAGGGTTGTGAATATCACATAAAATACATTCATGTAGGCATTATTTAGTCAGTTATGATTGTCTTATTTTAGATTCTTATTTATTTTGACAGGATTTTAAGGAGTGTTAGTTTAGTCTACACAATTGTTGTGGTCGTGTTTAGAGTGTCACAATATTAAGGTAAAAAAGTCCTAGTGTTTACTACGGGCGGTTAAACTACGCTTGTGCTCTCTGTCCGAAGCAGAAATGTCTTACTTACATAGTGCCAGACGAATCCTTGCTATTCTTTGATATAGATGTGAACACTCCTTCCAAAGATTCATTGCCCGAAATATTGTTGTTGCTTTTTTTTTCGGGTTGACCTCCCAGGGATCTGTCAGTTTAACCGGAACGACGTATGTCGGTAAGAGTTTGAGGGGATTCCAGGTCAAATGCGTCATAGAGTAGATTCAACGTCTTCTCTTTCTGGCAGAGTTTCATTAAACTCGTTCGAAGTGCGTCTGCGTATCTGATTCAAACATTCTTATGCGTGGAATGTCGGCCTTCCATCATGTACATTGTACGGGCAATCCTGTTCCTGATTGTTCCTTCATCCGAGACGGTATTATTATACGTGTGCATCTGAAAGAATATTTTTCTCCCAGCACGTAATTTTTCTTGGGAAGAAGTTTATTTTCTGCGTTTTATTTGTTTTGGCAATAATTAGTCAAAGACAGGTCGTAATTTTCTTGTGAACATGTGCCCAAAAATCTTTGGGCTTGTCCGTTTAATATATATATATATATATATATATATATATATATATATATATATATATATATATATATATGAACAAATGATTAATTAAACATTCGGCAACCGAGTCTTTCTCAGCGGTCTAGAATACAATCCTGTACAATCTAATAATCTCCTGATTGTATCCTTGCTTACTTCGATTCCTGCTTCATGAAAATCCTGCTGGCTTTCTGAACAATTGACAATTTTAGATGATTTTTTAGGATTATCAACTGCTATTTTCCACTTTTTAACGACAGACCAAACTGTATTCCTCACCAAATTTAGTCCTAAATCTTCTTTCTTTTCTATTCTGATGCCTTTCTATGATTTCCTGGTGTATATCGTTACTCAATTATTTTGTTTTTACTATTTTAAAACAGTAATGAAAAGGGCAGCGTGTCCAGTGTCTGAAAGCTGTAAATCACCTGACCTGTAAGAAGCCGGAACACTAACATGCCTTCTCATTGACTGAAATATTGTAGCAAAGTCAAATGACTGCTAAAGAATGAAATTTCTGGTTGGTTAAAATATTGTAGCAAGATGAAATGACTGTTAACGAATGCAAATTGACAGTGTGGTTAATACTTTTACATATATCCAATTTGTTGTTTTTTAATAAATATTTGTCAAATAATTAAATATATTTTTGTTTAATTTTTAGTTAGATAATAGCCGTTTAAAAAGTGAATGTAAATTTAACTCAAATTAAATTTAGAAATACGAAAAAACAATGCACCAAATACTTTTGCTACACACGGTATATATATATATATATATATATACATATATATATATATATATATATATATATATATATATATATATATATATATATATAATGTGTGTGTAATTTTTGACTGCATACTTTTAGACGTATATGTCATACACAAAACAAAATATATGTTTTAAATTAGAAGAGGATGTATTCTGTATAATACGTGTATCATAAACCTCAACAATTATGATTTTATCAATACTTATATTCATTTTTCATAAGCGTATTTTCTCGTGTCTCATTTCTTATAAAGCTGACACTGTCATCAAACAAAATAACGAGGCGAAAAAATAATATAAATAGTCAGAATATATTAGTGGAATAAACAAGTAAATAGAATAGCCCCAGAGACCCAACGAAAAAAGAAAAACATAAAATTCTGGATATTAGAAAACAGTAATATGAAATTACAGTCGTGCAAAAAATATCTCTTCAGTCACATACAGAAACGATTAGACATTTCTCTGTCCGTCTCTATTTCTCTCTCTCTCCCTCTCTCTCTTTATATATATATATATATATATATATATATATATATATGCGGTGCATTCATAAGTTCAAAACTTTTTCGTATATTCATTTTATTGATAGTACCCAGGCGAAAGTCTAGACAACTTCGAAGTAATCTCCTGCACATTTAACTCATTGTTGTACTGCTCCAAAACCTTCTGCGCGTGTGTGAGCGGATGAATTACACTCGTCACAACCTCATTCGTCTCCCCAAATGGCTCAAGGTGTTCCGTGAGCTTAGGGAATAACTTAACGTCACGGGAAGCAAAGTCCTAACAGCAGGGAGGGTGACAAAATGTCTTGCTGCCCATTTTGGTCAAATAGCCTTATCTTCTTTTTAAACCTTTGGCACGAACTTCGAGCAAATCTTCCGTATTTTCAGTATTCTGTTCTATAAACACATGATTTTTCTTATCTAAGAAATTATGTATTTTGCAATTTAACTCTGATGTGTCTTACCCCTTCCACATTTCATATCATGATGATCCAACAATAATCTGAACCATTTCATACATTTGTGTCATGATTTTATTGCAGATTGTACTTGTAATGTTTCCTCACGTCCAGATTGCAGTATTTACCAACTGTGAAAAACAGGCTTATTATGGTGTATTCTAATTCCTGGCTTAGCTGTGCATGTTAACATAAAATGCATATAAAATATATATAATATATAAAAGTGTGCAGTCATCTGATAAGATAAATAGCAATTCAGTTATACAAGAGTCTATGACAATTTTAAACGACTGCACAATAAAACCGAGAAACTTATTGAAGTTACCTCGTATATATATATATATATATATATATATATATATATATATATATATATATATATAAGGGAGTAGTCACCAATATATATATATATACATCTTTCTTTCGTTGGAACTTATTAACCCATTATATATATATATATATATATATATATATATATATATATATATATATATATATATATATATATATATACTCTACCACCCCATCGATAAAACTAATCATCGCAAAGGAACGCAATGGCCAAAAAAATACGGACTGCTCTTGCAGATCCAAGGAAGATTGCCCACTAGAGGGAGTGTGCAGGGTTAAATCCCTCGTATATTAAACGACACTCTGCATCAGGCTAGTGATATACCAGAAATAGGCATCGCTATTACACAAGCTGTTTAAGCAAAGATTTTACATGCAGAACAGTTCCTTTAGGGAAGGAACAAGAATAAATACAGCATCATAACCCCACATATAAACCCTTGCTATTGACGCAATCAAAGGAACCCCTTTATACCAACTGCCACTATCTAGCTCCCCTACTCCCTGGGGAGGTGACCCCATTTCCCCTCTACTCTTCACATTAAAAAACGGCGTTGTGCCTAATTTGCTCAGTCGGGAAGCAAATAAATCTGACCACCCTCTATATGCTGCTGCTTTTGTGATGCGGAGAAATACCACTTCATAAGGACTATAAATGACTCCCAAAAGGGATATATTTGAATGTCCGCAGAGAATACCTTAAGGTCTGCATACATAGGGGACAAACACTTCTAATAAATTGGGAGAACCGAAGAACAAACGAAGACCCTACATAAAGTTAATTCTTTAAGAGTATTCTAAATATAGTCAAATTAACGCATAAAATACATTATCAAAATTGAAAAAAGATATATAAGCGATTTTTTTTTCTTTAGAGAGCTAGAAATTTTTACGGCTATACAGCGTGGCCCCCCAAAACAGAGGACATTCAATTCTTTTTCTGAGCATTTAATAGTCAACGGAGGAAAAAGGCGAAATACCCTAGTGTTTTGATGTAATGTTTTGAATATAATAAACTAGTTATGAGCAAAGTTCAATTTCACATGGACAACACACATAGAAACGGGGCCAAATTAGAGTTGGGACCCGTTTATTTTGGCCACCCTGTATAAAAGAATATGATAAGTTCAAATATATAAAACATATATGTATAGATTAAGTGAAGTTATATAGACTGAGAACGTTCAATTATAACGATTTCGATACTATAATTCACTAAATTACTATGATTACATAGGACTACACAGAATATTATATGTGAAAATATTATATGGTAAAACATAACTTTTAATATACTCACATATATATATATACATGCATATGCGTGAGTATGCATGTATATACGTGTAGGTATGTGTGCATATATCTATATGTGTGTATACACGTCTATATGTATGTATGTGTATATAAGGGTATGTATGCATATGGCTATTTTAGTCAGATATGTTTTACACAAACGTGAATAAAATACGTAAACATATGTAGACAATAAATCGGTAAAAATGAAATAAATAAATAACGTAACCAAAGATATAGATAAACGAATATCATCTTCCAAAATAAACCAAGATATAAGAAACTATATCATACTATATTATATTATATTATATTATATTATACTATACTATATTATATTATATTATATCATACTATATTATATTATATTATATTATATATGAACTCTAATACACAAAAATCAAAATAGAAAGAACTCAAATATTAAATGATCATTATGGAAAGTAAATTTAAAAGGTTCAGTAATTACTTTTAAAAAGGCCTCGACATAAAATACAATAAATTAAATAAAAATAGTTTATATAGTAATACACGGACTATAAGGTAAGTTAGAACCTGATATCATTTAAACATGGCAACATATTTTAAAATATAATAACATGTGGAGTCAATTCACTTTTAACTAATAAAAATTTAAAAAAATATTAAAATATGATTAAATATAAAAAGCAGGAAATCATTAGTTACCGCTCCTTTATTTAAATTAAAAAAAAAATAACAGCCATGTCAATTATGAACAGAATAAGACAAAATAAATTAAACAAAATAATTGAAACATATACTTACTAAATACATTAATAAATAATGGAGAACTTGATATTAAAAACATATATAGAACTAGAGATCGACAAGCTATAATTATATAAAAATCAACATTATTAGAGATAAGTGTGCGTTCGTAGTTTTTACTCAGAGAGATAAACAGAACACAGTATGGCTGACAAAATCCTAGCATTATTTACCATTAAAAGTTCCCCATATTTTGGATTTGAAACCGACGGTACCAATATGTGTCTGACCTTCTTTACAGTTTAAAATAAATAAATATTAAACTTTTATATTGAATGTGTTCATTGTAATCGACCACTTGGATGTTTTTTTTTATCAAAAACAGTGAACTTATATATATATATATATATATATATATATATATATATATATATATATAAGTTCACTGTTTCTGATAAAAAATCCCATCCAATTGCTCGATTACAAAGAAAACATTCAATATGATATATATATATATATATATATATATATATATATATATATATATATATATATATACTAGCAGTTTCGCCAGGCTTTGTGCTCGGGCCCTATGTACTGTTCATAACTTTATGTGCATATGTATTTATTAAAATGTGTGAATTTGTACGGTACTGCCTTTCTATATAAGAGGCTTCCTTAACTACCATAATGAAAAGTTAGTAGAGACTGCAGACGTCAATTTTTTTCTGAAAACCTTGACCCCAATTTTGACCTCTTAACATTTAGTGTATCATCCTTATTAAAAGCAACGGTTAACCAGGCTCAATACGACACGGATGGTTCGTTTAAATGCTTTTAAATATTTTACGTATTATAAAGGATTTTAATGGTCTATCCAATCAACTCACTATTTCATTTTTTTTTTTAATTATTTTTTATCACTCGCCTAAGTATGACCTATCGAGGTCGAAAACGTTCGCGAATTCAGCAAATGTCTTTTTACACTTGAACACAATGTTCGAAAACTAGTTTCTCAAAAGAAAAATGGACTATAAGAAAAACAAACAAAAGTTTTCTCTGCTCTTTAATGAAACGTGCATTAAAGAGTAAATACTGGCCACGTATAATACCATATAAATATATGTATCATTCTATTTGTCTTAGATTAGTCCTAGAATCTAATGTAACTTCCGTATTGCATATCAAGCAACATAAAGGTGCGATTGATTTAGTTATTTATATTTTTATATCCAGCATTAGAACATTTGTTCAGAGAAATGATTTTCTCAATCTTTACAGTTTCATGCGATTAGTAATATTATATATAAAAAGTAATCATGTGTCTGTTCGCCAAAGGTCAAAAGACCTTTGGCGAACAGACACATGATTATTTTTACTGGCAAACATATTACTAGTGTGTTTTACAATATTACTAGAACAGGTTTGATTTGATTTTTTTCTAGGAACACTTCATGCTCGCTATTGAATAACAGTGCAGACTGATTGATAACATGCAATTACGTTTCAGAATAGTCAAATGAGACTCGACACTCGCACCGCAGAGTATCTTCTTCCTCTATAAAGGTACGATTCGCCTATACATGGAGTATTGTTGCCACATCGTGGCTGGTTCATATATCACTAGTCTCTCACTCTTGGATAAAGTCCAATAAATATCTTTTAATCGAATAGGTTCCACTTAATCAGCAAACTCTAACCTCTGTCTTAACGCCGCAATGTCGTATCTCTGTAATTTTTTGTACAAGTATTTTAATAGAATGTGATCTGATTAACCGTGCTGCACTTGTGTCCCCTCGACGTACATATTTTCAACACACCCGCTTAGCAGCAAAACCACACCCTTTTACTGTTAACGTCCACATATGTCAGTAGGCTTTCTATTCTAATAGCTTCTTCCCTTGAACAGCTCAATTTGGAATTCCCTTCCTGCTACATGCTGTCTTGACTGTACTGATCTAGATAAATTTAAATGTAGGGTAAACCAAAATCGTGTTAATCTTTCCAGGACACGGTCCCGAATGCTAGTCACTTACGTCCAAGTTGCGATAGTCCCGGATATGACTTGAACTATATCCGATGATGAGACCCAAGCTTGCGGGCTTTGGGGAGTGTGGAGCCACCCTTAAATTGCCATTGCTCCCAGGTCCACTCTGACCCAGAGTGGTAGTTCCTGTTAGGGTCCCAACTATGGGTTTAATAGAAACCGACTTGCAAAGAACATATATTCTATTAAAAAGATTCTTAAAAATCACTAGATTCGGCATTTCATAACCTGGAAAGAGTTGATATGCCGTAAAACAACCAACCAAGCAAGTTGCGATGGGCTTTATTTGAGGTTAACGTAAATAAAAAAAAGAAACTAATTTCATGTACTTCGTCTTGAATACATGAACCTTCGCACCCAATTAATGTCGCATACATCTCACATATTTCGTCGATATTGGAAAAAAAATCTATAGACTTAAAAAAATTAATGCATTTTATTTGTTTTTTTTTCTATGTATCAACGATGGATTTTTTTAGTCTTTTATCTATAATAAGCATACGCGTAATACGTAAAATAATTGGAGACATTGTTTAGTCCACCAGATATGTTTTTCTTATATATACTGAACATTGTATAAACATATATTTTAGCAATTTTACTCGCAGTTGTTTTGGACATACGTTTTTTTTTATCTTCAAATGGATTTTCATTCTTTTATTGAGTTAGGAAATTCGATTATTTAAGTCAATATTATATTCATCAAATTGTTTTTTTTAGATGAGGAAAAAATGGCTAACTTCTTATTCGGAAACAGCGCAATTCAGAATATGGTACGAAGTTCAGTAATAAATCGATTTAACCAATAAGACTTTTTCTCTACTGTCATGTAAACATGCAATCCAATTATTTTTTAAAATCTATAAATGTAAAAGCGAAAATGTGTGTGTATGTTTGTTTGTTTGTATGTATGTATGTGTGTTTGTATGTGTCGCAAAAACTTTCCACACAGGTCACGGATTTTCGCCAGATCGGTATGCTCTTAAACTACCAACCTTCGTCCGACAAATATGGAGAAATTGGCCAAAAACGTTTATTCCTTCACCCTAAAATCAGTATTTTTATTTTACAGGGAGAGGTCAGCAAAAACCGTCCTCTCATGACGAGTTCGCTTCTACGACGTCGTAAGCTGATTTACTTTAAATATTTGAAAAAGCGACACACGTTCGCTGACGTTGCCTTAGCTCAGTTTCTTAGAGGGCGGCCTCATTATCCAAAGGTTTTGGGTTCGAATACTGGTGTGAGATGTCTATTTTTTCGATTTTATTTTAATTTTAAGATTGAAGCAGTGTTATTTAAGCCATTTTTCACGTGGTTTTTAGATTTGTTAACGTTCGTTTTTCTGTTGCTTTTTTTACTTTACTTATTCTTAAATTTTAATTCACACCCCCATCCCCGCCCGACCACACACACCCAAAAACACCCTGGCAACGTCGGGTACCACACGATACGTGTTTTCATTGTTTTTTTAAAGTAGTTTTAACGTTCGTTTTTCTGTTTTCTTTTTCACGTTTTCTTTTTTTTTTTTTTTGATTTTTTAAATTTTAATATTGAAATAGGGTTATTTAAGCCATTTTTCACTTGTTTTTGGGGGTGGTGGTTATTTTTCAGATTTTATAAAGAATTCTACCTGTTTTTCCCATTTTTACATTTAACATCGTTCGTTTGCCTTACGTTATTTTTTGTGTTTTTTTTTCGATTTTTTAAAATTTTAACATTTTTTTAAATATTTACTTCACTTATCCTTATCATCACACACCTCTAAACACCCAGGAAACGCCTGGTACCCCCGCTAGTTTAATATATAAATGTCTATATATCTGTCTGTTTGTCTTCATATATTTTCAAACTGTAGGTATTTTGAAACTAAAAGTCGCATAGCGGCGCTAGAGATTTACATTTATTGGATTTTTGTGGACCGTCCCGTAATGATCTTTAGCCGGTTAAAATAGTTTTAAAAATATGAAGTGCAAGGTTTTTAACATCTATCTAAGTTTAGTGTAAATCCGTTCCTATGCGTACCATGTTAGGGCAGTAGTAACTTCATTAGCTTTGAATGAGTTCCGGTACTGGCACCCAAATGCATTATTTTTACTTTTGAAACAACAATTCTAAAATGATATATACGAAATTTGGACCAAAAATAATATCACATTCAAGCGTATTTTAGGACATTTAAAATATCACATATTGCATAGTTTATAATAATAATACATATTACATATTTTATCATATTACATATTACATATTTTATATTATAAAATAATATATATTTTAAAATATTAAATATTACATAGTTTATGATATTATTTACTACATATTTTATAATATTACATATGTTATATTTTCTTATTAAAAGAGAGTCTTAGAGAGAGTTTTAGAGAGTCTTACTACAAGTGATGTTGTTGAGAGAGAGATTGTTCGAGAGATAAAGATTCATATATATTAAACGTTCATATTTAGATGTGTAATAGAAGGAAGCTCTTTGAGTGTTCAGACAGTCTTAGTGCAGATATGAGATGTAGAGTTCACATTGTAGATATGAGATGTCGAGACGTGTATGTAAAGACATTTTAAAACACATGATATACAGACATATAATAACTATTTTCTCTTTACCTTTTTGTAACAGAATTGACAACGCACAGTCTTTTCTTGAAACTATTTTATCTCTAAGCTAAACAATGGTTTGTTTTACATTCTATTTTCTAATTCTCTCTCATAATCTATTTCTAAACCTAATTTACGAGGTTCGAATTTCGTCTATTCTATTTCATTTTCATTAAACCTAAATCTCTCTATTTTTATACTTACATGAAAAGGGGACAGCCCTTATCATGTAACATCCCTCCCTTCCATATTTCACAAAAAAATGTATGCATTTTTAAATTTAGTACATTTTTCTCTGCATTTACACAACCACAAAGCTAGGAAAGATCAGGCTAAAAAAATATCTTTCAGTCAGCCCTCCTCGGCCGACTTCACAATTATTATATTATTATAAGGTCAGAACCTTTCTGATCTTCTTGGCATTTACTTTTTGGGTGTAGCGTCCTTACCTATGATTCACATCAACTACTTTCCAGCCACCCATATACTGCAGACTAGAGGTTTCCACCTCTCTCGAAATGGACGACTCCCTTCTTCTCAAAAGTGTCCTGATCGTCTCTTTCCGCATGGTTAGTCTTATCAAGCTTTGTTTTTTTTCTATAACTATCTTATACGGGACATACCAAAGCTCATAACTAATCTTCTTGGTTGGCTTTAACTATCAAGATATACCTTTTTTTTCATACGGATTCACTCGGATTTCCTTGCTTGAATTCTTGGAACTTCGACGAAGATTTAGAAATATCACCCCTAATTAACTAACACCTTTTGCGCCACAACACCTTAATTGCGCGTAAATTCCAGCTAATTGCCCGATTTTTTGTTATTTTTCTTTTCTCTCACCTGAACTTCCCAGCAGATATATCTCACATTCATTCGTCTCTAAAAAAAATACAAGATTATATCTTTCTTACGTAATCTACGGCATATTTTTGCCTGTCTCTTACTTCATTAAGCTATATGTGATTGCCTCGGGACTACCTATAATCGGTTTACTGGTCCCCTTAAAAATTTTCGTATTCTTTCCAACGCCTGTTTATTAATTAAGCCAAGTCTTACCTCTTGCTTGGAGTCGTTACGTGCAGCTAGCTTATTTTAAGCACTTAATTAACCAGGTTCCCAATTTTTTCGAATATGAGCACATCTTGTGCTTATCAATCCCTACTAACTCACTTTTCTTGGAAGAAAAATTATAGAATCTCTAAAAAAAAAACAAATGCTAAAAAAACAAATGCTAAAAAAACATCTTCTTACGGCTTATCACATCTAAAAACTCTTTAAATACCCGTTTACGTAATTTTAATTCTTGTCCCCCTTCTAAAATTCTAACTGAATCTGTAAGCCAACCATACGTCTTAACTAATTTTATTTTCTCCTAGACTGTTTAAATCTAATGTATATTTACTGATAACTTTGAATTCTTGCTGTGAAAACAATAACATTTACATTACAATATGGTTCAACATCAACACATTTTCAAAGGAAAATAACTTAATACATTTAAACATTTTGCAACAAAACAAAAAATAAAAATTCGTTACATTATACATTTCAAAAGTCCGTTAACACAAAACAAAAAATTGTCCCTTTTTCAAAGGTCATAACAATTAAAACACACTAAAAAGCCGAAAAGTATTCACAATTTGATTTTCATTCCTGCAGCCTTCTTTTTTGCTATAGTGTATTTTATTTTATTTATTTATTTATTAATTCTTCCTTTTAATACTCGAGAATTTGAACTGTACTTTCGACTTTTGACACTAAATTGTTTTTTATTATGATTGACAATTTATCTAAACAATTCAGACATTAACACGCATTTTTATGAATAACAACTGCCCTATTTTCTACTTGTGTGCATGCGTATTCAAAACATATTCCGAATACAACAATTTTTGCTCTTTTTTATTTTATTTATGAATGAAATATTCGTGGGTTATTTTTTTAACTGACCGTATCTCTTTTATCATTCATTACGGCATATCGGCCTTTTTTTTCTTTTTTAATATTTTCTTGTAAACTTTAGTTTTCTGTGTGCGTGTGTGTTCATTTTTTTCTTTTTGTTCGCATTTCTGTGATCGTGTGATGTTTTTTTTCCGTGGTATTATTTATTTATTTATTTATTTTTTAATTATCTTGGACCCTTTTAAAACGTTTTGTTTCTTTTTTTCCCCGTGGTTCCGATGTTTTTTCTTTTTTTTTTAAACTCACTCTTGCTGGGTGGTCTGGTCTCTACGGCTCAAAATTGTATTTATTGTATATACCCCAGGTCCGGTATTGCATCGTTGATGCAAATTGGTCAACGGGCACCAATTCGTGTTGTTATATATAGGAGTCTTATTGAGAGTTCGTTGTTGCGTCTTAGAAAGAGAGAGAGATGTTATTGAGAGTCTTATTAAGAGAGAGTCTTATTAGAGTGAGTCTTAGAGAGAGATGTTGTAAAGAGAGATTGTTCGTTTTATGATGGGATTCCTATTTATAAAATTGTTCATATTTAGATGTATAATAGAAGGCAGCTCTTTGAGTGAGGATATAGTGTTCAGAGAGTCTTAGTGCAGATATGAGATGTAGAGTTAACATTGTCGATATGAGATTCCGAGACGTGTATGTAAAGACATTTAAAACCACATGATATATATAGACATATAATAACTATTTTGACTTTACCTATTTGTAGAATTACAACACAAAGACGACGTTTATAAAAACACATGATGAGTTTATTTCTTCTCACGACTGACCGTGGTTTTCTGAGTCAAGAATTCAAAGCTTCATATTCTAAGTTTCAAAAGTGACCGTCTCGCTTCTAGACGTTCGAATGTCCATGTCTGGACTGTCGTCTGTCGTCCTAAAACTCTCTCTGACTCTCTCAGTTTCTCCTCCTTAACTCTAAAGTTTTCTAACTATATTGAGAACTTCCCATTTTCCATGACGTAATACACATGTCAAAACATGTCTTCTTTCACGTGTTCTGTGCATGCATGTCCAAAACCTATATTTCCAGTAACCTATTTTTCCAATATGTTAAAAACATGTTTATTAAATTATCTTGTATAGTTGCATTCCTCAATTGGATTTTTCATAACAGAATTGACAACGTGCATTCTTTTCTTGAAACTATTTTATCTCTAAGCTAACCAATGGTTTGTTTTACATTTTCTAATTCTCTCTCATAATCTATTTCTAAACCTAATATACGAGGTTCGAATTTCGTCTATTCTATTTAATTTTCATTTTAACTAAATCTCTCTATTTTTATACTTACATGAAAAGGGGGCAGCCCTTATCATGTAACACACATTACATAGGTTATAATATTAAATAACATATATTTAATAATATTACATATTAGATATTTTAAAATATTACATATTACATATTTTATAATATTGCATATTACATATTTAATAATATTATATATTACATATTTTATAATATTGCATATTACATATTTTATAATATCACATGTTATATATTTTATAATATTACATATTTTATATTATTACATATTACATATTTATGATATTAAATATTACACATTTTATAATATTACATATTTTTTAATATTACATATTACATATTTTATAAAATTATATATATGCATTAATACTAGCAGGCCCTGTGGAAATTCCACAGGGGGCTGATGCATGTATTATATATGTATGTTGGACTTTAGCGTAAATGAAGAGGATCTGATATTAATGTTGTAATTTGTAAAACTGCAAAGGTGTTTATCCAAGCTAGTAGGGATGGCCGAGGGAGCCAAGTCGTAAAATACGCTTAAATATGATATTTAAACACTTCCAGATTTCGTATATATTATTATAGAGTTATTATCCTATCGATTTTTATGTATTATAAAGTTGCAATTTCAATATATATATATATATATATATATATATATATATATATATATATATATATATATATATATATATATATATATATATATATAACTTGGGTGCATAAGCTTTAATCGAAACCCAATCCAAAAGTTATGAATATATATATATATATATATATATATATATATATATATATATATATATATTTAGACAAATATTATTGAATAGCACGAAATTATTCTGTTTTACAATTTTCCTTTTTATTTTCTCCAATCTTCGAATAGTCCTTTTTGTGTTCTTCTCGAAATGTTATATGTTGGATCAATCGAGCGCTTTCGACAGAAGTACTTCTCTGATCGTTAGGCATATTGTAGAAATAGATGTAGAGATTGTTTTTTAATTTACTTATATATACATTTTTCCTAGTCACGTGGTAATTTGTTACAAGTTAGGTGGGCGGACATTTGTTTTTTTACATATATTAAACACATTTATATATACAAACACATATACACATTTTAAAACATTTATCCAAAAAAATTAATATATGTAAAAAAAAGGAAAAAAAAAAGTCCGCCAACCTAATTTGTAACAAATTACCACGTGACTAGGAAAAAGGTCTATATAAAGTAAATTAAAAAAACAATATCTACATGTATTTCTACACTATGCCTGAGAATGATAGAAGTACGTCTGTCGAAAGCGCTCGCGATTATGGATCCAACATATACAATTTCACTACAGCGCGATTTTGCTAGGACCCTATAACTTGCGAATACACTTTGTTAGATTTTAAATCTTGAAAACAAAATTTGTGTGAGTAATTTCGTAGCGACCGCAAAGGTTATTTTTTTTTTAATTTTGACCCTAATTTTGACCCCTTAACATTTATTATTTTAATCGCAAATCGAAATATAAAGATGAACGGAAAAATACCCGAGGTCAACAGCAAAGAGTTAATTAATTACAAATAACGAACAGAAAAAGTACTCGAGGTCAACATCAACAAGTTACTTAATTACAAACAACGAGCGGGTAAAACGTACCGGAAGTCAATAGGTACGAGTTAATTAATTACAAACAACGACCGGAAAAAAGTACCGGAAGTCAACAGCAACGAGTTAATTAATTACAAACAACGAACGGAAGAAAAGTACTTGAGGTCAATAGTAACGAGTTAATTTATTATACACAACGAACGGAAAATAAAGTACCGGAAGTCAACAGCAACGAATTAATTAATTACAAACAACGAACGGAAAATAGTACTCGAGGTCAATAGCAACGAGTTAATTATTTACAAAAACGAACGGGAAAAAGTACTCGGGGTAAACATCAACGAGTTATTTAATTACAAACAACGAACGGGTAAAAAGTACCGGAAGTCAGCAGCTACGAGTTAAGTAATTACAAACAACGGACGGAAACATGTACTCGAGGTCAACAGCAACGAGTTAATAAATTACAAACAACAAACGGAAAAAAGTACTCGAGGTCAATAGCAACGAGTTACTTCATTACAAACAACGAACGGGTAAAAAGTACCGACAATTAACAGCAACGAAAAAGTACTGGAATGCAACATTAACGAATTAAAAAAAATCGTAAAGTCAACATGTGGTTAGAAGCAAGAAAGAGAAGTCTTACCGTGGGTGCTCAGCGAGTGAGTACAGCATGAGTTTGAGCAGGAAGTCGACCTTTGATGGCGTCTGCATCACCCTGTTCCCGCTCGCTGAGCTCCAAATAGAGGGCCAGTGACATTGGCAGCTTCATTGCCCTTTTCTCCTTCGACGACGTCAAACTCGACCTTTTCACCGTCTCCAACACTCCTCAGATATTTCCGAGGGTTGTTTTTGATTATAGCTGTCTGATGTACAAATACATCTTCCTTTGTATCTTCCCGATTTATAAAGCCATATCCGCTCTTTACGTTGAACCATTTTACTGTCCCTGATACTTTGGAGGCTATTATTTTCTTTGTAATGGTTGCAGGCCTCTCCTCGGTAGTCTCGACTTCAGCCTCCGGTTGTTTCTCAGTGTCGGATATGGCTGTTTGATGTTACACTTAGGATGTTAATAACGCGACCCTACGGTCACTGGACACTTTCTCTTACTTCTCTCCTTTCTGCTTCTTTGTAGAACGGCCATCAACGGCAAAATGCCCGACTCCACATCATCCGTCCAAGGCATCAGTATCCCTTCCTCAATCCATCGGTCGACTTCCTGCTCAAACTCTTGCTGTACTCACTCGCTGAGCACCCACGGTAAGACTTCTCTTTCTTGCTTCTAACCACAAAATTAAAAAGTTGAAAACAATGAAAGAATAATTATTTCAGAAAATTTCTCTCTTCATGCCAACAATAGAACTCCTGGACTGGTAAGATCCAACCAGGAGCAAGCATTGAGAGAGTGGAGTGAACACATCGTGGACGCATTTACAGCGAAATAAGCGATAACTATCACTCTTGCGATTTTACGGAGGAAAAAAAGCTAAATGACATCATCCAAACCTTATCACCGGAAATACCACCAGGCAAAGTAGAGACTACATACAAAACAACCAAGATAGCCCTGGACGAATATTTTATACAGAAAACACATAAGCGTCATAAATTCAGTATGCTTAATCAAGAAAACGGAGAGAAAACCCATGACTACGTCACCCGTCTATTCATGCAAGGAGCAAAATGCAACTTCGGCGAGTACAACCTGGATAAGACGATAGTGGACCAGTTAATAGAAAAATGCACCTCAAGCAAATTGCCTCGTGCGTATTTGAAAGAAACGGATTTAACCGTTGAGGAAGCACTTCGAAGGACCTTTATATTTGAGTCCACTGAAACAGCGGCTGAGCATATAGAAGGGAATATACGAGGGCACTCGGATATCCACCAAATTAAAACCAACTACAAAGAACAACCAATTAACAGTGGGTATAGAACACTACTCCGGGGTAATAGCAGGGATTTGAAATCATTGATAAAATGCTACGGTTGTACTGGCTCAGACAACATACACGGTTAAACAAAATGCCCAGCGTTTGGGAAGAACTGTCATTACTGTGGAGTAAGGAATCACTTAAAATGGGAACGCAAACATGGCAGATGGACATAACTACGCCCAACCTGTATCAACGAAATGGAGATCAAATCGTCCGGCAAGTGTTTGCCAGGAAAAACCTATTTGTTCAGCAGGGAGCGACATCGTCCACACCAACGACGTACCAGTCAGAATATTGATAGATTCTGGAGCAGACATCAACCTCATCGAAAGCAAAACATTTAAAAAATCCTTAAATTACGGCCAAAAGTTACATTAAAAAAAGCACTTCGAAGGACCTTTATATTTGAGTCCACTGAAACAGCGGCTGAGCATATAGAAGGGAATATACGAGGGCACTCGGATATCCACCAAATTAAAACCAACTACAAAGAACAACCAATTAACAGTGGGTATAGAACACTACTCCGGGGTAATAGCAGGGATTTGAAATCATTGATAAAATGCTACGGTTGTACTGGCTCAGACAACATACACGGTTAAACAAAATGCCCAGCGTTTGGGAAAAACTGCCATTACTGTGGAGTAAGGAATCACTTAAAATGGGAACGCAAACATGGCAGACGGACATAACTACGCCCAACCTGTATCAACGAAACGGAGATCAAATCGTCCGGCAAGTGTTTGCCAGGAAAAACCTATTTGTTCAGCAGGGAGCGACATCGTCCACACCAACGACGTACCAGTCAGAATATTGATAGATTCTGGAGCAGACATCAACCTCATCGAAAGCAAAACATTTAAAAAATCCTTAAATTACGGCCAAAAGTTACATTAAAAAAACAAGCTGTACACCAAAAACTTATGCGAATATTCCAATACCACTAAATGGAGAATATGTTGCAATGCTCATAAACGGCACCAAAACGATAGCCCACAAAAGAATCGTTACAAAGGCATACCAAGGGGGTAACATATTAAGCAAACGGGCCAGCATCGAAATAGGGTTTATTAGCACACCAAAGTTGAACGCAATTACCAAAAATAATATCCCAAAATCAACAAAAAGAAATTCTCTAACAGGACTTACGTTCATTAGAAGGATTAGGAAGAATGAAAAACTTCGCACTAAAAATTAGAATAGACGATACTGTTACACCGGTTGTACAACCGCCAAGAGGGGCACCATTTCATATCAAACAAGCGGTAGAGAGAAAAATCAGGGAAATATTAGAAAATGGTATTCTTGAACGAGTGGAAGGACCCACGATGATGTTCTCGCCTTAGTAGTAGTGCCAAAACCAAACGGAGAAATTAGAATATGTGCTGACTTACGCTTGGCAAACAAACAGTGAAACGACCTCTATCAAATACCAACAGTAGAACAGCTACTGAATGAAATCGGCAACGTAAACATTTTCTCAAAAATCGATCTTAACTTCTACTATCACCAAATAGAACTGGATCCAGACTCTAGGGATGACACTACCTTTTCATGCAAATCAGGGATCTAGTGGTACAAGGTGCTGGTTATGGATATTACATCTGCAGCCGAAGAAGGGCAGCGATTGCTTCAACAAATACTTCAGAAAATCCTAATATATATATATATATAAAGGAACAAACCGTATTATGTGTTAATCAACGTTCCGTCTTTATTTCGAGACTTCCTCTGGATGAATTCATCAAGAGGAAGTCTCGAAATAAAGACAAAACGTTGATGAACACATAATACGGTTTGTTCCTTTTAATTTCTCTATTTAGACGGAATACTATTTCCATTATTTTCATCATATATATATATATATATATATATATATATATATCGAGACATGTTGCTACTTATATATAAGGTTCATGTATATATGCACACACACACATATATATATAAATATATATATATATGGATGCATATACTGGTAGGACTCCCTAACCGACGTTGCGGGTGAAGTACTCTTGCTGTTGGCCAACCCCTTACGTTCTCAGGTTATAACGGCTTATTAAACAGACACCTCACCTCCATACTCCACATGTTTAGAATGGCTTTCATAATGGACAACTATAATCCCATGTTAAGAACGGATCTCGGAATAGACACTCTATTTTGTTAGAGAGGGGTCATAAAATATTCAAATTGAACATTAAAATTTGTCAGGATATACAATAAACTAATAAAACATAAGGAAGACAAAACTACTTGTATATGTTATTACAACTGAGATTTTCTTAATCAGTATAGTCGAAAACCTATGTGGATAATAGAAGTTACATGATATAAATCTTGTTAATCGTAAGGAATATATGTGTGTGTAATTTTAATAATTAAAAGTTAATCGAAAAAAAAGAAAAGTATATAAAAACAAAGTATAAAAAGAAACATTGAATTATAAACAATGGTACCTGTATATAATTTTTTCGTGGATTGTTTTTTGTTAGGAGGGTAGTGGTGTGTTGTTAATGAGTGCCGTGGTAATGTAAGATTATCAGTATTGTATTTTCTGTTTATATCAATATTTATTTTTTTTAAATGAGTGGATCTTGTAGAGAGTTGTACAATATTTTAAAAGTTCTGGAGTGTGTGTCTATGTATAAGGAGGTAGATTTTCGAATAATCGAATTATCAGCACTCAACCAATGAGAATGGATGGAATTTATAGAAGGGAGAATTTATCATCATTGTATCGGGAAATATAAAATTAATGCTCTGCCTATGAGCTTATTATCCTGTTACGATAGGTGCAATCACAATACCTGTAAAATGTGCACATATATATATATATATATATATATATATATATATATATATATATATATATATATATATATTGGCAGCAAGTAAATATTCAAGCACGATTGATTGAACACGAGAGGACTATTCTTTTTCTCGATCTTTCTAGACATATTTTTCCATTTGCCAAGCGGTCTTTTTAATTTCACCAGACATGTTATATAAAACCTATCCTATATCTCCCTTAGCGAACTACAAAACAATTTTTTAATCTTGGCCCCAACTGACACTTCTCCAAAAATTACGACCAAAGCGTTAAACTATCCGAAATTGAAATACTCTATCTAAAAATCCAAAATAAAATCTCCCGACACAATGATCCTCAATAATCTTTTAAAAGATGAAGGATATAGAAATCGATACAAACGCAAACAACATAACTCCCTCCTAGCTCCAAATCTAAAAGAAGCAGCCAAAGAACTCTACAATAATATCGTCATCACTATACAAATGTCCGACAAATCCAATATAAATAAAACCGACTACAACATGAAAACTAAAAATAATAGGTATTTATAAACACTGCTACATGTATGGGGAAATAAGAACTCAGAAAACAGGATATGTCAACATCTTAAATCCCCACCCCATTATATAATATCGGTAAAACAATCAATAACATTATCTAACATTGCATACCTAGTAATACTGCATAAAATCTACGATTGACTTCATCGACCTTTTAAAAAGTACCCCCACAGCTGTATAACCGCATTCTTTGACGCCGAAAACCTCTTTACTAACATCTCTATCATTGGCACAATTAAAATACTCATTAATCAAATATTCAACTACAACTACAATACAATACCCACTCAAGCTACAAAACCCCAAAGCCTTGAAAATTCCCTATTAAAATGCACCACACAAGTTTCCTTCAATGACCTTCTTGGGAAAAATATACATTCAAATAATTGGTGTCTTAATGGTATCACCTGTAGGCCCAACATTCGGAGAATACTATATGACCCACCTCGAAAATAAAATCTCAGATCAAAAAATAAACCCACTATCTATGCCCAATAGATCGACGACATATTCATTGCAGTCGAATCAGTACAAAACATTTAAAAACTTAAACAAAACCTAGAAACACACACGTCCTCAAATTCACATATAACCAAAACATAAATTACAAAATACCATTTCTCGACGTATTAGTAGATTCAAGCAACCCCACTAAATGCACAACGTCACCGTACAAAAAAACTACCTAGAATAACGCAATACTCCTAAATTACCATAACGAATACCCAGGTAAATATAAAATTGCCCTTCTAAAAAACTTGATTCACCGCTTATACATTGTAGCATCAACCCGACACGTATTTTACAAATACCTAACAAACACAGAAAAATAAACAATAACTTCCCCAATACAATCGTCGATAAACACATAACACTCTATTCAAACTCACTCCACAATAAAAACAAAAACCCAACCACTGACAAAAACGGCACCATTAAATACACTATGAAAAACAATTACACGCATACTACAAAACAGCCGAACAAATATTAACAATCATACTTTTAAAAAACACACCAGACCCACCGACCAAAACCGAAAAAGATCAAACCAATAATTAAAAACAATAAAAATACTAACACAACACGAAACTAATGTAGTGTATGAATGTCTCCGAAACCACCTTAAAAACTCATACATAGGCTACACAACAACAACCCTCTCTCGTTGACTAACCTATCTTTTAGCTAACAAGAGTGCCATAAAACAACACTTAACATTCCACGATAAATATCTACAATCGGGCGACATTAAAAATATTTTAACTAAATACAAAAATGCAATACCTTAACAACTATTTTTATTTATGTATGTATTTATATACTATGTTTTATTTATATATGTAATTATATATATATATATATATATATATATATGTACATGTTTAAATATATGTATATATTTATATATATATATATATATATATATATATTTGTATATATTTATATATATTTACATAATTATACATATGTATATGTTTATATACTAGCGGGGGTACCCGGCGTTGCCCGAGTGTTTGTTTCCGGGACGGGGGGGGGTTAAAAATGTTATGGTAGGTAAGTATGAAGGATCAAACCCGGAGTCAGGAGTAAAAGTAGGAAAATAAAGTGTGAACAACAAAAAAAAAAAACTCCTGCAACGTTATCAGTTCGGCCACCAAGAAAAGTCCATTCCAGTTGTTAAAAAAAAACGACTACGGTAGGTCGGCGCGAACATAAAAATTTAATGTGAATTGTCCAGCACGTAAACCACTACGCCACAGAGCACTGCAGCTTACTTTAGTGATTTTAAATTACTTCATATGAAAGAACTACGAAGCCAAACCGGTTCTCTCTTCTCAACTGTTCCTTGTGAACGATCCCCAAACGGTGTTAAGTGGTGGCAGGGGGGGGGGAGGAATTTATAAGAGAGAAAATATTTTACCACTTCCATTGATCTTAACCGATTTTGGCCGTGACTTCTAAGCAGAAAAAGTATAGAAATCTAAGATTATCGAGGAATTTGAGAAATAATAAGCCTATAACACACCTCAGATATTATTCTGCCGTTTGTGCATATTATATTTGCATGAAATATCTTGACTTTTAATCCTATTAAGGTCAAAATCAAACGGGAAAAATGAGTTCATTTTATTTATATAGAGAAGAGAAGATATGCATATATTTATTTATATATGTATTCATATATACGTATTAATATAGATTATATAAATATTTATATATATACTTATATATTTTATATATGTATATATTTATACATCTATATAGATACATATTAATATATATATACATATATATATATAAGGAGAGAGAGAGAGAAAGAGAGAGAGAGAGAGAGAATTTTATTTAATTTCTCGACCTCACAATGTTCTTTATCCTTACAAGAATAATAGAAATGTATAACGTAATAATGAATTCCAATGAGCTAATCTTTAAAGTGTATTCTTATTTAGTTTTATTTAGTTTTGATTTTAATTTTTACTTAAAAAATATTTACCATTTAGATTTATATGTTTGTAATATTAAGGCATTCTTTATTAAACAAATAGTTACAATAGTGATTATTCAATTGTTGAACTGACTCGGGAATGTGCCAGTCATTTTTTCTCACGTTTATTTCTAGTGCAACGTCTGCAGCATGTCATATATAACCCTGATACATGTTTTCCTTTACTACCTAACCACAAGTAAATCAATATTTCGCAAATGTTTCTACTCATGTTAGGCCTTCCAAGTGTTGCAATTCTATCAATTAAACAATCGACCCACATAAATAGTTTTAATTATATCCCAATAAAAGAAGTATGCCAATAACATGAACACTATGAACGACAGTCCAGTGACCTTTATCGTGATCTGTGCCGAACAGACAGGGAGTTTTGATGCCAAATCAATTACATGGAAAAAGATTGAAAGCAGGTTAAAGTTATTCGAATTGGATTAATTTGTGACCTAAGTTCTCTACTGGGACGAAATGCATAATTCCCCCTGGCCCCTATTCAAAATTAATAATTATTTTCCAATTTCCTTTGAAATGATTGTTCTAATTAATTCTGACTTGCGGACATTTTCAAAGAAAATTAATACGTCTTCCGTTTTCCTGCTTTCTTTCCAGCTGTCTACAATATGGTTGTCTTCAAGTCCAACGTGAACAAGTTTCTGATGAGTCGTTCCACTTAAGTTAACAAATTTACCGAACTTCCATTATTATCGATTACTATATTGTTCCTTTTGACTGCTCTACACTCTTTAACCCTTGTCCTTGAGTGGCCTATCGGCCTTGATAAATGGTGACGCCTATGTAAAAAAAAAAAACTTACAAAGAGAATGTTTCCACGAAATAATTATTCCTCATTGACCGACTTAGAATCATTGCAAACGGTAAGTAGGAAAAAAACCTTAAAATATCTGGTGCTAAAAATATCAATTTTTTGATGCAATCGTCAGATACTGTGACATTTGAAGCAATTATCGGTAATTTGTTACGATCAAACTGATCCTAATCGATATAATTTGCATACATTTGTAAAAATACAAAGATTTGAATCAATTTAGTTGTCTATTCTGTTCATATATTGTAGTTAGTTAGTTTTTAATATCTACATGAATATTACATGACAGTATGTTAATTAACTTAATAATAAATAGTTGTCATTAAAATGTCATCACGTCTTTTCTGTGCGTATGTACATGGAAATGAAAAGCGTTCGTCTTGGGGAAGAACTTGATCTAAAATGGGACATATCTGATCGCTGTAAAAATGGTTGGGTCATTTTGGCGCTTGTTTGCAGTCGATAATAAAAGCTAAATGGTCGCATACACTTCCTACTATTTCTGGAAGAGAATGTGTATTGTCTGTTGTCCGGTGCACCGCTATGGGTGAATACTCTTAGGTATGCTGCATGCTACATGTTAGCTGTCACAATGCTATCTCAACCGAGTAATGTATTTGCTACTTTGTAGTTTTGTGTTATATCTTGCTTGATGTGAATCAGGTAAATGTTTGTTTACTCATATTGATACACATGACGACAAAGCGGAACATTTATGTGTAGAAATAAAAAAAATGGCCTCAAACTCACAAGTTTTCATTTCTGTTGGCGTAAAAAGATAATAGATCTATAGTGAATCCAGAAAGCAGTACTTAGCATGTATCAATATTACTTTAAGTAAGTACACATTTAAAAGTAGTACGGCTATGGAATACGGAAGGGGACAATTACGAGAAACGGGTCCATAGCAAAAAATTAAATAGTTGCCTTTACTATTCTCTTAAAATATGTAGAAAAAGTCTGGTATAAGAGCAAATGCTCTATTTGAATAAAAGATGAGTACGTCCTTAAATGGAATAATGTTCGAGGACAGGAGCTGCTCGGTACGTCCTATATTTATCTGGCTGACTTTTAAAACCGTTTTACTCTTCTCTGCAAACTTTTTACCGACAGAAAAGACGTTGCGAGCCTGTTTTTTTTTTTTTTTTGGCTCTATCATGCTATTCTGAACTCCAATCCTTGAAATGGTCCTGGATATGACCTTAAAGTATACTCGATGGTGACGCCCCAGCTTGCGGGATTTGCGGAGCGTGGAACTACCTTTAAATTGGCATTGCTCCCAGGTCCACTCTAAGCCGAAATAGTAGTACCTGTTTGAGTCCCAACTATAGTTTAAATAGAAACCGAGTTGAAGAAAAAAGCTAATATATTCTATTAAAAAAATGTTTTCTTCAAAATCACTGGAGTTGGCATTAAATAACCTGAAATGGGTTGATATGCCTTAAAACAAAACAACCAACCAACTAACCAATCCTTGAAAAACTATCACAAGAAACAATCGACTATCTATATAAGCTGTATATGATCACCTCTAACTCTATATCTGTGCCTAAATTTTAACACATGGTTTATAAATAAAGCTTATTTCCTAGAATTGTTGACGTGTCGCACATTATTTCATTGACCTGCTTTCCGGCCAGTTACTATATCGTAGCCTTCAAATTTAATTTAAACAAGTTCATTGTTGATCCGTTACTTTAAGAAATCCGTATTCTACCCACTCTATACCACTAACTATTACTGAAATACCATCTTACAGTGAGTAACACTTATCCTCGGTGGAAGTCTGTCCTTATTTCATATTTACTCCTTGTAAAAAATGCAGCGCAGCCTAAAATGCTTCTCAGTAAATCACGGGGATTCACAATAACATGCAAAATTGAAAAGCTGCACTTCATATTTTTATTATGTTGAAGCAGATTTTATTTCGCAAATTTGATTAAACATGAGGACTTGAATATAAAAATCTTTTCCATTGTTTTGGGGATTTTTTTCTTACACGGTGGTCACCACTTATCAAGGCCCGGAAGCCACTTAGGGATAAGGGTTATTGCAAGTATCGTACGTTAGTGTGGAGATTTAATGAAGTGTTTACTTAAGAGGGCGGTTCATTAGGAATTTGTTAACGTTGGACTTGAAGACATCCAGGTTATAGTCAGGTGGGAAGCATGCAGACGGAACAGGCGTGTAGTTCTAAGAAAGAAGCTTTGTTCATGGAATCTACGTTTTGATTGAGGCACAGATAAAGAATGGGGACTATGAAATTATCTTCTAACTCGTTCCTATTTATCCATACGTGGGCTGCCGTAATGCAATCGCACTGGACTGACGGGTTTAAAGTAGTGATGGGACGATCCACTAAAAAAAAAATCCGATTCCAATCCAAATACCGATTCCGTCCTAAAGTTCCAATTCCGAAACGGTTCCCGATTCCGATGCCGATTCTTTTGAAATTTACAAATATTTAATTAGAGAGGTGTTCCTTTTCTTTTTTTGTAAATTTGCAAATTCAGCGTATATTTTTTCTCCAATCTTTTAACAGATTAATTTTGATTTTAAAACAACATCGGATTGTATCAGTTCGTCGTAAATGTACAGAATGCTACTTTTCATAAATAGTTGAAAACAGTCGAAGATTGGTTGATAAAACGAGAAAACGATGTAAGAACAACATATTTAACAATGCGCACTCCGATTGTTACGGCATATATATGTCTAAATTATATTGTTTATATTAAAAAAACACAGTTTTAACATAGGAGGGTGTGAGCTTTGTTAACTATTCTGTGCCTTCTCTCTATGAACGAAGTTCAAGTTTTATTTTGATTATAAAAAAATTATGGATTATGAAATTGCTTGGATTTGCTGTAAAAAACCAGATGCAAATAATAATAATAATAATAATAATAATAATAATAATAATAATAATAATAATAATAACAATAACAATAAGAAGAAGATGAAGAAGAAGAAGAAGAAGGAGAAAACTAATCGAAACTACACTCCATTGCCGAAACCTTACTAAAGAAACAAACACGTGAGCAATGCTATTAATAAGATACTCTGAACCGTTTATAAGCTGGACCAAAGAGGAACTAAGGAATCCCGACCAAAAGACCTAAAGACTCATAACGATTTACAATTCACTACACTTGAAAAAATAATTACTGCATCAAGAGACAAGAAGCAAAGAAAGAAGATAGACAACGAGAGAAGGACTAATACAAGCAAAGTAAACAGCTACAAGAAGAGACTAACGAAAAATCTTGGAAAACGATACAAAACTGAACCACCAATAACAGCTGCACAAGAAAATACAATTACAACCAATTTTAGGAAAACTCGGAAAACTCGTAGCTAGCAAACACGTTAATTTTAGAATTTTTGGTAGAAAACTGGTCCATTAGTACGATTGAAAATACATTTTATGACCGTTATTGAAAGAGATATTGTTTTTAAATGAGAATACACATTCTATATATTTTTTAAAATTATTTTTATATGTTTATTGTTGTTTTAACAAAATAGAATTGATTTTTCTATGTATTTGCTTTCTACCTAGCTTTGTAAGCTTTTAGTGGTTTAAATTATTATAAATAAATTATTTGTTTACAAAAGTAATGTCGAGTGTTATTTTTGAGCAAAAAAATGTCCGACATGAATGGATAAAATAAAAGAAAAGACTGAGGAAGATACAGGATTAAAACGAGCCATTCATTCCAAAGAAAATAAATTTGTATATTTTTAGGCAATGTAAAAGATCACTGCTCAGAAAAGAAGAAACAAGCTACCGAGAATGGAAACAAGTAAGTATGTAACGAAACCAAATGAAAGACACGAAAAATGAAAGCCTGTGTTTATTTTTAAAAATTACTTTAGTTTTTTACACTCTTAATCTTATTACGAAACAAAAGAAATAAAAATAAAATAAAAAAAATGTTCATTTATAAAAATGAATTAAGTTCTTAACCGTTTGTGTGTGCATAAAACAATAAAAGTAGTTATGCAGTATGCGGACGACGGCCATCTTTTCTTGGCGCGTTTTACTAAACTGTCACGAGGTGGACTTCCACGGCTAAAAAAATTTAAATGCTTAATTTGTTGACCTTCAAAGTTTCTTTAATTCGAAAATATGTTGCATTTAAATTATTTATTTGCCCGAAAAAAAAACTATTTTATTTTATAAACTTCCAATGTTTCTTTCATTACAAAATTGTATTTGATGAAACAACAAGTAAGTCAAAGATCTTACTTGATAACAAAAAGTGGAGCAGAGGGTATATGGTGAATAAAAAGGTGATTACACGTGAATGGATAGTCTGGTGAAAGGTAAATAATCCAATGGCGGTATAATCCAAAAATATAACTCCAAGAAAGTTAATTGAGTTTCCATTTGCACAAGTAAAATCCAAGGAAATCACGTAATTGGAAGATGGTCAAAAATAATCCAAAAAGCCGAAATCCATGGAATAATTCACAAATATGTGCAAAGAAAAGAAAAGGGGAAAATTACAATAATATTAATAAAAGAAAAAAGATATGTTATCACACGACTGCCGAGACATAAAAAAAAAAGATCAGGGAAGAAGTAGCCCCACCCCTACTCTATCCTTTAATAGTTTACCTAGATAAACCTACACACCCCACATATCAGCAGAAAAAATAATGGTAGTAATAATGATAAAGATAACAAAATAGAGAACAAACAGAATTAAAAAAGATCACATATCAGCAGAAAAAATAATGGTAGTAATAATGATAAAGATAACAAAATAGAGAACAAACAGAATTAAAAAAGATCACGCTAAAGCAACAAGTTATAAACAAAAAAAGACAAATAAATAAATAGAAATAAATAAAAATTATAAACATGTTAATTACCTTATCAGACCATACATAAATCCCTTACTCACATTTGCTCCGAAGCCCCACATAGCTACCCAACTTCCGCTTCATCGTCGAGCATGATTTGAATCGATCTGTCACGCCCACCATTGAAAAGAGTTTTTTTTCCGCAGTTAATACTGGATATCGTCGCAGACATTACAAGTAAGACATTTTGCCTAATACAACTGAATAAATATATGCATATATAAAATATATGTATGTACTTATTGATTTGTAAATCGCCACTTGTTCTCGTCTTCTCTTACCAAAAACGACTATATTTCATTCTTCACATTGTAATAGCCTTCTAAATCTCTACTACATACCTACCCCACACAATGTTTCAAGCAAACTTCATATCAATCCTAAATATATGTATACAGGGTGACTCAAAAAACGGGCCCAACTCTAATTAGGCCCCGTTTCTTAGTGCTCTGTCCGGAGGAAATGAAACTTTGGTCATAATTAGTTTATTATATTCAAAACATCACATCAAAACACTAGGGTCTTTGGCCTTTTTTTCTCTACTCTACAGCATATGTTCTAGATGGCCTCCATTTATCTTTTGTTTTGATTTTTGGACACCCTATATATATATATATATATATGTATATATATATGTATATATATATATATATATAAAGAGGTATGTGTTTACTATAAGCTTTTTACGCTTATATTACACAAGTATAAATCACGTAGAATATCTGCATGAATATAATTTCACGTAATATTTAACTAAAGATGCTCATCTCGCAAAAAACACCGAAAAAATAATAAGGAATAAATTAATATGAATGTTTAAAAGAACATGAAATTTAAGTAGATCTTTTGAATATAATTACAATTCCGCGACGTTATTTTCTATTTAAAGTGGCTTAATATGAATATCAATACACAAAACACTCTTATATGAGTATTGATGTATTTTCCAAACACTAGACAAGAAAACGACTTAATAAATGGAGTCAACTAATGTGGAACAAAAGAAAACAGCACGATTTGATAAATTGGGTGAAGTAAAGTGAAACAATAGACATGAAAACGATTTTTAAAATGGGGTCAAGTAAAGTGGAACAATGTACAACAAAACAATTTGATAAATGGGGTCAATTAAAGTGGAACAATTTGCAACAAAATCACTTGATAAATGGGTTGAAGAAAAGGGCAACAGTATACAAGAAAACGACTGAAAAATGGGTCCAGTAAAGTGGAACAATAGACAACAAAATCACTTCATAAATAGGGTTAAGTAACGGGAGACAATAGATAAAAAAATACGACTTAATAAATGGGGTCAAGTAAAGTGGAACATAAGAAAACAAAACGACTTAATAAACGGGGTAAAGTTAAGTGGAATAATAGAATAAAAATGACTTGATAAATGTGTTCAAGTAAAGTTAAACAATAGAAAACAAAACGGCTTGACAAATGGGATCAAGTAAAGTGGAACAATAGAAAAAAAACGACTTGATAAATTGGGCCAAGTAAAGTTGAAGGATAGAAAACAAACGACCTGATACACGGCTTCAAATAAAATTGGACAATAGACAAAAAAAAACATGATAAATGGGGTCAAGTAAGTGGAACAAGAGAAAACACACCGATTTGATAAACAGGGTTAAGTAAAGTAGAATAATAGAACACAAAAAGACATGATAAATGGGCGCATAATGTTGAGCAATAGAAAACTAAACGACTTGAAAAGCAGATTCAAGTAAAGTGGAACAATTGAAACAAAAACGATTTGATAAACTTAGCCAAAAAGAAGAAAAATAGAAAACAAAACAATTTGATTAACGGAGTCCAAAATACTGGAACAATAGAAACGAAACGAATAGTAAATGGGGTCAAGTAAATTTACAGAAAAATGAGCCAACAGGGTGAACTATATGAACTGTGACTCCATATAAGATAATGGTCTAAGCTGATATAATTAAAAAATATGCATTTTAAAAGGCACATGATCGCTCTTAGATAAACTAATTGCATTATTTTTTGCGGGAAATGAACTAAAAGAATTCTAATGAAAAGAAAAAACCTCTGACCCAAGAAAAGATGACTGTCTAAAAAGGAGATAACTGAAACAAAAGAACATGGATAGACTGATTGAATATTTTTATAGAGATATAAACTGCATAATTGTATTGTAGGAACTTTTTGATCAACTAATATTAAACTGAACGTTTAACTCTAGATCAAGTTTAATTGCCGTCCAAGGGGAGTTAATCGTGCTAGATTACAACTGGACTTTTGCTTTAATGATTAATTACACATGGATACACATATAACCCTTTCCTTCATGAACATATAAGAACTTTTGCATGGTAAGTGCATGTTGCATGAACTTTAATTCCTTTACAGATTAACTGATAGTTGACGAAATAGCCTGTATAAACTTGTTGCTGGACGTTATCTGCAAATGACGAAGAAGCTACGAGGTTGACTAAAGATGAGTCAGTTACGAGTGAAACACGTAATAGACTAAACTATTTCCTTTAGAAGCTGTGTGATCTCAGGTTGCATGTGTGACTCAGACGAACTTTACATCAATAATGGTTAAGATTAAGCTGATTTGGAGCTTTTATTATGTGAGCAATCCCAACCAATTCCCGATTGCCTTGTTATTCTATTTTTTTGGTTGGTGACACAAGAAAAATAAAGAAAAATGACTTCAGCTGAAAGGATTTTCAGATTGATAATACTATTTAATATCAATATTATTTTGTAAAAGAACACACTCAATGGAGCATGTTACTATTCACAATTGTTTTGTTTACACCTGAACATCAGTTTGACTTCAGATAAACTATGTGCTGCTCAGCGTGAGAAAATTACTTGGCTAATCAAGACATTACATTTTGGGAATACGAGGTTTTATTGGCGGAATAAAACCACAGATCTGCTCACTATAAGAAGGTATGTGTAAGCGGATTTGGGGGTTAGCAAGAGAAAATCGGTGAAAAATTGATAAAATTACAAAAACAATGGAATTTTCCATATAAAGTTTGAGCGACAGCATTACAGATATGCATGTGTAACTTAATAGCTAATAGTTCATACGTGCGTGTTTATATGTCTATGTGCACTTCCCTGCCAAATAAGTCTGTCAATTTTAAGTCTAGAAACACAAGATTTGACATAAAGAATAGGGAGATTTGTGAAAGGTTTTAAACAGACAGAAATTTCGCTGTTAAGGGGTCCAAGTTCAACGATTTAATCTTTGAGAACTCTATCAAACTACTATACATTAATGAGTAGGGCAATGTAAAGAATATTCTTTAATAAAAACAAGTGTTTACATATATTGGGTTAGAGAATATTCTTTTGATAAAAAGCATATTCCTTAAAAAAAAGCATATGCTTTTTAAAAAAAGAATATGCAAAATATTTATGGAATAAGTTTTGACAAAAATATGCTGAAAGAAAATATTTGGATAAGAGTTTTTAATTTATTCAATTTTTTAGATGAATTAAACGTGGTATAACCCTAACAGATGTGAATTTAGATAAAAAAGGGTCTAAAATTTGGTCTTTTGAAAAAGAGTGATATTATATATATATATATATATATATATATATATATATATATATATATATATATATATATGTACAGACATCTCGTCCTTGTAGATGCTCAAAGCGTGTTAGCACCATGGACAAATTTACAAGAATTTACAATATCTAAAAAAACTAAACAAAATGCCGAAAATAATTAGCACTCCTGCTGAACGGATGGCAAGATATGCCGATGAATTTTAAGATAACCAATTAACTGGCAATTGCTTAACCTGCAAATACTGCAATATCCAGGCAGGAACAAACTTTAATACATAAAATTTGCAATATAGTTGACTAATAGATTGGCGTTGTTATAGTAGTTTTTTTTTTTGAAATTCTATAACGGTAAATCTAGCTGTATTAAACTTTGATTGAACGTTGAAATTTACAATTTATTTTATCTACTTTTTACGTTAATTAATAAATGTTAATCGGCTTCAAATAACCTTTTCCACCCTTCCTTTAAATGTATATATTACCATTAAATAATTGATTTTTATTTTTACAGATCAAAAGTTGTAAAACATCTCTTATAAAGCAGCACTTAAAAACCAACGCACATCTGGCAAAAACGACCTACACGGCAACGTTAGGCAAAGTTCCTACTGCAGCAACTGATTTAGGAGCCAAAACGAATAATTTGTTCAACGCTGACTTATGCAAAGCGTTGATTGCAGCGGATATTCCGTTTCATAAACTGAGCAATAATGTGTTCAAAGACTTACTTTATATGTACACACATAGAAATATTCCAAATCAGACTACACTAAGAAAATATTACGTTAGTGAAGTGTACGAAGCAAAAGTGAAGTCACTCAGAGAAAAAGCTGCTGGAATGAAACTGTGGGTCTCGATTGATGAAACCACTGATGTAGAGCAGCGTTTTATTGCTTGCTTTGTGTTTGGCATTCTTGGGGTAGAAGAGGAACGCAGCAAGTGCTATTTGGGAAATATTGCATGTCTGCCAAAAGATAATCATTCTACAATTGCTGCTTTTTTTAACGATTCGTTGCAGTTTTTGTGGCCGCAGCAAGTCCTTTATAATAATGTTCTCCTCGTAACCACTGATGCAGCTGCATATATGTCCAAAGCTATGAATGCTCTTCAGGTTTTATACCCGAAAATGGTGCACGTTACTTGTTTGGCCCATGGCTTGCACAGGGTTGCGGAATTAGTCAAGAAGGCGCACCCAAAAGTAAATAAACTGATTTCAACTGTAAAAAGTATGTTTTTAAAAGCACCCAATCGGATCGCAAAGTTCAGGGAACTAGCCCCAGGAGTGCCCCTTCCACCGAGTCCCATTGTAACAAGATGGGGGACGTGGTTAGATGCAGCGCATTTTTACACTAAACATTTGCCCGAAATTACTCCTGTCATAATGTCTCTAGATTCAACAGAGTCCCAAAGTATATTGGAGTCCAAAAAAAAATGTTGGCTGAGGAATCACTGCCATTTGATCTCGGCTTTATCGCCAATAGTTTTTCCATTTTAACAAAAAATATTGCAAAGTTGGAGACTAAAGGGCTGAGTCTTTCAAAATCTATTGAATTAATTAAGAGGTCGAAATGACACTTGAGGAGATGGATGACTCCCAATTTCGTAAAAAGCTGAAGAATGGCATTTCAAAGAACAAAGGTTTTGCTACTTTAAAACGTCTCGATGCACTTATTAGTGGGAAGGCTTTTGAAAATGGAGGAAATTTGGATGGCATAGATCATTTAAAAGTTTTAGGTGCCGAAGAAATGACCAGCCTGAAATATGCCCCAGTAGTCTCATGCGACGTGGAACGAGTTTTTCCCCCGGTGTAAGACCGTTTTAGCAGACAACCGCAGACGTTTCAATTTTGAGAACTTAAAAACGCATTTAATTGTAAAATGCAATGAATAAAATATTTGTTAAAGCTTGATAGTGTTTAATTGTTAGAAGTATTTATAGCATAAAAACAAACGTTTTTTCTATATATTTTCTTGCGTTTTCGGCATTAACTGAAGCTTTTACAAAATCAATAGAATTTATAAAAAAACAAATAATTAACCCTTTCAACCCTAACATTGCAAAATTACCAACTACTCAACTATACCCGTTCTATTAAAATACTATAGTAAGGCCGATATATCTGTAGGTCTTCTTTTAACTTAAATCCCCATGGCCGATATATCGGCCAATTGGAATCGAAAAGGTTAATATTGTTGCAAACGTAAATCTAAGGTACCTAGCATAAATACAGTGAAAATATGCGATTTATTAAAATAAATATACGGTAGCCAAAGAGAATATTCCGTCTCAAAGCAGCATATTCTTTTTAAAAAGAATATTCCAATGCAAAAAAAGCATATTCTTTTTAAAAAGAATATTCCCGTGTAAAAAAGCATATTCTCGAGCATATTCTTAAAGAATATTCCCGGCATATAGAAAGACTATAGAGCATATTTGAAAGTGAATATTGTCACAGCCCTAGTAATAACTCAATGTGTGCAATCCAGATTTGTAGGAAAAAAACAGGTGGCAAAAATGTCGTGAAATAAACATTATTTCTAATCGTTAAAGTTTTCACTTTCGGAAAATTTATATATATATATATATATATATATATATATATATATATATATATATATATATATACATTCACATACATCTTTCACGATAAAGATAGAACCCAGAATTAGATAGAATCGAGCAATTGCATCGACAACGGACAACGCCAGACCCAAAGTTGGTTTCGATGTACTGCATCTCATCATGACGTGCTCCGACATAGGCGCAACCCAGGTCGTCGCACTCATGAAGTGTGCAATACTGACGACCTAACCATATGCGCCATTGCGCAATCCATTGAGTATACCTCGATTTTTTAAATACTTATATTTTTATCCAGTTCAATTGCTCGATTCTATCTAATTCTGGATTCTATCTTTATCGTGAAAGGTGTATGTGAACGGGTATTTTTATATTCATCTATAATCTCCTCTTAATGTATATATATATATATATATATATATATATATATATATATATATATATATATATATATATAAGATGTATATATATATATAAGATGTATATTTCGTAAACAAATCAGATACAATAATGGCAGGATACGTTGGTAGAGCTAAATATGGTTTTATTATTTCAATCTCGGGAGTATTTGCTTACATCATTAAAAGATTTTTTCTATAGATAGGATAAAAAAAAAATTATCCAGTATATGTCATCAGACAATATAAGCCAAAATAAATCGTAGGAAAAGAATTTGTATTACATACAGATATAAAAATAGATAAGAGTTGAAGTAATGTATAAAGGGGGAGAGTGTGAGGGGAGAAGGAAATGAAATTTGAGAACGTGAGTGGGGAGTGTTTGAAATAATACGAAAAAAATAAATACTCGATAAAGATCGGAAACCATGCCAATTAGGAACAAAATTAATTTAAACATATATATTTACTAAAATATACATTAAATAAAAAATTAAAAACATTGATAATAAAATAAAACAAAATACATAGAAATAGAGATAAACTAATGTTAAATAAAAAATAAACGTCATTATAGACAATATGTGCGGCCCTGCATTTTCCTCAAACAGAAAACTACATGGCTGGGAGGAGCCTAACATTAATTACATTTAACTGTCCCCCCTTATATTAGGCTTGAAACTGACGGTACCAATGTTTTTCTGACCTTCTGTACAATTTTAAATAAATTAATATTAAGCGTTTTTATTGAACATTTGTCTTTGTAATCGATCCCTTTGTTGGAATTCTTTCCCATAAAAAGGGAAACAAACAAATATATATATATATATATATATATATATATATATATATATATATATATATATATACTAGCATTCCAGCCCGGCGTTGCCCGGGTGTTTGGAGGTGTATGTTGAGCAAAAACAAAAGGGGCGAATTTTTTTTTTAAATTTGACCCTCTTATGGCCCCTTAAGATTTACTGTTTGGGGATCAAATAAAATTATTAGTTAGGCCCATGTCCAAGAAATCTATATCTAAAATTTCAATTGTTTATACCCGAAATTAGCAGAGGTGTTTGGTAGAGTTCTCAATGTCAAGTCGTTGAACTTTGACCCTTTAACAGCCCAATGTCTGGCCAAAAACGTATTACAAAATTTTCCCAAATCTCAGTACCTTGTATATCTTATTTCGAGTTTGTAGACTTAAAAATGACAGTTATTGCGTAGACACACACACATACATGTTCACTTATATATATATATATATATATATATATATATATATATATATATATATATATATATATATATATACTAACATGAGTGCACGGCCTTGCCCGGGTGTTTGGAGGTATGTGTTGAGCAAAAAATAAAAGTGGAAGCAGGAAGGCAGGCCCGAACCCGTACCGCGAAGGAGGAAAAGAATGGTAAAAAGGCATGACGTCTTTGCAGTTACGACCACCACCAAACCGGAAGCGACGTAGGTTTAAATTAAGGCTATATATTCGAAAAGAGGGGATGACTTCCAGAAATATCGGTGAAAAAAGCGACCCCGCCTGGAGAAAATTGCCCAGTTGAAGGTGATGAAAGTAATGTTTTTTGTCATCTGAAGGGTCGAGTTTTAAAACGATACTAATTTTGTGAAAATCCGTCGCCTCTGACGAAGGTTTAAGGCAGACATGCAAACATAAATACCTATATTTATATATTGGTAGCTCTAATTTTGGACCCAAACCGATTAAAATCTAGCCCTATCTCTGAATACTCTTCATGTAAAATTTCAACTTTTTAGACCAGACATTGTCTGAGTAATTTAGTAGAGACCGCATAGGTCAATTTTTCTTGAACTGTGATCCCTATTATGACCCCTTAACAATTATGGTTTTGGACTCAAATCAAGTTAAGTTGGATCAATGGCCAAGGAACCCATATCTAAAATTGCAATTATATATTCTCAAAATTAGCGAAGGAATTTGGTAGTTCTCAAAGGTGAAATCTGTGAACATTGACCCTTTTTACAGCCAAATTTCTGGCCAAAAACGAATTCAAAAATTTTCCCGAATGTCCTTACCCTTTATATCAACTGTCGAGTCTGTAGACTGAAAATTCGCAGAGTTTTTGTTTAGGGAAATGTACGCAGGCAGACAGACACAAGCACAGAGATAGACAGACAGTCAGACATTTCACTAATATATATATATATATATATAGTTTTTGAAGTTTTTAACTTTTATAACTATACAAACAAATATTTTTTATCATTCGTTCGAAAACCATCTAGTCAGTAAGTCATTTAATCACCTGCAATCACTGCATCAACTCGCTCTCGAATTTACTATAATACCAATAATTTATTTTTCGAGGGATCATCGGTTGTTTATCATGAAACACTGTTTCGGGGATTTAAAAACAAAACAGTATATTACATCATGGCTCCCCAGCAGTGTTGATCAAACACCACGACTCTAAACCTTAGGAAGATACATGTTACAAACATTTGCTCCAATTGCCTGTTCTTAATTACAATTACTAACCTTTTCATACTATAAAAATGAATTTCTTACATGTGCGATTCATCAATTTCCACATTTAAAATGGATACATTTTTTAATTTTTTTAATTTACCGGTCTTGTATTTATAAGATTAAGATTATCTATTTAACTACTTATCACCCCACTATGATTAGTATTTAGTATATTTACATTCTTATTTAAAATAAGATATATAAAGGTTAAAAATATTTTTACGTATATACATTTTTTTTTTATAATATAAATTTATTATATGTAATTATAAATACATTTTATACATTGCTAATATAGTTTTGGATTTCCTTTATTAATATAGTCTGGTTAATCTTAAACGATTCAAAAGCATCAGGATAACGAACAAATGCTTTATTTAACTGTTAAATATTTTATTTTTATCCCCACCTTGTTTTATTATCCTTATTACTAAACTAAAATCTGGTCGTATAAAATCTGTTGGTTTTAAAGTAATATATATATATATATATATATATATATATATATATATATATATATATATATATATATATATATATATATATATATATATTGTTTCTTAATCTCATTCATACAGAGGAAGTCTATAAATAAAGACGAAAACTTGATGAACACATAATACGGTTTGTTTCTTTTTATTTCTCTCTATAGTAATGTTAGTAATTTATAAAATATATATATATGGCGATTAAGCTACACTGAATATTCCGCTTTTCATGCAATCTAGGACTCCTCAGGCTTAAGTAAGTCTGAGGAGTCCTAGAGTGGATCAAACGGGGAATATTCAGTGTAGCTTAATCGCCATATATGTTTTATAAATTACTAACTAGCTCTACCTATGTATTAAACACTTTTGAAGCAAATACTTAAAGTTTACGCACAAATCTATACTTTCGTATATTAATTTTATGTGAGTAAATTAAGTAGTTATATATATATATATATATATATATATATATATATATATATATATACAGATAAATAGATGTATGTGTGTTCATCGTTACATGGTTTACTAATTTACACGTTTAGCCGGGAAAAATACGTTCCTTTATCTTTTTGTTACTTTTCTACTTCATTTATTCTTCGCCACCATTTGTTTTTATAGATCATGTTTTATTTTATAACATTTTTCCATAGTGTAAGTATTTGATACGTTCTCTGATTGTTTCCTTGGCCCAGTTTAGTGTCATACGTCGTTTATAACCACCAAATTATCGAAGCCGTTTTACTAATGATTGGGTTTCTTAAGCAATTTCATTGCTAAAATAGAAGCATTTTATGTCAAGAGAATAGAAACTGCTTACAAGACCTTCAATTAGTTCAAAATAGGAAAAAAAAGTTGTAGCGTAACAAGTGCCAATGACCGAAATAATACGAAATCACACGAAATAACTCGAAGGCAACTCGCTTTGTTTAAATTAGCCAAATCTCCAACAGATTTTATCTTCCATTTAAAAATAATGGTTTTCTTGAAATAAATCTTTTTTTCTGATTGAAAGCAAAAAAATGAATAAATAAATAAAAAAAAATCCTCAACATAAGGAGAAAGATAATTAGGTTCAATAGATTTAAGATTTATTCAGATCTGTTGCGTTCTATTGTATAAATTTAAAGATCTGTCTAGTTATAAAATGTAGAAAATTAAACGAACTGAAATGTGTCATTGAAATGTATCACTTAATAATGATTCAATTTTATTAGGAAAGATGAAATGATATATATGAACAAATTAAATTCATTAAAATAAAATAAAAGTATTTCGTGTTAGAATAGAACACAGCACATTACAGTGCAAGCATCGTGTGAGAAAATTACTTTTCTGATGTGTTGAAATAAATTATTAAAAGGAATTAAAGAGTGGTCATTCTATATAATAGAAAATATTGTTGAAACTTAAAACACACGAAATGAAACGCATTGAAATAGTGTTTGTATTTGAACTGTCTACTTACCATCCTTATTATATGTCTCAACATCTTTATGCATGCTTGTATATCGGGCAGTTCTTTCTCTTTTTCACAAAAATCAATGGGTCGATCTTGTTAAATTCTGTACAAAAAAATTAGGAAAAAAAGGGTGCACCCATTTAAGTATTATGCCATGTTTTATGCAGAGTTGATGTTTAATTAAAAAAAAATTACGGTGATCCATTTATCAGAGTCGTTTCCTATCAGAAACTACTGGCTGATATTTCTGTTACGGTTTGTTATGGTGCGGTGCAGCGAACAAAGTGTTATGATCTACATTCGCTGGATAGAAAAGCAGTAAAATCGAGTTTATATTAACTGAATTTTATAAAACGAGTGAAGCATGCATGACCGTCGGTAACTGCGCAGTGAACGAGGAAATCAAAAAGTAACTAAGTGCTGCATTTACTCTCCCCCCCCCGCATTTCGCCCCAAAAGCCCCCAAGTGACGTCAAATCCTTGTGAAAATGAACAACCAGTGTAGTTTTAACACTTTACATCTCTAAATTTGAGTTCTGCCCCTGCAAAAAAGGAAATGACTAAGTCCATACTTTGCTCGCTGCTAATTAAGCCTCAAAAGTTCCCAAGGCTTTATCATATTGAAATTGGAGTTCAGTACTTTGCAAAACTGCTAAATAGCCATACGCAGAAAACTTTGAACGAATATGATAAAAATAGTCCTGTGAAATGTTTCTGACTCATGATAGGGGGGTAGATATTTAATTCATGCCCACCTCAGCAAAATGTGTCACAAGGCCGGAAAGTTGGGATCCAGCAGGCTCCCTTAAAGGAGGGGCACTCCTGCAATTGTAAAAATTGCCTGAGTAAACCCGTCGGCATTCCCCGGTAGGGGCGCCTCATGCAGTAAGCTATGAACTTACTCCACCGGAAAGCCCAGTGGCAAGGCCTGGGAGGGTGGATCTCCTGGGTTTTACCCAGGCGGCGTACTTCAGTCCGACAGGTGCTGGCCGGTTCCCGGCCCCTTACCTGTTGGGCTGAGTGTCAAGTGGCAAATACTTGACGAGTACTACTACCCTATCTCCTTGCAGCAGAAGCGGCTGGGAGACCTTCCCCATCAGACGAGTGGTGGGGGTAGTTATTTATTTGCCGCCCACCTCGGCAAAATGTGGCACAAGGCCGGAAAGTTGGAATCCAGCAGGCTCCCCTAAAGGAGGGGCACTCCTACAATTTTTTTAAAATTGCCTGAGTAACCCCGTCGGCATTCCCTGGTAGGGGCGCCTCAGGCAGTAAGCAATTAACTTACTCCACCGGAAAGCCCAGTGGCAAGACCTGGGACGGGAGACCTCCTAGGTATTACCCAGGCGGCGTACCTTTGCCCAACAGGTGCTGGGCCGGTTCCCGGTCCCTCACCTGTCGGGCTGAGTGTCAAGTGACGAATCCTTGACGAGTACTACTACGCTGTCTCCCTGCATATATATATTTGCATTCATATTGTTAAAATTACTGCGTCATGCATGTTTCATTAAACAGCATAAAACCATAAAAAAAAAACAAATCATCAGAGATTTTACATGTATATTGCACTGAATATTCCCGAAAGGATGAAACACTAGTGTCTGTAGGTATTTAATTATTATATAAACAAAAATAATTATGTCAGCCCCTGTTAAGAAACTCGTTTCTTTTCGTTGAGCATTTTCAGTAAAATCATGTCGATCAATTTAGCTCTTGTGGATAAATCATTGTATAACGATTAGATCACTGTGACTGACGTAAAACACATTTAAAATTTAAATGCTTAAATTCAACGTTATTTCTCGTGGTTAATCGTAGCCGATTGGATACGGTCTTTGCTAATCGAGCCAGAGATGTGTTGGCGGGTTCGAATCTGTCGACTGGTGTTTATCGTGACACCCTGCACTGAAGATTCTCGAAAGGATGAAACACTAGTATCTGTACATATTTAATTATTATAGCAAAAAAACAAGTAATATATATATATATATATATATATATATATATATATATATATATATATATATATATGAGAGAGAGAGAGAGAAATATAAGGGACTAGAAAAACAGAAAAAAAGTATGATAAAGAAAGTGATTATGGTATTAGAAAACACTTATAAGAAATTTTGTTTTTTGCTTTTTTTTTTTTTTTCAAATGAAATCAATGCTATTCTCTTAAATATTTTAAAACAGAAACGGTGTTATGCCGTTTTTGAAGAGTAATAACCGCCGGATATGACACTGTTTCGCCATAAAAAATAACAGATTGCAAAATTAAATGTTTATTTGGCAATGCTTAATAATGTCGCCCATTAAAAGGGAGGTAATCATTTAAATCTCACCATGCGACCAACAGTTCGATTCGGATTAGAAAAAGCAGAGCAAGCATTAAATTCTTTAGCAAACCTATAGTCAATCTCCCGTCGTTTATGTTTCACTATTCACAAATTAAATGTTTTCTTAAATATTTGTGGACGTTTATTATATTTCAATACTTTGAACATAAAAGCAGGGGGCGCCCCGCTTTGTCAGGGCGTGAAATAGTCTTAAATATGACGTTTTAATTTGTTCAGATTGTGTATATTATATTATAGTCTTGATTACAAAAGTAAGCAAAAACGTACTTGGACGCCATCAGTTTTAATCGAACTCGAACACTCAAAGCAAGTGACGTTACGACTCTACTCACGCGACACATGTATGAAAAAAATTAAAAATTACAATTAAATTTTTAAAATTAAAAATTTTAATTAAAATTTTTAACTGGCGAAATACCAATAAAATAGTTTGAAAATATGGAGCGAGACTGACAGACATACGACCTTTTATATATTATATATTCGCGTTGCTTACCAGCTATGTTAACCGAATAAATTTAAAAAAAAAACAAAAAAAAAACGTTATTTTGTTTGCATAAGTGCCGTGAGCTGCTACGAGCAGTTTAACTACTCGCAATCAAATTGCGAATATGAATAAAACCACAAATGCAAACGCATTGAATTACATTAATATATTCTTGGCCTTCTGGATTTCTTGTTCTCTTTCGTTGGAGGAGAAATCCTTCACGACTGAGACAATTTTTATTTTTGTACCTTTTCTCCACGTTAAAAAACGACCCTGGCGTCTAACTCTGCCCCGTGGGGAGGCATAGTAAATAGGTACATTAATATTGTTTGAGGATCGCATTCATTTCTATTTCACTTTCTGTCGTAAACATTTATTGGTAAAATTTTTAAAACGGAACTGAAACAGCTTAAAGAAAAGAAAACATTTTTTCTTCGTTAGTCGCCCCCTCACCCGAAATAGTGTTCTGCTTTTTTGGCAGAACTTCATGACCAATGACAGAATGATTACAAAATGCACTAAAATATAGGAAAATGTAAATATACTAGAAAGCAGCCCGGCGTTGCTCGGTCGTAGGACAAGCATAAACTATGTATCTTAATTAATAAAGAAACTGAGGCATGGGTATGCGAGTATGTTTATTTTTCTAAGCAGTTCATTTTGCTAAGGCAGAGATCCAAACCAAATCCTAAAGACATGTAATCATGCACGATAACCATTATTTCTGCTTGACACGAGCATTACATGTTTGTTCAAATTTACTGATGCTCACCATAATGAATCCGTTATGTGGACCATTCACGCATGCGCATTTGTAAAACAGTTAACAAACAAATAAACATCCGACAACACCCACGTACAAATTTATCAATTTTGACTCTTTAGCAACGTTTTTTTTTGGGGGGGGGGGGGGCGATAAAATTTTTCCACCTGACCTAATACATCATATACCGAATTATGTAGATAAAAAAAAAAATTGGTCAGCATATATGTCGAGAAATGGCATCATGCACACACATTCTTACTTTTACAGATATATAGATAAAAAAAAAATATATGTAAATAGAGTATCCAAACCCTCTAAAATTGAAGTTATACCATAAACTAGCAGGGTTACCCGGTGTTGCTCGGGACCGTATAAACAATGAAAACATTGGTGTTGATTCTGAACATGTATGTTATTCTTAGAATAAAGGAACATTTAACGTCTAAGTAGCATTTACTATTTAAAGCACAATAATATTTTATTTACCAAAGGACTGGTATAACACGTGTATGAAAAAAAATACCTTGGCGAAGACCGGTAATGTACGACACATATTTAAAATAATTTTACCTACCCTACGATGTGTTCATGAAATATATATATATATATATGAAAAAAATTAATATACTCTAAATACGTATTTTACAACATATATGAAGTAATTTCTCTTTCCACACATGCGACCATAATTTGAGAAAAAAAAAATCTAAAGTCAGTTTTAGAAAATGAATCAGAACGCTTTCTTAATTAATATATAAATATGTTGTCTTGGTTAATGATTAGGTAACTCTTGCTTCACCATAAATTTCAACATTACTTGGTTTCTTTTCTTCCTCACTATCAGCACTATTATTTTAAGAAAAAATATGTAACTGTTGGAAGATGTCTCAGCAGGATTTTAACATTAATACATAAATTAATTGGCACGGTTAGTTATTAGGTAACCCTTGCTTCATTTTAAAATTCAATATTACTGGTTTCATACCCTTTCCCCACTACTGATAACGTTTTTGGGGGAAGGAAGACGTAATTGAAAATTCAGAAAAATATGGATGACACCCCCCCCCGCACACACAGAAACTTGCCCAGTTCACTTTCACATGCGACATTTCAAGTAGTGTCATGCCTTGTCTGGAGCAATTTCAAAAAAACACATTTCAAGTGGCTTCATGCACTGTCTGGAGCGTTTTCAATAAATTTTTCAAGTGGCTGTGGGCCTTCTCTGGGAGGATTTCAATAAAAAAAAAACTTTTAAGTGGCTTTATGCCCTGTCTGAAACGATTTCCATAGAACATTTCAAATGGTTTCATGCCTTGTCTGGAGATATTTCTATAAAAAATTCTAGTGGCTTTATGCCTTGTCTAGAGCGATTTCCATAAAATGTTTTTAGTAGCTTCATGCCTTGTTTGAAGTTATTCCAATTTCAAGTTGCTTCATGCATTTCTGAAGCGACTTCTTTTAAAAAATACCAGTGGCTACATGCCTTGTCTGGAGAGATTTCCATAAATAATTTTAAGTGGTCCCATGCTTTGTGTGGAGCGATTTCAACAAACCATTTCAAGTAGCTTCATGCCTTGTCTAGAGCAATTTTATTAAAACATTTCAAGTGACCTCATTCCTTGTCTGGAGCGATTTTCATAAAAAATTCTAATGGCTTAAAACCCAGCCGGGAGAGATTTTCTTAAAGAATTTCCAGGAATTTGATGTCTTGTCAGGAGTTATTTCCAAAACACAGTTCAAGATGCTTAATGCTTTTTCTATAGAGATTTCAATAAATAACTTCCAAATGGGTTTATGCCCTGTCTAGACAGATTTCCATAAAACATTTCAAGTGGGTTCATACCTTGTCTGGAGCGATTATCTGAGACGTTTCATGTGGCTCTATGTCTTGTTTGGGGCGATTGCCATAAAAAAAAAAATAAAATTCTAGTAGTCCCATGCCTTATCTGGAGCGATTCCCACACAACTTTGCAAGTTGCTTAACGCCATCTCTTAAGCCATTTCAAGTGGTTACGTGCCGTGTCTGGGGAATTTGTCATTAAAAATTTCAAGCAGATACATGATTTTATTGAAACGATATCGATATGACATTTCTAGTGGCTTCATACCTTGTCTTAAAGGGATTTAAATAAAAGATTTCTAGTGGCTCCATGACGTATCTGGAGCAATTTCAAAATAACATTTTAAGTGGCCACATTCCTTGTCTGTAGCGATTTCCTTACAAAGTTTATGTGGCTTCATGACATGTCTGGGGCGATTTCCATAAAACATTCTAAGCATCTACGTATCTGAAGCGATATCCATAAAAAATTCTAGTGGTGGCATGCCTTGTCTCGAGCAATTCTCTAAAAAATTATTTAGTACTTCAAGCTATGTCTGGAGCGATTTCCATGAAAATTTTTAGTAGCTTGATGCCTTGCCTGGAGAGATTTTAATAAAAATTTTCAAGTGGCTTCATGCTATGTTTAGAGCGATTCCATAAAACAAAAAAAAAATATCATGTGATTAGAATATAATAATAAAAATTGCCTGTATAAAAATATTACGTGGTTAGAAGCTACTAATATATAATGTCTGTATAAAAATAAAATAATGTCGTAATAAAAAATATCATGTGATTAGAAGATACTAATAAATAATGTTTGTAAAATATCATAGGATTAAAAGATCCTAATAATTAATGCATGTGTAAAACTATAATGAAGTTAGAAAATACTAATGAATAATGTCTGCATAAAAACACTATGCGATTAGAAGATACTAATAAATAATGTCTGTATGAAATAAATATAATTCGATTAGACGATACCTCTTCTTCTCTTCTTCTATCTTTTTTCCTTCTATAAAAATAAAATGAACTCATTTTTCCCGTGTGAGGTGGACCTTAATAGGATTCAAAATCACGACATTACATTCACATGTAATGTCTCCGCTCTTCAGCACAGAATCTGAGGTGTGTTATAGGCCTACAGCCCTTACAATTTTGTTGCTATTCGAACATTTCTATATTTCTTCCGGTGAGAGTTCACTGCCACAATCGGTTAGAATCAATCGAAGTGCTAAAATCTTTTCTCTCTATTCGATTCATACTTCGCCCGTGAACACTTAACACCGCTTCGGATACGTACACAGGGGAATATACAAGGGAGAGTTTTTAGTTGCTTAAAAAAATATGGATTGGCATTTTCCCGTCGGGCGAAACGCGACTTTAAATTCCATTTATTCTGTGGGGTACTTGTGCTATTTTATAAATGTATTCTTCTTTTTTCTTACCTTTATATTTTTTTCTCTTTTTGTAGGGGGTAGGGGTCTCGATTCGAACGATTACTTAAACGAAACGAACTCTCATTGGATTCCAGTTTATACAAGAAACTTTAACAGTCAACCGGCAGCGTTCTTCAAATCTTGCACCGATTTGTCGCATTAATATTTTATTCACTGCCTTTATACTTTTTTTTATGTTTGCACTGATTTCATACGTGATATAAGGGAGGGGACAGCTGACTTTCTATTTTCGAATTAGTTACTTATTCATTATTTATTTGTATACATTGCATTTCTGAGAGTTTCATTAGCACAATTACAACTACACTATTGATACTGGAATCAGACGACATCCAATTGGTTAACAGAGACAACAAAGAAAACGATACAAAACAAGAACGAACAGAAATCAAAACAAAAAAATATTACAAAAAATAAAAACTACGGTCGGTTTTCTAGTTTTATTTATTCATTTTTGTTCCTTTTTCATTGAAACAAAGAAAAATTAATCAATAAAATCTAATAAACATATTTTCATTATACACGGTTAGTTTTATGTTTTGGACTTTTGTTTTTCCATTTACAAACAAAAAAAGTAGATTGCATTTAGTTTTTAGTTAGTTTTGTTTTTATTCCTTTCAATTTTACGCGCCATATATTAACTAAACCAGTCCGAAGGGAATCTATAAATATAAAAGCTAAAATGCATGTGTATGTGTGTATATGTGTGTGTGGGGTGTGTGGGTGTGTTCCTTCACCCTAAATTCTACTACGACAATGACATCATATTTGGCGTAGAAAACGTTCACGTTAGTTTCAAGGGTTAATTTTATCCGTTTTCGATTGTGTGTCTCTTTGGCCTAGAAGTAAGGTATCAGGCATTTTTTCCGCCTTAGCCTATATGCTCCGGGGTCGAGCCTGTCTTCCTACCTAATCCTTTTTTCCTCTTTTACACCGCGGTTTTGCTTTGTTTTGATTTTTCCAATTTTATATAACATCGTGTTTTTTTATAATATAAAACAGGGTCCATCCAACCTCCTACATACACACCTGAAAACACCCGGGTAACGCCGGGACCCCCCCCACCGCTAGTAATAAATAATGCCATGTTCCCCTCCCTTCTGTCCCTGTTGTATATAATTTTAATAGTAATCAGAAATAAGTCATCATTTTCATCCTATTTTTAACTTCGTCCTCTTCCTACTTTTTTTAAAACAAAATACCATTGGTCGGTCTTGATGAAGATCGAGGAAGACGTCTGGGTGTCAAGGTACTCTATTTATTGGTATGTATATGCACTTTAACATAACTATATGTGGTTTTACAAATATCTACTTTATACCGTTAAAATGCATATATATATATATATATATATATATATATATATATATATATATATATATATATATATATATATGAAAGGAATAGGAAATGAAGTCACAGAACTATATATTGGTGTATATAGATTGGTATATTTATTCAATAAGGGAATACAATCGATTAGTTGGGGCATAGAATGGACTCTCTATGTACAGGCATTTCGAAGCATAATGCTTCTCATCAGAAGAGTAGAAAAGATGCGAGGTAACATAGTGAGGAAGCAGCGTCTAGCGTTGGATTCATTAGGAAATAGATCAAAACAAATAAAAAATATAGATGATATCGGTTGGGGGGTCGAATTCTAAATAAAGGAGGAGCTTATTATATATAGTGTAAAGCAGAAAGGTGTATAGCGTCTTTACCATAGTCTTAAGTGTATGTAGTATATGGTTGGGGCTTAACTGGATGCGCGGTAGTTATATTTTAATGGCGTGTAAGGTTTCTATTATCTATGGAGGGACATTTTTTTTACAGATGCAAGCGAGATGACAACAGCACTATAAATTAGTGTATAATTTTGGGAGGGATGTTATGGTGATGATGTAAGGCAAAAGGCGTGGATCTGGGTGGGTAGTTATAAGGCTATACTACTGGATTTCAGAGTATAATGTATGCTAGGTAATATATGCCAATATTTCTGTTTTCTTTTTTATAAGGCAAAGGTAGAGAGATAAGAGTAGCAAGTTTTTTGTAGGTGTCTAACATGACAAAAATAGATTTTTGGATATGGATGATTGGTGTGGTTGGGTAATAGGGTGAAATGTACTATTAACCATAATAATATTAATAATAACAACAGCAATAACAAGGATGGTAATGACAATAAAAATGATGATGATAGTAACGATAATAATAGCATGACGATAAAAATAATAATAATAATAATAATAATAATAATAATAATAATAATAATAATAATAATAATAATAATAATAATAATAACAATGATAATAGCAATAATTATAATAGTTATAATAATAGTAATAACTATAGGTTCAGTAAAATTACGGGGTACAGATAAAGGCAAGGTCCACGTCACATGGAATAAATTTAAGGGATAGAGGGTGAAGGGTGGAGTAAAAAGAACAAAAGACGAAGAAGATGCGATAAAAATATAAAGTAAAAAAATAAATAAAAATAAAATAAAATAAGATAAAAGAAAAATAAAATAAAAATTTTGGTTTCGTTAAAGGGGGCAGAGTTGGATACGTAAATGAGGTATAAGGGAATAGAGTAGTGCATATGCACACATACATATACACGCCCATATATATATATATATATATATATATATATATATGCATAGATATATATATGCATAGATATATACACACACTCACACATACACACATCCAATGGGATTAGCCGGCAGCAACAAAAAGTTCGGAAAACAGTATCCTGGAGGGGGATAATATTTATTTACAGGGGAGGGTCTGCAATAGTCCATAATAAACTCAGGAAATACCTGACGGGAAAGGGTAGCATTCAATTTTTTTTTTTATAAATAAGCAGCACATAAAGAGCAGAGTACATACATGCTCGTTTCTAAACGAGGAAAAAGTAAATTTTGAGTATCGTTTCGTTGAATTTTTTTTTTATTCTTAGAGATATGTTCAGGATAGACATAACCTCTGTCCGTAAATATTTCCGTGTTTGTCTTGCAGTTTTTCATTTTATATATTTCCTACTCCTATCTTATTGTTTTCATATATACGCTCCAAAGATACTTTATAATGCCTAGATATCTCCTCTCATAGAATTGAGCTCGCTCTTTTCCTCTAGCGCTCTAAGATATATATATATATATATATATATATATATGTATATATATATATATATATATGTATATATATATACATATATATATATATATATATATATATATATATATACATATATATATATATATATATATATGTATATATATATACATATATATATATATATATATATATATATATATATATACATATATATATATATATGTATATATATATACATATATATATATATATATATATATATATATATATATATATATATATATATATATATTGAATGAATGGCAATGTCTATATTCAAACGGTCATGATGGTCACCATTAAAAACTTCGGAATATTTGCCATTAATTCGCAATATTGCTTTGTAATTAAATTATGGATCGTTATGTGTATTATAAGGAAATAAAGTATATTTCGATAGATATTAATCCATTCATATATATATATATATATTTATATATATATATATATATATATATATATGAGAGAGAGATAGATAGATAGATAGATACTCGCATGTGTCCCCGGCGTTTCCCGAGTGTGTGGAGGTGGGTGTTAAGAAAAAAAAAAGTGCTAGTAGGAAGGCAGGCTCGAACCCGTACCGCTAAGGAGGAGAAGAACGGGAAAAACCTGACGTATTTGCTGTTACGACCACCGCCAAACCGGAAGTGACGTGGGTGTAAATAAAGGCAAGAAAACCGAAAAGAGTGGATGACTTTCGAAAATATCTGCGAAAAAAGCGACGCCTCCCTGTAGAAAAGCGGCCAGTTGAGGGTGAAAATAGTAATGCTTTTAGCCCATTTTTCGGTATTTGTCGTCTGAAGCCAAGTTTCAAAACGATACTGATCTTGTGAAAATCTGTCGCTACTGCCAAAAGGTTCAGGCTGACATGCAAACATGCATACATACATTTATAAAATGGCAGCTCAAATTTTCGACCCAAACCGATTAAAAAGCTTGGCCTAACTCTGGCTACCCTTTATGTAAAATTTCAAATAGTTAAACCAGAAATTGTCTCAGTAATTTGGTAGAGACCGTCGCGGTCATTTTTTTTTTTTAACTTTGGTTCTATTATGATCCCTTAACATTTAATGTTATTTGGCTCAAATGATGTCATGAAGCTAGAGCCATGTCCAAGCACCTATATCTAAAATTTCAATTGTTTATACCCAAAATTGGCGGAGGATCTGGTAGAGTTCCCAAAAGTCAAATCGTTAAACTTTTACCCCTTAACAGCCAAATTACTGGCCGAAAACGGATTACAAAGATGTTCTTTAGCTTCAGCAGCGTTCATATATAATTTGAGTCTGGACACTGAAAATTGAGAGAGTTACTGTGTAGGGAAATGTACACATACAGACAGACACTTTCACTTTTATATATATACTAGGTATATATATACTATATAATAGGTGCCCGGCGTAGCCCGGGTGTTTGGAGGCGTGGGTTGAGCAAAAAGAAAAACATTGGTGGGAGGAAGCCGGACAACACCTGCACCCGAAAGAGGAAATGATCGGGGAAATGTACACAGACGGACAGACACACATACACACAGACAGACAAACCGACACTTTCACTTTTATATATATGCTAACATGGGTGACCGGTGTTCCCCGGGTGTTTGGATGTGTATGCTGAGCAAAGAAAAAAGGTGGTAGTAGGAAGGCAGGCTTGAACCCATGCCGCGAAGGAGGAAAGGAACGGGGAAAAACCTGACGTCTTTGCTGTTACGACCACCGCAAAATCGGAAGCGACGTATGTTTAAATAAGACTAGACAATCGAAAGGAGGGCGTGTCTTTCGAAAATATTGGTGAAAAAAGCGCCGCCTCCCTGTAGAAAAATACCCAGTTTAGAGTGAAGAAATCAATGTGTTTAGCCAACTTTTCGGTATTTGTCGTCTGAAGGGTTGAGCTTCAAAACGATACTGATCTATTGAAAATCCGTCGTCTCTGTCGAAATTTTAAGCAGACATGCAAACATAAATACACACATTTATATATTGGTATCTCAAATTTTCGACCCAAACCAATTAAAAAGCTTTCCCTATCTCTGAATAGCCTTTATGTAAAATTTCACATCGTTAAACAAGAAATTGGCCGAGCAATGTTGTAGAGACCGCAGAGGTCATTTGTTTTTCTAAGTTTAACCCATATTCTGATCCCTTAACATTTATTATTTGTCGATCAAATCAAGTTATAAATTTAGATCCATGTCCAAGAAACCTATTGCTTAATTTTCGAGTGTTTATACTCAAAATTGGCGGAGGAGTTTCGTAGAGTTCCTAAAGGTCAAATCGTTGAACTTTGACATCTTATCAGCCAAATATCTGTCTGAAAATGGATTACAAAGATATTCGCAATTCTCAATACCCTGTTTATCAAATTTCGAGTGTGTGGACTGAAAATTGACAGGACATTTTCTGTCTTCGTGTCTGTCTGTCTGTGTACATTTCAATACAACATAACTCTGTCAATTTCCCGTCTACAGACTCGAAATTTGTATATACAGGGTATGGAGATTTGGGAAACTGTTTGAAATCCCTTTTTGACCAGAAATGTTGCTGTTACGGGGTAAACTTCATAGATTTTACCTTTGATAACTCTACCAAACTCCCCGCCAATTTTGCTTACTCTTATATAAATGTATGCATGTATGTTTGCATGTCTGCCTAAAAGTTTAAACAGAGGCGACGGATTTTTAGAAGATCAGTATTCTTTTAAAGCTCGACCTTTCAGACGACAGATATCGAAAAATTGGCTAAATACAGAAATATCTTCACCTGAAACTGGGCACTTTTCTACAGAGAGGAGTCGTTGTTTTCGCCGATATTTTCGAAAATCATCCCTATTTTCGATTGTCTTGCCTTAATTTAAACGTACGTCACTTCCGGTTTGGCGCTGGTCATAACAGCAAAAACATCACTTTTTTTTTTCCATTCTTTTCCTCCTTCGCCGAACGGGTTCGAGCCGCCTTCCTTTTACTACTTTTTTTTTTTTTTGCTACACATACACCTCCAAACACCCGGGCAATGCCGGGCTGAAATGCTAGGAGAATATAGTTTTATTTATTCCCGTTTGAATTAATTTATATGTACCGATCATCACCATTATCATGATCAGTGAGGAATTCTACTTTTTTGAACGCTCCTTTATTTTAAATTTGTGCATGATTACCTGTTCTCATATTGTACGTGTTTTTATTTGTTTCTATTTATTCATGTTTCAACAAATTAACTTATCATCGTTTTAACCCTTGATGGATTCTGCCGATTCATTTTGGAATTTGTATAAACACCGCAACTCATGACTTCCTTTCTATGTATCGTATGAGTTTAATTTGTTATTTATTTCTATTCTAATTAAACTTTTTTTTTATTATTTATTCCCGTTGTAATTATTTTTTTCTAATTTCTTCCTGTTCAAATTATTTGTTTTTATTTTTATTTATGTCTTTTCTAATTTAACTTTTTTTAATTTATTCCTGTTCTAATTATTTTTTATTTTTTTTATTTATTTCTGTTCTAATTACATTTTTTATTTATTCCAGTCTTAATTTATTTTTTTATCCCTCGGCTAATTATTTATTTTAATATTTTTAATGTATTTCTATTCTAATAACATTTTTTTTTATTTATTCCAGTTCTAATTTATTTTTTTATTTATTCCAGTTCTAATTTATTTTTTTATTTGTGCCTTGTCTTATTATTTTTTATTTATTTATTTCGTTTCTAATTACATTTTTTTTAATTTATTCCAGTTCTTATTTATTTTTTTATGCCTCGTCTAATTATTATTTTTTAATTATTTCTGTTCTAATTACATTTTTTATATATTCCATTTGGAATTTATTTTTGTTATTGATGTCTGGTCTTATTATTTTTTTTTATTTTTTTATTATTTATGTTCTTATTTAATTTTTTACTTATTCCAGTTCTAATGTATTTTCTCATTTATTTTTTTAATTTTTTTATTATCTCTGTTCTAATTAATTTTTTTATTATTAAATATTTCTGTTCTAATTAATTTTTACTATTAAATATTTCTGTTCAAATGATTTTTTTATTACTAAATATTTCTGTCCTAATTAATTTTTAGTATTTCATATTTCTGTTCTAATTATTTTTTATTATTAAATATTTATGTTCTAATAAATTTATTTCTGTCCTCAGTATTTTTAAGTATTAAATATTTATGTTCTAATTATTTTTTTATTATTAAATATTTGTGTTCTAATTAATTTTTATTGTTAATTATTCTGTTCTAATTAATTTTTTATTGCTAATTATTAATATTCTCATTATTTTTTTATTAAATATTCGTGATTTAATTTTTTATTATTAACATTTCAGGTCTAATTTATTTTTATTGTTAATTATTTCTGTTAAATTGCTTTTTATTTATTATTTCTGTTCTTATTATTTTTTTATTATTAATTATGTCTATTCTAATCATTTTTTTTATTATTAATTATTTTTGTTCTAATATATTTTTTATTATAATTTCTTTGTGTTCTAATTAATTTTATTAAATATTTCTATTCTAATTATATTTTATTTTAAATTATTTCTGTTCTAATAAACTTTTTTCAATTAAATATTTCTATTCTTAAAAAAATTTAATATTACTTCTGTTCTAATTATTTTTCATTAAGTATATATGTTCTAATTTATTTTTATTTTTAATTATTTCTGTTCTAATTTATTTTTATTTCTGTTCAAATTATTTTTTTATTATTAAATATTTCGATTCTAATTAATTTTTTATTGTTACTAATTTCTCGTATTATTTTTTGTATTTATCCCTGTTCTAATTAAAGTCATTGAACAGATTATCACAATCCTCATGATTTAATCTGAAATATGCACGAACGCCGCAAATCATGAATGCCTGTTATACGTATCGTATGAGTTGGATTTTTTTATTCATAATATATATATATACATATATATATATATGTGCATATATATATATATATTTCTGTGTGTGTGTGAGTATACATATATATATATGTGTGTGTGTATAATATACTTTCACATATCTAGATGTAATTTTACAAATATATTCTTTATACAATGGAAACACACACACATTTGTGGGTGTACATTTTTATGCTATTAATCATTGGAATATATATATATATATATGTATGTGTATATATATATATATATATATCTATATATACATGTGTGGACATATATATATATATATATATATATATATATATATATATATATATATATATATATATATACAATCGTTAACAAAAAAAATGGGCCACACAAATTTTATACATTTTATTGCACTAAAAGCTATATTGAACAAAGAACAGTTGAACAAGGAAACTTAAATGAGACTAATAGCACAGAACAAGACATTTACTTTAATAAATACTTAGTATGGAATTGCATTCCCTTTTGATTTCTTTAAAAGATTAATCCTTTTAGATATGTTTGAAACCAAAGTGGAACACTGCGGAGAGAAGATGCTATTCCATTGGCTTTGCACAGCTTCCCACAGTTTGTCATTATTCGATAAAGTTCTTCCAGCCAATGCACGATATATTATGGACCAAATATTCTCGATTGGTTTTAAATTGGGGCTTTGACCTGGCCAAAATATCACATTAATTGAATTATGAGAAAACCATTTTCTTGTGACTTTAGCAGTGTGCAGGGGGATTATCACGTTGAAAAATAATGTTCTGGATATTCCCAGCTTCTGGATACTTGGTAACAGTCCTGTTTCTAATATTCGAATGTATTCCTTTGCATTGATTGACTTCTCCCATCTAATAAGTTCCCCAACTCCTGCTGCAGTAAAAGTTCCCCATACCATTACCCCTCCATTCCCGTATTTAACTGTCGTTTTTATTCAACTTGGTGAAAATCTTTCTCCAGTTATTCAATTGCCCTCTTCAGGAGCATCACTAACAAGACAAAATCTTGATTGATCTAACAAGAAAACATTCCTGAACCAGTCTGTATCTTTCTTGCCATAACACGAGAAAAATCTCTTTCTATCATCGATGTTCTTCTTAGATAAAAGTGGCTTCTTTGCACACCTTTTATAGGAAAATCTCATTTCTTTCATTCGTCTAGATATTGTATATCTAGAAAGAGAATTTCCAGTCAGTTTTTAATTCTTTGCTATGGTCAACATAAGTTTTCTTTCAATCCTTCAAAATATTTAATTTAAGCCTGTGGTCATCCTTCAAAGTAAATGCTCTAGGGCGACCAGATCCAGATTTCCCTTTTACCAAGCGTTCGACTTTGAACCTTTAACCAATTTACTTCACTACAGAAAGAGATGTTTTCACATTTTCTTTTCTTAAAATATCAAAAATCTGCTTGTAAATCATTTTGGACTGCCTTAATCCTGCAATTTGGTTAATTATATCCTCGCCAAGATGTGGTCTTACCATTTTTAGGATTAATTTTTTCACTCATTATCATATGCTATAATTATAATGATCTGCAAAATAGAAATTCTCAGTTAAAATTAACAAGAATTCATGGAAAAATATTGAAAAATCGATGTCTTCTTTTTTTTTCGCTCTTGGCCCATTTTTTTTGTTCATGAGCGTATATATATATACACACACATATATATATATATATATATATATATATAGTATATGCATGTGTATACAGTATAAAGTAAGAGAGAAGAAAAGATAGATAAAAAGACAGCGAAACATATATAGAGCTAACAGAAAGAGCTTCGTAATGACTTGCATGGATCATATGGAAATCCTTACTCGTCTTTGCCATTTCCTTTCAAATTATTTTTTTCCAGAGATTATTGCTTGTAACGTCTACAGCTTTCTGAAAATTTTCTAACGAGTGTAAAAGGAAACAAATACTGATGCACTCGACATCCATTTACTCCATATTCATGGCGGTCGAAATCATAGTTCAGTACATGTTTACTATTGAGAGTTTGAATAAGATTGCAGTGTAATAATAAAATCGTTTTACCTCCTTCCAAGGTGTCGAGAGGGTTTCTGTATATTCCTGAGCGGGAATATGTCTGCGTGTTGAATATCACAAGCTTTTTCCTATAGAGGGGAAACCCTTAGAAAGTATGTGTTAAGCTGTCTCTAATTGGCTTACCATGCGTATGCTTTCAAAAGCCCATCGCATGTTGAAACAAGATAAGGAAACACAGATATGCGATTTCTTTGCCGAAGAATCCAAGGAAAATAGAAATATGAAAAAATAGGGTTGGCTAAAGAATTTCGTGCTTAAATTAGATTTCTCTCTCGAAGATAGCAGATAATCTGTTTGTCCTTCTTATATTATTATAATAATATCGTGTGGCGATTTGTAAGCTCATTTGCATCTTAGATTTTTTATTTTGTGAGTTGAAATAAATCACTGACGCAAAAGATATATCTTTTTTCTTTATATACAGGTTAGGAATTTTGCTTAAGATGTCTAATTCATAATCACACATACATATAAGCATATATATATATATATATATATATATATATATATATATATGTGTGTGTGTGTATATCGTGAGTGTGTGTGTGTGTGTGTCTGTGTGTGAGGGAGAAGGAGGGTGACCCACATAAACGTAGCCCAGAAAATATAGTAGAGGAAAAAACATTTTTCTATTGCTTAAGTGTATCTTTACTGTGATAAAAAATTGCTGTAATAAATTTCTGTTGGCATGTATGCATTAACGAGCACGTTTCACAACGTTTACAGATGTGTGTTGATCCTGGTGATTCCTCTGATTGTGTTTGTAATGTTCTCGTTTAGTTAGTCTAGATTATGAGGATTATTGCCATGAACTCTTTTGTTTTAAAGTCTCTCAAAGAAAGAAAATCCCATGATGGCAAGTCCAGGGAAAGTGGTGGTCATAACACTTTGCTTAATGTTCTTTCTTTCGTAAACAGTAATGAGCTCGCGTCTGTTAGACGTGTGGCATGTACCGCCATCTTGTCGGAAAAAGAATTGCATTTTGTTTTGTGGTGTCGGTTGGTCGATTAGATAAAGATTGGAGGGGGCGAGGCTACTTTTAAGTGAGCTGCTTAATCTGACAAAAATAAGAAAGATTAGAAATTTCAGGCTAGGTCAAATTTATATATATATATATATATATATATATATATATATATATATATATATATATATATATATATCGATGTTTTTTTATAAACCCCTAAATATTTTGGAAAGAGCACAAGTGTGCGAAGCTGAAAATGGGTTACATGTAAATCCCATTTTTTTTTTATGAATAAAGGGTGTTAGTATTTTGCATTTTACACAGATTTTCCAATGTCTTAGATTGTGTTAAAATTACAGAAATACATCATCAAAATAAAGAATATATTTAAGTTCGAAACCCTTCAGTGACTTTACGGACAGGCTGTATTATATTATTACTTCCATGCAAATTTGTTAATTTATTTCAAAATTTAACACAAAGTTCAGTTTTTTTTTATTGTAATTATTTTACGTCAAGTT
>NC_136500.1:133334977-133382477 GCF_053919585.1 Euprymna scolopes | reverse complement strand
TATCTTTATACCCCCGGGGAGCTGGTTGCGTTCCCCGAACGTTTATTTCTCAACCAAGGAGCACTCCTCCGGGGAAGCGATAGTGCCATAATAGTCCCTAGTAAGAAACCAGCTAAATCTGTCGAAAATTTTTGAAAGACGTAGAAAATATGTTATTTAGTTTCGTCTGCTTATCAAGACCAAATGGATCCAAACAAGAAATGTGACACAAATCATAATAAAATGAAAAAAAAAAAACATTGAGAACAATAAGAAAAACATAAGACAAATATAAAATACCATAGAGGGTGCCCAAAAAAGTCGGGCCCCAACTCTAATTAGGCCCCGTTTCTTAGTGTTTTTTTTCCGAATGAAATGAAATTTTGGTCATAACTAGTTTATTATATTCAAAACATCACATCAAAACACAAGGGTATTTGGTCTTTTTTTTCTCCGTTCTACAGCATATGTTCTAGATATACTTTCTATGTTCTTTTTTTTTGGGGGGGGGTCACCCTGTATTATAAATATGTTGAGTCGGTATTTGTGTGAACTTATAATGTAAAAGACGCTACTACATTTACGAAAAGAATACTTATTAATATTAATCAAGGAATAAATATGAGTTCAATATATCTATATTGATAAACGTACGCATATAAAAGTTAGTAAATATGAGTTCAATATATCTAAATTGATAAACGTACACATATAAAAGTTAGTTATCTCTATAATCTTAGTGAAAAGCAAGAATATTATTTGATATGTATGTGTTTGCTATTATAGACACCATTCATTCCTTTCGTATGAATATGATTGTCATTGTTAATATATGTTACATTGAAATCGTCTTAATTAGACTTCTCTCTAAAAACGCATCGGTTATATAAGAGGTGGAACGTACATATTGCCAATAATTTTAGTGAAAATGTCACTGTGTAACGAGCTGTATTTGAACCCATTTTGATTTATTGAAGTATGATAAGTTATGAAAAGGAAGGGTTGTAAAGAGATAGCTTCGAATTTGGGAGTATCAAAATCAAAGTAAATTATGATGAAAGAAAAAATGAAATGGATAAACCCCATGATTTATTATACCATACCTGTTCACACGGAAACACTTATCACAATATTCTGTGGATCTATATTAAAACACCTTGTTAAACTTTGTGACATATTTACATTCTATGGCGGTCAGGCGCGAACGAACACCACAACATTTTATTATACCATATTTCTTCAAACTGTAATATAATTATCAAAGTATACTCACGCAGATAGATATGAAAAGTCTTTATTAAAGTGTATGCCTATTTGCCTTCTATGGAGGTCAGGCGCTAACGCAGACCGCACAATTTTATTATACCATCCCTATTTAAGTTAAAGCATACTTATTCAATTATTATTATGTATATCTATATAAAAAAAAAACTTGTAAACATTTTTTTTTAAATTTTTAAATTGTATATTTCCATACTTTGTGGACCAGCCGCGTACGCAGACGACAGACTTTTATTGAACCACCGTTCTGTCAGATTTAACATACCCATTCCTGTGTTTCAATACATCTTCTATCATTATATGTAATCAGTTTTTTTTAAAATAGTCAACTATATAGGAGCCTATTCGTGACCAGACACACAGACACACACACATTCAGCTTAATATATATATATATATATATATATATATATATATATATATATATATATATATATATATATATATATATATATTATTTAATATAATAATTAACAAATATCTACAGATGCCAGTGTTTCATCTTTTTCGGAATTATTATTTCAGGGTGTCATGATTAACACCGGTTGATAGATTCGAACCCGGCAACAGAAACCACCTCGGACTCTATTCGCAAGGACCTAACCCATTCGGTCACCAATAACTGCGAGAAATATTCTTAATATTTAAACATTTTTAAGATTTTTTTTTAACGCCAGTCAGAGTGATTTAATCATTCTATGATTATCTTGCATACGAGCAAATTGACCGAATTTACTTCAACTGAAAGTCTCCAACGTTAAGAAACGAACACTTTAGAACGGCCGCCATAATTAGTTACTATAATAGTTATTAAATACTTACTAGTATTTCATCCTTTCGGGAATTATCATTGTAGGTCGCCACGGTTAACACCGGTCGATAGAATCCAACCCTGCAACAGAAGCCATCTCTAACGCAATCAACAAGGAACTAATCCATTCGGTTACTGTTAACCGCTTGAAATACTGTTCAAATTATAACATATATTTTTTAATGTTTCAAACACACACACACACACACACTCATATATATATATATATATATATATATATATATATATATATATATATAAACGTTGGGACGATTAATCGGAAAAAAACATCCGTCTAGCTGAATCCACTAGGAAACATTTCCCCCACTCTATATACGTGCCTAAATCAAAACGCGGATTCCATGAACAAAGCTTCTTTCTTATAACTACACGCCTGTGGAACTCTGTTCCGTCTGCCTGCTTCCCACCGGAATACAACTTGGATGTCTTCAAGTCCAATGTTAACAAATTCCTAATGAACCGCCCCCTTAAGTAAACACTTCATCAAATCTCCACACTAACGTAATGTACTTGCAATAACCATTATCCCTGAGTGGTTTCCGGGCCTTGATAAGTGATGATCACTGTGTAAAAAAAAAAAAATCAGAATCGTGAATGGAAAAAATCGGAAATGTTAGGAGTATCGGAATCGGAAAAATTAGTTCCTACTTTCCAAAGCCAGTAAACGATTCTTTGTTTTTTTTTTAATTTACTTCTGCGTAAAGCAAAATTATCCACTGCTTATAGTAATAATAAAATAATTGAGTATTCATTGATTTTTAACAAATAATAAAACTAAAATCTATAGTTCACCACTTACAAAATTATTTCTTTACGCTTGACAAAATATATGCACATTAACCATGCGTTTTTGCTGTAAGCGTGAAAACATAACTACTTCGTAGTTGAATATTTAGAGTTTATAAAGAACCGGAATCTGGAATTGTGTAAGGAATCGGTCATTGTATCGGAATCGGAGAAATATTCGAATCGTCACATCACTTATATATTATAAACAAGGGAAACATTCAAGCAAAATTATCATAAAATAATGATTATGGTAGTGTATACTATTTCTGTTTTCTGTTTTGTTCAATAAAAAGAGAGAGATTTAACCGTAGTTTTTGCATCGTGTAGATCAGTGTTTCTATGCGTTTGTGAAAAAATATTGATGTATGCTTGTTCTCATAGTTTACGTGTCTACGTGTTACTTTGCGCTTGTGTGTGGATTTTGGTGGGGAGACTTTATTTCAGTAACATTTATATATTATTGGTCTCTAGGAGCATATGTAATTAGCAGGGAGACCCGGCGCTGCCCGGCACTGAATAAGAATGAATGTATTTTTCAACTTTCCTATGCTTTATTGTTATTGAAATCGATGGAATAGCTTATTTTCAATCAAATCGATTAACTGAGTGCTTCAGTTGGGGACTCATCGCAATACGCCGCAGTTTTCATTGCACTATAAGGAACCTATTGTTGAATCTATTAAATTGCTAGCAGGTGTACCCATCGGGTTAACGAAGAACCATAAAAATCGGCTTTTGTCATGAAAAACCTATGTATTTGTAAAGAGATTGCTTGAACTTCCAGGTATCAAACAAAACAACACCGACAAATAAACATGAGGGGGTAGTAGTGGGAATCTTTATTGACCCAAAGGTATGAGCACTAATTAAAAATTCCACATTATTACTGATCCCCATGGGGTCCCCTATACATTAGTGTGCGCTACTGATGTATCCCATTAAAAAAAAAAAAACTCCCATGGCGTCGTTTTCATGGCTAGTTCGGTAGCTCTACAGCACACTGTGGGCGAGGGCTTAAGGTTCCAATTAATGCGACATATCTAGGGCCCTTCAATCTATGAGGCGGTTAACCGGTGTTACCCGTCAAATTTTCCCTCCATCACATGATCGGTATCCTGCCATATTTGTAACCTTTATGAGTGTAAATCAAACTGTGTGCGCGTTCACAAATTTTCCAGTTACAAGTTACTGCTTACTGGGTTCCCATCTCTGTTTATGGGAGGAGCAGTTTAACCCGTACAAATCCTTCTTCTCCTCATTGTGGGTTGGCCTTACTAAAAGGAAAGGGGAACAGTTAAAAATAATTGGGCAGTAACAGAATTTGAGTCAAGTTTATTGGGTGAAGAATATAAAATATGGAGCTTTTTTACTTAGTTTTCGGAACAATTTAGTTTTAATTAACATAGGTTTGGCAATTTTGTTTCAGGAAACCAGAGTCAGGTAAGTGTATGATCATTATTATGAGTTACAGTTTAGAGTTAAGATAATCTGCTTGAGGGAAATAGTGTTTAATATGGGTTGAAGTTGCTGGGAAGGTGGGATTTATAATGCCTGCAAACAATCGACGATTAATTTCTTAAAATTAGTTAATAAATATTTAAAATAGGAAATGGAGAAATTTTAAAAAAAATTATTGTAAATCTCCTATTGTGAATGTAATCATATTGGAATTTTACTACACTTCTTTAATATTGTACCTATTTACTATGCCTCCCCACGGGACAGAGTTAGACACCAAGGTCGTTTTTTTAACGTGGAGAAAAGGTACACAAATAAAAATTGTCTCAGTCGTGAAGGATTTCTACTCCACCAAAAGAGAACAAGAAAATGAAGTGCAGCATCTGAAGAACAGATGATATTTAGTCGTATCGGCCCCGGACCTGCCATTATCTACTGCCAGGCCCTCATTTGGGGTCCGATACAACTTAGGCACCAAGGCCAGTAAGGGGGAAGTGGGGAAGAAAACGTGACTTTGCTAAATTTGCTAACTAGACTTGCAATGGAAAGCAAGTATTTTATTCAGAAAAAACCCTATACTAGTTCCTATCATACCACATCCGCCTACATGCTTACCAGGACCTACTTAAAATGACAGCTCCTCAGCTTAACGGGATGGCGGGCGACATTCGTACTGTGAAAAAAGAAGAATATATACAAGAAAACAAAACAAAATAATATTTACAAACTTAAACGTTTTTTTTTTTTTTTTTTAATATATATGGGGGTGAAATGATGGGGAGGGGGGTAAACTAGAATACACCCAAAAAGAAAGAAAAAGAAAACAACTCAATAAAATGCCTTTGGGGGCGGGTTAGTAAGGGGACCCTGTGAAACGCCCACTGTCTTCCGGTCCTCTTCCTCCGGGGGGAAAGGGTGAAAGCAAGCAGGTCGTTCCCTAGGGGGGAGTGGAGGAACTAGGGACTTGTATGGAAAATAAATTAGGTTCGGGGATAACAGGGATGGATGGCGTCTTCCAAGATAAAGTACGTAAGGGGTAAAAACAGGCCGAGGACAAAATAAAACTGGTGGACTTTGGGCATCATTGAAAGCTCTCCTAGTGCCAATCTTATAAAAAAACAAAGAACTACAGGGGACAGGATCAAACTCACATACACCCTAGTCTAGGCCCTAAATAAAGTATATGCTTTCCACTCTAGGTGGTTACTCTGCCTAACTAGCAAACCTACTCCTACCCATGATTACGAGGTAAACTCCGTATTAACATATGAGGGGCTGGGTTCCGAGTGCACGACAATCGAAACTTCAGCACCTCCAGACGAATACCACTAGGGTGGGAACACAAGCTCATACCTAGCTCCTCGTCGGATGCACAAACTAGTGTTGTGCACCCATCTCCTATCAAAGTCTATGCGGGGCAATCTTTTCCAATCACATCTGATTTTTATTTTAAGTTGATGCTTAAAATAAACAACCAGATCCTGATCAGAAACAGATCATCCCTCATAGACAATGCCCAGACGTGAAACCCACGTCACTAACCTAGCTACAGCCAGAATCGCCAGAAACACCGCCCGTTTCTCCCTGATAAACGGCGGGTCCACATTGTCAACCACGTACGCCAAATCAAGTGGCACCGACCGCTCGGTGTCGATGCGAGCCGTTACCCCTTCGACATACCTCCAGAGACTCCGCACTCTGCTGCAAAGAAAGAAAGCGTGTTCTCGCGTTTCATCTTCATCCTCACCATTGCAGCGTGGGCACGGGGGATAGTAATAATACGCATCCCTAAAATCCCTGGCAAGTCACGTAATCGAGAATTCAGCATTATTAATGTAGCTACTGGAAGGCGCCCAACTCCACAGCGAGAGAACTTCCCCCTCGACTGGTGTAGCCGCTCCACCATCGGATCTTTCGCGGTACCCTCCACTAACTCCTCATATAGCCTCCACCTAGGCCGTGCAAGGTCACTGGACCCCGGCAATGCCCTAAGGGCGGCTCGGCATTCGGTCAGGAAGCACCTTTCCCCCGCTGGTCTTCGGCGACCTTCGGCGGCGGGGTCGGTTAGCCGTGGAAAAGCTTGCTCCACGGCTGGTACCCAGGGTGCCTCCTCTAACAGTGTCCGACTCAGGAACGCCGATCTTTCTGCGTGTTTGTGGCTGCGCAGATCAGGCATCCCCAAGCCTCCCTCGCCAAGCTTCTGCGTACATACTTGTCTACGGGCATACGGCTTTCCTCCCTTCCAAAGCAGTTTGAAAAGGAGGCGCTCTAAAGCCTTACAGCGATCCGCATGCAGGGGAAGAACAGATAGACGGTAAAGGATCAACGGAAACACGTAAGTGGCGCATGCCTCCGCACGATCCTTCAAGGACAATTTCCTCCGAATCCATGTCCCGACAGACGATTCGACCTTAGTCTGTACCTCCGACCAATTCTTATCCAGCTGGAGATCCGGCCCAAACCACACACCGAGGATTTTTACCGGGCCATCAGTCCAGCCGAACGCACCTGGAAGCGAGTTTACCCCGGTCCAGGCGCTCAACCGCAGACCGACGGACTTGCTGCGATTGATCACGGCCCCTGTGACAACTTCGTACTCAGCGATCGCCTCTATCATTGCTTCGATGTCGTTACGACTGGCTGCGAAAACGGTGACTGGCAAATCGGCCGCCAGGTAGAGCAATGCCGCGTAGGACTGGTCTCGCCGCTTGGTCCCTTAATTTGCGACGGAAGGGCTCCAACGCCAGGACATAGAGCAGAGGCGACAGCGAACAGCCCTGCCGCACCGACCGGGAGACCCCAAAGGACCCCGAAAACCTACCATTGACTTGCACCACCACCGCGGGGTCACGATACAGGGCGGAGATCCACTTGCGGAAGTCCGGACCAAAGCTGGCGGTTTCCACAACAGCCCTCAGGAACCCATGGTCCACCCTATCGAACGCCTTGGACTGATCTAAATTGACCAGCGCGGCTTCTGTGTCGTCTTCTAACCCCTCTATTATCGTGCGAACCAAGTGCAGATTGCTTTGAATTGTTTGACCCTTCACAGCGTAGTTCTGATCCGGTTCGACCAAATCGTTGATTACGATCTGCAGTCTGTTTGCAAGAATACCGGCCAAAATCTTAAAATCTGCGTTAAGCAGAGTTATGAGCCTATAATCGTCTAAGTTCCCCCTCCATGTTGGTTTCCCTTCTTCAGAAGCGTGACCACTCCTTTGGTTACCTGCCTCGGGATCGAGTCCTGGGCAAACTAGTGGATAAACACGCCCGTCAAAAGGGGCACAAACATGGGCGACAGCCTCAAGTGCAGTTCGTAGGCAAACCATCGAGCCCCGGAGATTTGTTGTGGCCAACCTGCTTCAACGCAGTAATGACCTCACGCTCCGTAACCACCCCCTCGCAACTAGCCGCTCGGGCCGCAGTAAGGCGGGGCGAGCCAGCTAAATAGCTGCCAAACTCCTGGCCGCGGAGTCTGGGTAGTTTGGTGAAGCGCTCCTCCAAATGTTGCCGAAACCCATTGCAGATCTCCCGTGCCGACACGAGAGAACGTCCTTCCAGGTTTTTCACCTCCCGAATGTACCCGTCCGAGCCGCGTCTTAAAGCGGCCCCACGCTCAACAGCGTCAACGTTCACGGCTTCGTTGGAGACTCTATTTAACCTAGCCCTAATTACCTGACCTTCATATCGCTCGCTAGCCAAGCGACTGAGATCCCCCTTAACTAGAACTAGATCTAGGGAATCCCCCCTCTCACCGCCCGGGTCAATCTATCCTCTAGGTGCTTTTTGGTCCGAGCCCTAGTTAACGCGAGGCGTTGGCTATATTGGACACAAAAATGCCTAATGGTGACCTTAAGATTAACCCACCATCTACTCCCGGTAACAGCCCCCACTAACTCCCTCTGAATTAGTGTCGTCAGCTGCTCCCGGAAGTCGACCGACTCCAACAAGGAGGCGTTCATCTTCCAGTAGCCAGCCAACCTAGGCCTATTACCTAACATCAAACGGGTCAACACAAGTTTGTGGTCCGAATGACCTAACCAGTGGAACGTGGGACAAGATAGAAAATCTACGTCGCCCCTTCTAATAAACATCCTGTCCAAGTATTACTCGGACAGGCGGCCGCACTAGTTTGCCACGTCCACATCTCCCTCCCGGGGTGATCCAGACGGAACCTGTCGACCAGATCGCACGAGGCCATCAGGTCAGACAGGCTGCTATCACACCTACCCGACCCGCTAGTCCCCCCGACCTTATCTAAATTGGGGTCCAGGATGGCATTCCAGTCCCCCATTTATACTACCCGCTCCGGACCCGAAGAGAGAAACACCTCCACCCGCCGAAAAAAGGAACCCCTCTCGCTGTGGATGTTAGGCGCATAAACTGCCATGATCCGGAACGCGCCGCTGCTAACGGCAACATCGACCACGACTAGCCTCCCATGAGCGTTCGCATGAACAAGTGTAACCGTCGCAGATAGGGTGTGACTTACTAGCACAGAAACCCCCTGGCTCTGGATACTGCCATATGCTGAGTTAACATAAAAATCGTTCACCAGCACATCGCAGTCCCCAGCCCCAACAAAGTGGGTCTCCTGTATTGCAGCTATGTCTACCTCAAGGGCCACGAGGTCCCTCAGCACGCGAGAAGCCTTGCTTCGAGACCTCATGCCCCTCGCATTAAAACCAGCTACGTTTAAGCTTGTTGCCATGTTTCCCTAACTAGTAGTCTTCCTCTATCAAGGGTCTGAAATCCTCGGGGGTAAGGGCGTGGAAGGTCTGCCCAAGACTGCCCGTGAGCAGGACAGGCGTAAGTCGCCCGTCTTTGGCCAGACCCCCCACGTTCAGAGGGAACGTCAACTTTATAGCCCTATAAAAGGAGGGGTGAACATATAACGGGACCCTCCCCTCACATTGCTTGGCTATTTGAATTAAGGATGGGTGCTCCCCGTCTACTAGCTTTAAGCCCGGAAACGCGGTCTTCCCTTCCTCTAACATCCTCCAGAGGGCCTTCGCTCGTCCTCCCCTGTTTGGTCTGACAAAAGTGATTACTTGTGGAGCCTCCGCGAAGTTTCTGGGGTCAGATACATTCTTCCCCTCCACCGTTTTGAGGTTTTCAAGGACCCGCAGGTACTTTCTCTGCGTCCCACTGATGTCTCCAACTGCTTCATCAACTTCACACAGATGGACCCCCGGCCAGAATGGAAACTTTCTGTTTTTTTCCTTCCTGGGGGCTGTCTTCTCCTTGTCTTGATCTTCCACATCGACATTTTCTGAAACTGGAGCCATCACTTTTTGCTCCGGGGTGTTGAATTGGGGAGGGGTGGGCGGGAGCGTCCTCTGGGGGAACCGATGTTGGAGGCTCGGTAGTCTTGTCTTCATCCATGTGCACTACCTCTTCTTCCGGGGATTTCCGAGGGGGAGACGACTTTCGAGACGCTTTAGTCGTTTCTTTTCTTTCCTTCTTCTCGACGTGTTTTTCAGAAGGTCCTCCTTCTTCCCCCTCCGACTCCGAGGAGCTCACTCTCAACTTCCTCTTCGAGGTCGCCGCCGCTGGTCTTGATGGTACTGGTGGGGCGTCAGCTTCCTTTTTCTTGCCCCTCTTGGCGACGACCTTGCTCCATGAGCCTCCCTCCGTGCCCTCCTTCTTCTTTTCTTCCTCCACTGCCTTCTCCTTTGCTTCCTCCTTCTGTTGATCTTGTTCCCTTCTTTGTGGGCAGAAGCGGGCCACGTGATCGGGCTTTGCACAGTTCCAACAATATGGCCTTCTCCCCTCCACTATCACAGCCATCTGCCAGCCCTCACAGTTCAGTTGAGCCGGGATCTTATGGAAGTTCTCCCGGTTAACTTTCATAAATATCTTATAGGACCCAGTTTGGATATTGCGAAATCCCTTTGTTGGGTTGATCTCCTCGACCTCTCCAACCTGGGCCAGAGTGGCACCAAGCTGGTCTTCTCCAATAAAGCTCGGAACCCCGAGCACAGTCACTTCTGCTCTCCTTTTCTAAATGTACTCGGGGCGGAGCCGCAGGTTCTTCCATGTGATGTCCCCTCCTGCAAGTCGCTCTGCCTCCTCCTTTGATGGCAGGAGGAGATCCCACGTGGTGTGATATCTCCGGACCAGGTACTTCACGGGGATCTTCAGGTCTCCGAGAATTTCACACATCTTGTCCAGGGGCACTCCTGTCAGCCCCTTCCCATTTCCTTCAAGCGTCACCAAGGAGACCGTCCTCTCCTTGATGTCCTCCATCGCCCCTGGAACTATCACAAACTGGTTGCCACTCACGTAGTCCTTGAACTTTCCCTCCAATAGTTCTCGGTAGTACTGTGGGGACTTTTTCTCCAGTTTCTTCTGGCCCCACACTGTACTAACTTCCTTTACTGGCGCACTGGTCCCGGCTGATGTCGCTGCTACCGCTGCTGCTGGTCGTCTGGCTTGCCCTGGTGGTATCGGTGAACAGTCGCTCTGTGTGAGGGCTGGCCACTCAAACAAGCTAGCAGATTCTACCGTCCCCGGGGAGCACCCATCCACTACAATAACATCGGCCGACCTACTCCTTCTTAACCCTTCCACTGCTTCCTTGCTAGGGCTAACCCTCGCTGATTGGGATCATGTCAGAGGGACTCTGGGTTCCTCCTCCAAGACCCACCACTTCTTGACCGGCCGCTTCTGTTTACCTACTCGATCCCCAACCGCTGGGGCACCGACCGACGCATACATAATGCCGTCTGGGTTACCTTTCACGGCGACAACCCCCTGCACGACACCCGTAACGGAGTCGACCCTACTGGGGGTGGCGACCCCCGCTCGCGATCCGGACGCTACCGACGCTACCGACTCTGGGGTGGCGACCCCGGGAACCCTTCTCGAACTCGAACAAGGGGTACCTTGCGGGAAGACACCCCCGGACCCATCACGACAGCTACACCTGGGGCGTCCCCCAAGGTGGCAGGAGCAGAGGCCTATTCCATCTATTTTGATGGCCAAAGGCCCGGCTAGGCACCCGCCGATTCGGAAACGAAGGGGACCTTCGCCTAAAAAGGCACGTCAGTTTCCCTTGGCCCTGCCGGCTGCTTAAGTGCTAGCTGGACGCCGGACTATCTGAAAAAAGAAGAAAACGCAACAATTAGTAGTTGCCTAGGATGGGCAATAACAAAGAAAACAATAAACAAAAAAGCTCCTTGCGGGTCCAAATCCCCAAGGAAGAGGCTGGTCCTTGCAGTGAACAAGCCAAAATACTTTTAACAAAAGGTTAAAAGCTCACCACCGGCGTGGAGGCAGACCGCAGTAACCACTGAGAACAGATGGTATTTATTTACTCCCCCACCGAGAAAATTAGGCACAAGGCCGATTTTTAATGTGAGGAGTGAAGGGAGGGGGAAGGGACAAAGGGGACCAGCTCCCGAGAGGTGGGAAATGGGAGCTGGTTAAAGGTCAGGCATGTGGGGTTGCCCCCACATCTGGTCTTTGCTAGTCATAGCAAGTCATAGCTTGCAGTATCTGCCGGAACAGATGGTATTTATTTGCTCCCCCACCAAGCAAATTAGGCACAAGGCCAATTTTTAATGTGAAGAGTGAAGGGAGGGGGAAGGGAAAAAGAGGACCAGCTCCCGAGAGGTGGGAAATTGGAGCTGGTTAAAGGTCAGGCATGTGGGGTTGCCCTCACATCTGGTCTTTGCTAGGCATAGCTAGTCATAGATTGCAGTATCTCCCGGAACAGATGGTATTTATTTGTTCCCCCACCGAGCAAATTGGGCACAAGGCCAATTTTTAATGCACAATCCCAATTTTTAATGTGAGGAGTGAAGGGAGGGGGAAGGGAAAAAGGGGACCAGCTCCCGAGAGGTGGGAAATGAGAGCTGGTTAAAGGTCAGGCATGTGGGGTTGCCCCCACATCTGGTCTTTGCTAGTCAAAGCTAGTCATAGCTTGCAGTATCTCCCGGAACAGATGTTATTTATTTGCTCCCCCACTGAGCAAATTAGGCACAAGGCCAATTTTTAATGTAAGGAGTGAAGGGAGGGGGAAAGGGAAAAAGGGGGACCAGCTCCCGAGAGGTGGGAAATGGGAGCTGGTTAAATGTCAGGTATGTGAGGTTGCCCCCGCATCTGGTCTTTGCTTGCAGTATCTGCCGGAACAGATGGTATTTATTTGCTCCCCCACCGAGCAAATTAGGCACAAGGCCGATTTTTAATGTGAGGAGTGAAGGGAAGGGAAAGGGAAAAAGGGGACCAGCTCCCGAGAGGTGGGAAATGGCAGCTGGTTAAAGGTCAGGCATGTGGGGTTGCCCCCACATCTGGTCTTTGCTTGCAGTATCTGCCGGAACAGATGGTATTTATTTGCTCCCCCACCGAGCAAATTAGGCACAAGGCCGATTTTTAATGTGAGGAGTGAAGGGAGGGGGAAGGGGAAAAGGGGACCAGCTCCCGAGAGGTGGGAAATGGGAGCTGGTTAAAGATCAGGAATGTGGGGTTTTCCTCCACATCTGGTCTTTGCTAGTTATAGCTAGTCACAGCTAGTCATAGCTTGCAGTATCTGCCGGAACAGATGGTATTTATTTGCTCCCCCACCGAGCAAATTAGGCACAAGGCCGATTTTTAATGTGAGGAGTGAAGGGAGGGGGAAGGGAAAAAGGGGACCAGCTCCCGAGAGGTGGGAAATGGGAGCTGGTTTAAGGTCAGGCATGTGGGGTTGCCCCCACATCTGGTCTTAGATAGTCATAGCTAGTCATAGCTTGCAGCATCTGCCGGAACATATGGTATTTATTTGCTCCCCCACCGAGCAAATTAGGCACAAGGCCGATTTTTAATGTGAGGAGTGAAGGGAGGGGGATGGGGAAAAGGGGACCAGCTCCCGAGAGGTGGGAAATGGGAGCTGGTTTAAGGTCAGGCATGTGGGGTTGCCCCCACATCTGGTCTTAGATAGTCATAGCTAGTCATAGCTTGCAGCATCTGCCGGAACAGATGGTATTTATTTGCTCCCCCACCGAGCAAACAAGGCCGGTTTTTAATGTGAGGAGTGAAGGGAGGGGGAAGGGAAAAAGGGTACCAGCTCCCGAGAGGTGGGAAATGGCAGCTGGTTAAAGGTCAGGCATGTGGGGTTGCCCCCACATCTGGTCTTTGCTTGCAGTATCTGCCGGAACAGATGGTATTTATTTGCTCCCCCACCGAGCAAATTAGGCACAAGGCCGATTTTTAATGTGAGGAGTGAAGGGAGGGGGAAGGGAAAAAAGGGGACCAGCTCCCGAGAGGTTGGAAATGGGAGCTGGTTAAAGGTCAGGCATGTGGGGTTGCCCATACATCTGGTCTTTACTAGTCATAGCTAGTCATAGTTTGCAGTATTTGCCGGAACAGATACTACATTTTGCTCTTGGCCAAAAGGCCAAGAGTATTTTTTAATATTTTAGACACACTAAATTGGATACGTCTTAAACACGTGCCCACATCTCATTTAACGTACTTTTATTACAGAAACAGCCTTGTGTTAACTCTAGTATATGAATAGTCGCCCGCGACGGACTAAGGTTTTAATAGAAAACGCTAGCGAAAAGAATGCAAGAACACGTAATATATGGATTATACTACAAACAGATAAATACGTAAATTGGAAACAATTCAAAAGAAATTTTTTAAACAGAAACTCAGAGTCCTTTTTAACAATATATGTTTACATTATTATATGTATATTTATGCTGGAGTCCCTGAGGGGTGCATCGTGGGTCCAACTCTCTTTCTGATCTATAATAATGATCTTCCAAATCACACAATAAGATCATCAGTAGACATATATGCTGACGACACAACTTTCTATGGCAGCATATCAAAGGTCTAAAACGAGCAAATTTTATCTGATTCTCTCTCCTCCGATCTTGACTATGTCATAGAATGAGGTTTGGTTTGTTTGGTTTTTGTTTTACGGCATATCAACTCTTTTCCGAATCCAAAGATTTTGAATACATTTTTTTTTAATAGAATATATTTGTTGTTTTCACGTCGGTTTCTATTTAACCCATAGTTGGGACTCCGGGTCAGAGTGGACGTGGGAGCAATGGTAATTAAAAGGTGGCTCCACACTCCCCAAAGCCCACAAGCTGGGGCCTCACCACTGGATATTGTTGAAGGTCATATCCAGGACCCCCATTGAGGGACTTTTACCCTCTGTAGGGGGACAGTCGGCGTGTTCAAATTCCCCACCGACAAGGCCCATAGAATGAGGAAAAAGTAGTTGATAATAGTTACTACATCTATCTATACGAGGGGCGTACAATAAGTAATGTCCTTGACCCACTTCCCATAGCAGTAGAGTAACGGGACTTGGCACAGTTATTCGTCTTTCTCTACATAGGAACCACCCAGAGTTATGCATTTCTTCCATCGTCTGATACAGCTCTGGACACAGTTTTTGAGAACACCCAAGTTTGGTTCCCCAACAATGACGTGACTTCAGAAATTAAGGCTGCTTTATCTGGGAAACGCTTTCCTTTCAAAAACAGCTCCATGGATGGGAGGAGGCGAAAGTCAGAAGTTGCAAGGTCAGGAGAGTAGGGAGGATGAAGAAGAATTTCATAGCCACATGCCCGTGCTTCTGGCGACATGCGAGTTATGGACCGGAGCGTTGTCCTGCAGGAGGAGGGTACTTTTGCTGATCTTGCCCACCTCTTGATTTTGATAGCTTCCCTCAATTTCCTCAAAAGTGAAGCATGATAGTCTACTGTAATTGTGGTACCCTTTACCAGGAAATCTGTCATCACTAATCCATCATGGTCCGAGAAGACTGTGAGCATGTCCTGTCCAGCGGAGGGCTGCGCCCTTGCTTGTTCTGGAGGTGGTGAGTCCAAGTGCTTCTACTGCATTGATTGGGCTTTGATCTCTGGATCATAGTGATGGACCCAAGTTTAATCTTGTGCAATCAGTCTTTTGAAAAACTTTGACTCATCTTCTTGGCAAATCTCCAAATCCATGCTTGAGCACTCGACGCGTTCTCACTTCTAGAATGGTGTGATCAACCTGGGAATCCATTTGGCAGACACCTTATGTATATACAAATGGTCATGAATGATAGTTCCCACAGACTTTGTTCTAATCTTGACATCTTGGGCTATTTGGCGAAAAGTAATGCGCTGATCTTCCTAAATGGCAGCCTCAACTTGACGGGCAGATGCCTCATCAATGGTAGAAAGGGGGCGACCAGGTCTGGGAGGTGTTTCCACAGACTTCCGGCCAGGTTGGAATTCACGACGCCAGCGTTTTACAAGGTCATATGATGGGTCATTATCACCATAATTTCTTATATTTCATCAAAAGTCCCCTGTGGTGTGCGTCCTTTCAAATACAAAAACCGGATCACTTCTCGACATTCAATAAGCTCCATTTTACATCTGACTCAGTTCAAACACTTGTAAAACAGAAACCACAATTAGTTCAGATCTGTTATTTTCCACATAACTCGCAGAGATATAAATCATTGCACACGCAAAATTTCAGCTAGATCAGACCACTGGAAGTCGGTCAGGGGCATTACTTATTGCACGCCCCTCGTATATCATCAACGTTACGATCCACTTATGACATCAACTGAAATGAATGGCTCCCGTCTCGGGGAGACTTCATCATTTGACAAGCTTGTGGGCTGGACCTTTATTCCTGATCTAAAATCGAACAAGACCATCAAATTCGTTGCTAAAGTCCCTGGAAAAATGATGGGATCGTTCTATCGATCCATTAGCTATATACCTGCTGATGCAATTCTTTTCCTATATTAAAGCCAGATACATCAAAGATGGAGTATTGCAGTCATATTTTGGCAGGAACTGCTATGTAGCCCTTATTCTTTCTTCGCCTCATCCGCCATTTCCACCGGACCTCTTGCCCACCGAATATCACTTTTTCAAGGATCGCGACAACCTCCCTCAAAACCGAGATTACACTGAATCGTGTTTCAATGACTTCATCGCTTCTAGAACTCCGACTTTCTATGCTAATGTGATAAATATACTTTTTTTCTGTTTGACAAACATATGTCGATTCTAATGATCCTTATTTAAATTAATAAAGTTTATTATGAAAGGAGTTATAGTCTTTTGAAGTTCAACGTCCAAAATTATTTTTATGCACCAACCTAATGGCTCCTTTTTTGCCGAACGCAAGGAATTAATGAGAATCATATTCCTATTGTTATAACAGTGTAACATTCACGCCGTAAATAAGATACAATTAAAAACTGATACAAATATTTGACCGTCGCTTATTTAAAATTCCAATGAATATGTCGGTTCCCAGCCTGATTTAATTGCGCGTAATTCTATTAACAATATTAATATGGAAATTCTTTAATTGGCTAAGTAACTCGAGGTAAAATACGAGTATCTGCTGGTGTTGCAGATTTGCACTTAATTTCACAAATAAATTAATCTCTTTGTAAAATTGTTTTCCCGTTGAAATTTAAATGCATCCGATTAGCGGTATATAGATAACGCTAAACGCAGTCAGCAATAAGTCTATAAACTGTAATATTTTGAAGTAAATCATATATGTATAGATTGCATGTTAAACGCAATGTAATTACGGTCATATAATATTTGTGTATAATATATATATTTGTATGATTTCTCATCTCAAATATATTGTAAATATTGTGTTTCTATTTCTGTTCAATAAAATAAAAGTTATTATAAATTTTTGGTGTTGAAAATCGTAAAAATATGCAAAGATGTGAGGGTCGTTTGTTATGACTGGCTTCCATAACAACCACGTCGCTTCAGCGACTACTGTTTCTACTAATTCACTGCTATCGTGAAAAGAGAAGTAACAATAAGAACAGAAAGAATGAAAGCATGAAAGGGATACAATTGGGGGGTGTTCAAAGCAGACGAGTGCCATGCATTGTTATTACATGTTATTATGGGGGAAAAATAACTACAATTAAACAAAGAACAAGTGAATTTATTGGAAGCCTGGAAAAATCATGGATTACAATAGGAAAATACGAGCATGAAAGGTAATATGGTTTAGCTTAAACATGATAAATTAAAGGACTAGTTGTTTAAACTGGAAAAGAAAAGGATAATATATTCTTGTAAAAATATGATAAATTTATAACTTACAAAATTGCAGCACAACTAATTTGTTTTTGTTTTTAATTCAGTTGATAATATTATATAATCAATTTATTATGCTGAGATATTTTATAAGTTTATGTTATAAATTTATTATATTTTATACTAGAATATCTCGTCCTTTTCTTTTCCAATTTTAATAACTAGTTCTTTACTTTTCCATGTTAAAGCATAGCCATATTGTTTTAAAAATTCAATTTTCACACCAAACAAGGCACAGTGCCACTCTGAAGCAGGGAGCTACTATCGCGGGCATAAGTTGCAGGGGTATTATGAAGGGAGATGAGAGGCAAGACGTATGTTCACATTACACTTCAACTTATGCATGTCAGTACAGTTGAGGAAAAGAATCCGGGAAGGGAGTTCCATAGTCTAGCAGTTCTGGAGGAAGAACTATTGAATTAGAAGGCTTTCTTACATCTAGGGATCTCTACCGTGTAAGCGGTAGGATTTCGCTGCTAGTCGCGTTTGTTGACGTTTGCGGTGTGCAAGTGCTTGTAGTTCGTCGAAGCATTCAATATTAAATTATCTGTAGAACGACATTTTGTCGATGGGGCAGTGGCTGAAGTTAGATAACAGTTCAGGATCTATCAGGTTGGCGACTTTCTTTTGAACCCTGTCCAGAAGTGAAATACTTCTAGCAGATGCACCAGCTCAAATTTAACAGCAATACCCGATACATCCCGGAATAGAATGATGGCCTTATAGAGGTACAGGATACTTTCAGGCGTAAGTAGCTTTCAAGCACGGTAGAGAAAAACCACCTTCTTCGTAGCGACCTTGGCAATGATGTCAATATATCTATGAACGTTAGACCGACGTGTTAAAACGACGTACTTTCAAGTAATGTGTCTTTGGCCATTGCTATTGGTGGTAGAGAATGTTTCTTGTAATGCTTGAGGAAACAAGCGTAGGCTTGGCAGTATTGAATGTAACCATACATTTATGTTCCCATTCCACTACAGATTGAAGGTAATTCTCTAGTGTTTCAAATAGACAGTTGACTTATACAGAATACGGACCGTACTGAAATAATAACGCTTCTCACAAGCTAACCACCAATTTTTTTTTGTTGTTGTTTATTATTAGTAAAAATGTGGCATCGCACTTTTTTATGATGGGAACATGAGATTGCTGAAATGATTAGAACACGTGCTCACTTTTGATCTTATTCAGTAGACCAAGTAACCAAGTAGAGTTCCACCCGATGTTATTTCCTTCTGAGAAAATACATGAAACACGGAAGTGAATTACTTTTCATGCTCGTATGTTTTTATCGTAATAGATTAATGTTTTATACTAATTTGCGATACTCTGTTTAATGCACCAAAGAATAATAAAAAAAAAAATCTATCAGTTGATTTAAAAAAAAATGACTCATACAGAATACGGACCGTACGTAATTAATTACATAATTATTTAGACACCCATTTTCAACAAGGAGAGATGATGTTTTGGTGTTGTTTTTTTTTTTAACTATTCTGTACTTTAATTTAACAATGTAATAAAGAAAGACCTAACTGATACATAGTACGGGTCGTGATGAAATAATGTGGAGTGCGGTATATATTTAACTATTTTGTACTTTCACCTTACAATTTAATAAATAAAAAAGCTGGCTTATACAGAATACGGACGGTACTGAAATAATAATGCTTATCACAAGCTTACCATCATTTTGTTATTAGTTAAAATATGCAACCACACATTTGTTTTTGATGATAACAAAAGATCGCTGTAATGATTAGAACAGGTACTCCACTTTGATCTTAGTCAGAAGACCAAGTAAGACCAAGTAACCAAGTAGACTCTCACCGGATATTATATCCTGAAAAAACATATATGAAACATCGAAATCGAATATATTTCCATCTTAATTGCCATATTCCAAAAATACATTATGTAGTGTCCGTTTTGTTGTCACAAGCATTACCTCAATTTTTTTTTAGTTAAAATGTGAGTTTCATCCGCTCTGTCTTAATAGCAGTATTACAAAATGTAGTTCCCTCCCAGGCATACTTTTCTCGTATTAAAAAATGCATAAACATCTTTATGATGTACGACACATACTTTAGATGCCACTTTGCAAAAATCACGTACAATGAAAAATATATGCTTATCTGTCACATTCCAAAAATCATATGTATAAGTATATGCGGAATGTTTGTTTTTCACATTCTAAAAATCACGTACATTGATCAAGTAACGAAGAGTACTTCTTTGTCATATTCCAAAAAACATATATATTAATAAAGTAATGCTGAATTTTTATTTTTCACCTTGTAAAAATCACATACATTTATAAATTAATGCTGGGTACTTATTTGTCACATTCCCAAAATCACGTACATTGAAGTAATGCTGAATGCTTATTTGTCATATTCTAAAAACCGGGTACTGTGATCAATACTGTGCGTTTTCTTTTTTTTTATTATTGTGTACTTTCATCTGACAATTTAATAAATTAAAAAAAAATGACATATGTATGCAGAATACCGACCGTGCTGAATTAATAGTGTTATAATAATTTAGAACGCTATTCTTTACACGGGGAAGGGAGAATATTCTTTTAACTATACTGTTCTTCCATCTAACAATTTAATAAACAAAAAAATGACCTTTACAGAATGCGGAGTGTGCTTAAATAATAACGTTATTATTTAGAAAGCCATTCTTTATATATATTTATGAAAATATATAGGATATTTTTAAAACTATTCTGCACTTTCATCTAACAATTTAATAAACCAAAAATCTGACTAACACAGCATACGAACCTTGCGAAAATAATAATTTTATTATACAGAAAGCCATTCTTAACATTGAGAAAACGGGTGTTTCGTAACTATTCTGTACTGTTATCAAATAATTTAATAAACAAAATATTGACTCATGCAGAATACAGACCCTGTTGCAATAAAATATATTATTTAGAAAACCATTCTTAATATGGGGAGAGAAGGGTGTCTGGTAACTAATTTGTACTTGAACCTGACAATTTAATAAATAAATAACTGACTTTTACAGAATAGAGACTGTGCTGAATAATAACTTTATTATTTAGAAAGCCATTCTTAATTTGAGTAGGGAATTGTATTTTATAACTTATCTGTATTTATCTATCAATTTAAGAAACATAAATCTGACTTACGCAGAATACGGTCATACTAAAATTATGACGTTATTAAGAATGGCATTCTTAATATGGGAGAGGAAGGGTATTTTGTTAATTATTCTGTACTTTCGCCTCAAAATTTAATAAACAAAAAACTGACTTATACAGAATACGGATTGTGCTGCAATAATAACGCCATTATTTAGAAAGCCATTCTTTATATAGGGAGGGTAGTTTATTTTTTAAACTATTTTGTGCTTTCATAATACTATGTAATAAAAAAAAAACTAGCTTATACGAATACGGACTGCGCTGAAACAATAATTTCACTCCAGAATTGGTCCCTCCCTTAAAGATGACTAGATGTTTCTTAAAATTGTGGTAGCGTTTGTGGGAAGAGAAATTAGTTTATAGATGTTGTATAATATATGTTGAGAATACAGAGAATTGTTTCATATATGTATTTAGATTACACGTTCGAGGGTAGGTAAAATTATTTAAAATATGTTTTGTACATTTCCTGCCTTAAGGGAATGTCAAATTATTTAAAATGTATGTTGTGATTTAACTTTATTAGGGAAGGTAAAATTATTTCATATATGTGATGTAAATGACCTGTCCTAGGGAAGGTATACTTATTTCATACTTATGTTTTGTAATGCTCGCCCTAAGATAGGTAATATACTTACATTTTTGGCTCGATATAGCAAATGATATATAGACATAAACAATTCCTCTATCCTAAGAATAACAGTTATGTAAAAATCCACTTCATTTTGAGGAGTGTGTTATACGATCCCGAGCAACGCCGGATAGATAAGTATTAAGTTAAGTATAAAGTACACAGTGGTTCTTCATCAAAAATATTTAGGGTTAGGTTAAGGTTAGAATTCTAGAATTCCTATTATATTAAGAAAACAAATGTAAATAAAAAATCTGTACGATTTAGGTACCTATGACCAAACGAAAATACCATGTTCCAAAAATCATATAAATTGATATTGTTAAGTAGTTTCTCGTAATTACTGTGAAATCCCGGCATAAATAAACGAAACAGACAGCCAGAAGCCAGTAAGATATAAGTTTAAAAATGAATGCTTTGTAATTATTTTGTTCGATTTATTCTTGTATTGGGGGATCTTTGTAATAAACTATCCAAACATATATACTTTACTATTATTTCATGTATAAACGTAAAATATTTGAAAATAATCTAATGTAAAAAAGGTTATAAACTGCTGTCATATTATTTGAAATATTCTGAACTTACGTAAATACAGAGTGCCCAACGTGTCACTGAAGGGTTTTAAATAATTGCCATTCAACCATTAATGGTTACTTCTTCCTAAATTTCAGAAATTTCAGAGACAATAATTTGTCAATTCATTTTGCATAAATAGAGCAGTTAACAACCTACGCAAGTTGTGAAATTATTTTAACAAATCCTTGTTAAGTACAGAATATGCTGCACAGTTTAAAACTCTTTCCCCATACAGTTGAAGCCTGAAGATTTTCAATCAAGAGTCCAAGGAACCTTCTGATATTGACGTTCTTTGACTCAGAAAACCTTATATTTGTTACGTTATTCTTGTTCAACGATGGCGGATGTTATTTGGTGTTGTTCATATTTGTGAGAGTCTTGGAGTGATAGAGACTAGAGTCTTAGTGTGCTATCTAGCCACAGTCTTAGTGAGAGATTAGAGTCTTAGGAGTGTTCATGTGTTGACTGTTAATATGTCTTAAAATGTTCATATTGTAAGACATGGAGACATAAACAGGCATATATAAAGCGAGAGAGACTTATGTATATATATATATATATATATATATATATATATATATATATATATATATAATAGACAGTGTACATGTTACTACAAGAGAACCAATTCAATGAGAGGAGATTATTGATATATAGACCGAGAGATCGTGCGTTTGCCAATAGGCATATAATATAAACACGTTAAATTTCTCGTGGTAATGATGAACACAGAAGACGCAGATACACAAGGATGTTGGCGTCCTTTATTTCATGACCGGTCCATGATTTCGCTTGAGGTATTCAAAGTTTCTTTACATGGTTATTTCTAAAACCCTCTCACTTCTAGAGGGTGTATTGATTCTAACGGAGAATCAGTCTGAACCTCTTTGCTTCTCTCCGGCTCTTCCCGCAGACTCCAAGACTGCATTTAAAAACTCTACCTATATTGAGAACTCGTCACGTCATCGCATGATTAAACATATGCTTATAAAGCCTGTTGGGTTACATGCGTCACGTTGCCAAACTTTACATGACCCCGAGTTCAGTAACCTATTTTCCAAATAACATTTTTTAAAAATATGTTTACAATTTCAATTGACGATTACATTCCTTAACAGAAACAAATTTCATTATTACATTCCTTTTTTCATATACAGATATGTAAGGTAAACAATTGCAATTCCTTATTTCAATAAGAATCTGTATATATTTTAACTTATGATTGGAATTTTTAATTCCAAATCTAGCTTCGCAAGTTCGAATCCTTGACTATCCTATTTCATATTTACATTTAACTAATTCCCTATTTCTTTTACTTACATGAAAAGGGGACAGCCCTTTATCATGTAACATGATCTGGCAGAACGGTGGTTCATAAAAATTGTGGGGTCTGCGTTTGCGCCTGGCCCCAAAAGTATGGAAATAAAAAATGAAAAAAAAATCGTTTACAATTGTTATATGTTACATGATAAAAGGGGATAGCCCTTTTATCATGTAACATATTTTCATTGCAAAAGTTCCTTTTGTGCAAGCTGTCTCGCCTGAAGAATTCTCCAGTTTATAATAGCTATCTGGCCGAAACATGCTCATGACTGTGTAGCAGCATCTTACTACTTATATAAAAACAAATAAAGAATGTATATATGTGCATGTGTCAATATAATCTATTAGAACTCGGATTACTACCATTGTAAGCATTTAATCTTATGTTTTTTTCTTCTAACTTGCCGTTCACTGGAATTATTTATTTTGCATTTCTTTGCTGAAGTTCATAAAATATTTCCAATAACTTTTATGCGTATATCCTAAGATTTAGTTTAGTTTTTGGTAATACTTGTGGCAGTAAAATCACAGCTTCGCTCTAACAATTATTTTACAAAAATGTTTCCTCTGATAAAAAGAACACATTATTTAAACGTCGCGGAATATTTTTTTTTTCACTATCTTGTTGAATTATAAATTATTCAGAATTATAATTATTTTTCCTTTTCCTCTCTTTCTTTCTCTCTCTCTCCCTCTCTCTCTCTATCTCTCTTTCTCTCTCTCTCTCTCTCTCTCTCTCTCTCTCTCTATATATATATATATATATATGGAGAAGGCGAGAGAGAGGGAGAGAAAGACAGAGAAAGACAGATAGGTAGTTATATCTGCTAAAATATCTAGCAAATTTATAGAATTAATATTGATTCGAATAGAAATCTAGTGATAACAGCTAATAAAAATTATATTATATCCATTCATTTTTACGTATTACATCTCCCAGTATATGAATTATTTTAATCAATCCAAAATGACTTAAATAACTAATCACACCTGCAGCATATTCCTTGTTTTATTAATAGAATCGCATACATTAAATACATATATTAAATAAAATAATAAACATACAGGATAGCAGATACTTATAAATAAACATACGCAGATGCACATGACATGAGCAAATTTAATTTAAACTGTAAACAGACTAAAATCACAACGACCAAAACTTAAAGAAACTTAACTTAATAATGCGACTCGATGCGAACCAATTTCTGATCAGAGGATATACGAATACAACAACGTCAAAACCAGAAATTAATCGAAGTGGCAAGCGCTTGTAAGAGATATCAAGTTTGCCTACTCTTCCCTTTGCTTTCTGCGGAAGGAATATGGACGAGAACCTCAAATCTTGAAATACCTCGGAGAGAGATTATTAATGCGCTATGGTATATGGCAATTCAAATCTTGAAATACCTCGGAGAGAAATTATTAATGCACTATGGTATATGGCAATTGCTAATCCAATATTCTATAATATGAATGTCGCCTCTCTGTTTAAATGTATATATGTACGAATACGTGTATGTGTGTATATATATATATATATATATATATATATATATATATTTATTTATTTATTTATTTATTTGTATGTGTCGCAAAAACTTTCGACAGAGGCAAGGGATTTTCACGATATCACAATCATTTTAAAGCACGATCCTTCGGACAACGAATATGGAAAAATGTGCAAAAATATTATCTCTTTCACCATCAACTGGACAGTTTTCTACGGGAAGGGGTCGCCTTTTTCGCCGATATTTTCGATTGTCTACGTCACTTTCGGTTTGGCGATGGGCGCAACAGCTAACGCGTCACGTTTTTTTTTCTTTTTCACTTTCTTTCCCTCCTTCGCGATAGGGGTTCTTACCTGCCTTCCTCCTACAACTTTCTTTTTTGGTGCTTGCTATTTTTTTCTCAACAAATATCCTTACACACACCTCCACTTTTTTTTTCGCCTTCGCGTAACGGGTTCGAGCCTGCCTTTCTACAATGTTCTTTTTACACAGCTACAAACACCCGAGCAACTCCTGGTACCCATGCTAGTCCAATAATATAAAACTGTCGAAAATATTAGCTTTATTAACAAACAAAGAAGTAAAAACAAGGTTTAGCTATTTTTATCAATAGAAATGGATTGTCCAACCTTAATTTAAACCTACGGCACTTTCGTTTTAGCGATGGGCGCACGATTTAACGCGTCACCGTCTTTTTTTTTTCATTTTCTGCTCATACTTCGGGGTACGGGTTCGATCTTGCCTGCCTACTCCCACTTTTTCTGCGATCGCATTTTTCGTTTTTTTTTTTTACTTAATCAAGACCCTTACACACACCCTTTTCTTCTTCGACTTCCCGTCACGGGTTCGAGCCTACTTGTCTACTACAACGTTTTTTTTTACAAATCTACAAACACCCTGGCAACTCAGGCTAGTCTAATAATATAAACGTGGCCGTGATGTTTAAAAAAAAACAAAAAAAACAAAAAAAAGTTAAACTATTTTTATCAATAGAAATGGATTTCCCTATACTGTTCATATTTACTGGTCTCCCCGCCAGGGCAGAGTTAGATAGAGGGCCGGTTTTTAATTTGGGTAAAATCTCGCTTCTAAAAAAAGGGCACGCTGGTGGATAACAAAAATAAAAATTGCCTCAGCCTAGAAGGATTTCTCCTCCAATGATCGAGGTCAGAAAAGGTAGAATGTAGTATAAGAACAGATACTACACTTTACTCACGTATATTTATATTTCACATAAGCATATAAATCACACTACGTATTGTTCCGATCCTACATTTGAAAACGAGGCGAGTGTTCTTTCTACTGATTAATAGATGTTATATATCAGTCTTGTTATGTTATGAAGTCGGGAGTTTATATCAGAGACATAATACAGTCGATGATAATGGTTTACATTCCGACGACTGTGATGATAATTGTTTTTTATAATATTATAATACGAAGTGGAGAGGCATTTATACTTATGATGATGGGAACGGGTCAGACAGTTAACACTTGAAAGAAGTTATACAAAGTTTGTTTACAAGATGATAGACAAAACATAGTTACCTTTTCCTTTTTGTGGAATGATGAGAGACGAAGACAACAGTTTCCAAATATAGAGGATTCTTTATTCATATCAGCTGGATGATGATGATAGTCAGGGATTCAAGCCATCTTAGTAGCACTCTACTATCTCCCCTCTCTCGCCTCCAAGTGGGTATCAGCTCTCAGTGTTGCCGACTGGAGCTATCTCTGGCTCTGTCTCTCATAGTGACCATGTTTTTGTGACTGTTTCTCTACCGTCGAACCCTCTCTCAATATATTGGAAATCTTCTTTCTTTATGACGTCAAAGCATGCTTGGCTGCGTGAATTTTATTCACGTGGATTTTACTTATGTATGCCCAAACACACTTTGGCAAGTAAAAGCTTCCCCATTTTTATTGTTCATAATCTAACATATGTGTAAATCATTTTTCTAAACTCGTATTTTTCATGATTTTAAATGACATATTTAATATCTAATTATTTCTAAAAGAATGCATTCTTAAATTTACATACCTATTATATTTTAACACTTGTCTACTAGGTTCGATTCTAACCTTCTTCAAATATCATTTTCCCAATTATCTAGTTTTCTTTCCTACGTACAAAGGTCTGTCCTTTTCATAGCATTTCCCCAAGTAATTTTAAATATTAATAAAAATGAATAATAAACATATACAATTTGGTATATCCTTGTGTAAGGTCGAAGGTCGCCAGTTGTTTCGGTATGCATTATACGTGTTCCAACATATATCAACAATAAAGATCAAGTAACTAAGTTCATTGAAAGAAGAAACACAAAAAAATGTTAACACAGAGTTACATGTTTCCACATATACACAACACATTTATTTTCACAGAGAAGTTATGAACGATACATAGTGGGTTGTGTATACGTTGCGCATATTGTTCATTTTGCATACGTATATCTGGTATTTGTTTTGGATCACAAGAGTTCATAAACTTATACATACACTTGTGTATGCGTGTGTATGTGTATGCGCGAGTTCGTTAAGGTATACACGTGCATTTTTCTTATCTTGAAAAAGAAACCACTCCGTCAAGGCGCGTGAAAAGAACAAGTTTTCACATCCACAGTACGAATGAAAAGGAGATAGAGAAAATTATAGGAAATAGCGAACATCACCTGTCAGACAAATCCGAAACACCGTTAATGGAAGATAACCAGTGGGTACATGTGATACGTTTGTGTGTATGTGTGTATGCGACCTATGTAACAGCTAATCAGTTCGAAAAAGTATTTGCCATATTACTGTGACTCTATCTATGTGACTGTTTCTCTAACTTCAAACCCTCTCTCAATATATTAGAAATATCCTTTCTTTATGACGGCAAAGCATGCCTCGCCACGTGAAATTCATTCACGTTGATGTTAACTATGTATGTCCAAACACACATTCCCAATTTTAATTGTTTAATATCTAATATATTTGTTAATCATTTTTTCTAAACTTGTAATATCCATTCTTTTAACTGACATATTTAAAATCCAGTGATTTCTAAAAGAATGAATAATCGACTACATTCCTAAATTTAAATATCCATTATCTTTTACTACTTACGTACTAGGTCTGGTTCTAACCTTTTTCAAATATCATTTTCAAACTTTTCTAGTTTGCTTTGCTAATTTGCTTGGGTCTATCGCCTTTCATAACAATTTTCTCAATAATTTTTACATATTAATAAATATTTCAGCTGAATTATAAACATATACTATTTGCATATCTGTTCGAAAAGTATCTGTCATATCAGAATCAGAAAAGGATAGATAACCAGTGCGTACCTGTGATACGTTTGTGTGTGTGTGTGTGTGTGTGTGTGCGACCTATGTTATAGCTAATCGGTTCGAAAAAAGAATGTGCCATATCACTGTGACTTTTTTCTCTGTGACTTTCTCTCTAACTTTGAACCCTCTCTCAATATATTGGAAATCCCCTTTCATTGTGACGTAAAAGCATGTTTCGCTGCGTTAAATTTATTCAGAATCGCAATCAACCACAATAAAACTATTAAATAAACCTTCATGTCGCGTTTTTTTTTAATTTGTGTTTTTTATCAATAATCCTTTCAATAATAAGTCTTTTTAGCAAGCATTATGATGTTGAGTATTGAATCATATTTTTCGTTTTTGCTACAACCCCTTCTATAAAATAATTTTATCGATTCTGAGACTTGAATTTTAATGTGTACATGCACTTGGGTCACTACATGTTTTAAATATTTCTGTTAAGTTGTTTTTTTACATTTCGAGTGTTATTTCATGTAAATAACTAATAAAACTTTAAATGGTTTCGTGATTTACTTATTTCATGACTGAACTAATTTACTTTCATTTCAACTCCATAATGATTACGAAAATGTAATTTTCCCACCAGATTCTGCAATATATATATATATATATATATATATATGTATGTATATATGTATATATATGTATGTATATATATATATATAAGAAAACGAGTACAGCACCAATAGGCGCAGTTCGAGGGAAGCAGAACTATATTCTTTAAGACTAATAAAATTGTTTTCTCTTTCTACACAGTGTTATTAACATTTCTATTATATTTATAATTGATTTCATTGTTTGGAGTGACTGTTCAGTAATAATTTTACCAGAAAGCACACGAAAATACAAAATCTTTCCCTGGGATGGGTTTTCTTTTTCTTTCTAACACACAAACCAAAGTTAACAAGCCTGCAATTAGTTTTTCTTTCCTTTATTCTTTCTCTTCACCAAATCTATTAAACACAAGCCAAGAAATATATATAATATGTATAATTATGTTTACCTTCATTTTTTTCATTTTATTTTACAAAATAATAAGAAAAGAAATGAAAACATAAAAACAAGTAAGATTATATTAAAAATGATGAAATAAAAAGAAAACGGGAACATAACCATTGCCAGACTGTTAATCCGTTTTCCCATGTTTTATTTTCGTTATTGGTGAATAAAACTGAAATTAAAAAGAAATAAGTATAAATATTCGTCTAAACTCTTCTTGTCAACTCCGGATTTCAACTGTAATTTGCACCCATCGTTTCACTGTCTCTCTCTCTCTCTCTCTCTCTCTCTCTCTCTCTCAGGTGTCTTTCCCCTTCATTATTTTTTTCACAGCCGTCATTATTATCATATCCTAATCACTGCCAAATATAGACGAAAGTTTTTCTTTTCTCTTTCCTTTGTTTATTTTCTAACCCGACTGTCTAGACGTCATCAACGCATGTGACTGCACGTGTTGTCTGAAAAATCCAGCTCATAAAATCCTAGTTTGTACATTTACAGACAACATGAATTGAAACAAATACATTGAGACAAGTGTCAAGGCTGCTGCGAAGAAGGCGAACTTTCTATTCCGTGCCAAATGGTTACTTACACCTGAGAGTATCCGGTATCTGTACAAGGCCACAGTTAATCCATGCATAGAGTATATTGGCCACAGTTGGTCGGGGGCATCTGCTACTAGACTCTCGCTCATAGAAAGTGTGCAACAATGAGTTGCTAACCTAATAAATACCAGCGACACACCCCACAAGCAACAAAATCCCACCCCTATACTATAGAGATCTTTAGATGCTCTAAAATGTTATACTTGAATAGCTTTTTAGCCCGTACTGCTGCAAATTAGAATTCCGTTTTAACTGACTATACTGACACGCTGAAATCCAATTTAAATGTGAACAGACATCTTGTTGCCCAAGTCCATTAATAGTATCCCTTCTAAAGCTGGCTCCAACTAGTAGCCTCTCGCGATTAAGTGATATTTTACTTTATTTGGGGTGAAATGATAGTTAAAAAATATAAAACATAACTGCCAACATACTTTTTGATTCGTTGTAGTTAAAATTGATCGTTGCATTTTGCTTTGTCAGCGTTCTATTATAGTACGAGAAATCATCTCACAAAGCAATAAAAAAAATCCCTTTTATATAAGTCTTTGCCTCAGCACATACTATCGATATTGGCCGTGTCTAGGCTTTTGTGTCTTCCCTTTATATATCTATATTTATATCATATTTCCTAAGTGTCCTTACTTTGTTTATGAGAATGTTTTTATCCTGTCGTTTTTTTTTACTTCTCTAAAGAGAGCGATCCACACAGATTGCAGAAAAGTGGTTCCTGTATTGATAGATATTTTGATCAAATGCACGGCGGCAACAGACTAAGAAAATAAGCAGACATTAACTTAAAGTGATACCAAAACGACAAAGAAAATAATGTCCGCAATATGAGGGAAAATAGAAGAAGAATTGGCTGAAATTAATGATTGAAACAAAAAAAAATACCAAGTTAGTATTATCTGCACACATTTCATCATATGATTATTCCATACCGATATTGGCACTGATATTGTAGAACATTTTTTTGAAAGACAATTTCCTTTAAATTTTATCCATTGAAACCTGTTATTATCTTAGTAATAGTTTAATGACGTTCGTAGAGTATTAAACAAAAGGACAAAAAGTCCTAATAAGCTCATATCAATACAGGATTGAGATACCGTCTTTCTATTTAATCTCTTCTCAGAATCCTTGAGACAAGTTCGCGCAAACTTCTGTATCTTCGTTTCTTCGAGAATAACTGTGTACAGTTCCAACCCTTACACCGAATACTGAACTTAGTGGGGTTTTTTAGGTACACAACGGTACTTATCCATGAAATTCTTTATTTGGCCAATCGGCTCCCTTGTTCTGACTTCATTGCCTCTTCTAAAGCATATTATCCTCATTCACAAATTCAATGCATTCATTAAATATCTCATTTAACTAAAAAAACAGATAGTCGATTTATGCAAGATAGTGTATAAGCATTTTGAAGTATTCCATATGTTTTCGTGTCATTTTTCCAAATTTAAAACAGAAATGTATTGCATATCGTTCTTCTAATATGTCCTCACGTACTGATTGCATTTTAAAAATTCGCCAGCTGTTGCAATCAGTCTTTAGTATGGTGTATTCCTATTCCTACTCTAGCTGTTCATTTCAACTTGAAATTAAAACAGAAACTTAGAAAACTCATAAGATGCATAGCAATGAATTTTGAATGTTACGACAATTGTACAAATAAAGTGTGGGCATTTATTGCAAGCACATCGTGGTCATTTTGTATAGTGGCTTTATATTTATAACTTAAGCTTATTAACACGATCAGCCGGTCACTGGTGTATGACCGACACATGTGTAACACTAAATATCTTAGAAACGGCCCATGACGATGTGACGATGGACCAGTAATTAGGGTCTAGGTATCAAGAGGAAACGCATATCTGTGATGTTGTATGCGGACGTGTCGCTTCTTCATTCTCTCAAGATGTCTTCACTCTGGTGGCATTCTGGTTTGAACCTTCTTCGTCCTCAGGGCCGCATCGTTTCTTAATCTAGACATTTATGGCAGACACAAAAACACACAACAAATGTCGCAATTTATATGAAAAATATAATTAACTATTTATTTTATAACATGTATACAAGATATATATATATATAAATATATATGTATATATATATATATACTTATACATATATATATATATATATATATATATATATATATATATATATATATATATATATATATATATTGCAATATTACCATACAATTTCCAGACCTTACAATTGCTTTTCACCATTACTTCTTTAGAACTAACTGAATAACCTTAACTAGTGTGGAGGGAGGAAACTGCTCCCCCTATTAACAGAGGGAGAGAAAATACGTGCTCACCTCATGGCAGTCCAGACAAAAATAGACCCGTAAAAAAAGGGAATTATGGGGTTGAATTTTTCTGTGTCCCGCCCTCCGCCTACGGCTAAATTACCACCTGGCCATGCAGGGGGAAGGGTACGTTAAGAACTACCGAAACCGGGGCACTAACATATAGTGCCACAGTACAGCTGAAGCTTAATTTCAGTATTTTTGTAAATAATTTTTGTAGCTAGTTATTTATTGGGGAGTACTATTTTACCATAATGAGAAATGTATGCTTAATTTTTCCTCTAATGGGGGGCGTATCCCAAAATAATTTTTCCTCTAATGGGGGCGTATACCAAAATAATTCTTCCTCTAATGGGGGCGTATACCAATATAATTTGTCATCTAATGGGGGCATATACCAAAATAATTTTTCCTCTAGTTCGGGCGTATACCAAAATAATGTTTCCTCTAATTGGGGAGTATACCAAAATAAGTGTTACTCTAATGGGGGTGTATATCAAAATAAGTTTTCCTCTAATGGGGGTGTATACTAAATTAATGTTTCCTCTAATGGGGGCGTATACCAAAATAAGTTTTCCTCTAATGGGGGTGTATACTAAAATAATGTTTCCCCTAATGGGGGCGTATACCAAAATAATTTTCCGACTTTTTTTTTTTTCTATTGATGTTCCTATTATTTGTGTGGATATAATCAACTTTAGCATTAATGTATTCATTATATTTACAGATGTGTAGAATTTTCCACGTAAAAGAAATATTGCTTATTTAACACCCGATTGAAATTAGGATGTGTTTAATTATAAATTTAATTATCTCTTTTCATATTTGTGTCGGAGTTTAATTATTTTATAAATTTTAATGATTTATATTTACTTTTTTATTTATTTATTTTTCTATATATATATATGAATATACGTATGCATGTGTTTCCATAAATAATATCTTTTTGTTGCATTGCAGTTGAAAATAATAATGCCTTTTTTTTAACTGAGTTAAAAATAAAACTTATTTAAAATAGATTGGAATAATATGATTGAGATTTACTTCTAACCTAATTAATTAGCCGTGGGAATACCGAGCATTAAAAAAAAATAACTTTACTTATTAAGAAATAAATATACTGTATGTATTAAAAGAGTCCACGTTATTTTTAAATCATATGAATCCACAATATAACGAGGAATTGGCACCACACCTATCGGCCGCTTATATATCTATTTTCTAGCCCAAAGCAATGCAGAATGCAATCACTTTTTTGTCTGGCAATAGTTAGAATCCTCTGAATCCTCTGAATCCTTTTTTAGATAAAGTGGAGCAGACAATAAAGGAGTGGGTATCGATTATATGCACAGAGAGTGTTAGTGCCTAGAAAATGATTAAGAAAATGTCGTATTTTCTTTGGTTACATTGAATTATCGACCGTATTCTTCAAATATGCTATTCGAAAGTAAGTTTATGATTTATCTAGATTCCTATAGAGGCCTGGAAATATTAGAAATTTGATCGCTTCACTGCTTGTCGAGGTCGTCGGGGTGTATTTTCGTCGAGGATGTACAAGAGCTTGAAGTTCGGCAGAGCATCCGCATTAAAATACTTGTAAAACAGACAGAGGAATGCAACATTTCGTCGATGGGACAGGGGCTGAAGCTTAGATGACAGTTCGGGGCCTATTAGGTCGAAGACCCGTTCTTATATATATATATATATATATATATATATATATATATATATATATATATATATATATATATATATATATATATATATATATAAATTACTAGAAGCCGTAATTAATTAAAAAAAACTCCAGTCTCTTTTTAACGAGATCACATTAAAGACCAGGAAGTATATATTAATAATATTTAATATCTAAAAAGAACCTAAATAAATAAACTATAAAATAAGAAAATCGAAATAAAAAAATACTTTAAAAATGATTTGCCCAGCCCATTTGCATCCACCTCCATAACTAATTAAAAAATTATAAATACACAAAGCTTCAAAGGAAAAGAAAAAAACAACAATTGCTCCTGATTATAAACGGACAAACCGATAGAAGGCGCTTGAAAAAGATATGGCCAACCAGAATTTTTGAGCGCCATTTTATATAATATGACAGCGGAAATTAAAATAAATTGCTCGGCAAATGGAAAAGATATCCAGAAATATCGGAAGAGAATGACTCAGTCGTGTTCAATTAGACTTGCTTGCATAATGACTTGCTACCAATATATATATATATATATATATATATATATATATATATATATATATAGATAGATAGATATATATATATGTATATGTATATGTATATATATATATCGATATATAACGATGAAGTACACTATTTGTTGCAATCAATCTATTACTTTATGCCTTGATTGTGTTTAAATAATATATATGTTTATTTATATAGGATAAGATGTGCATATATATATATATGTATATATATATATATATATATATATATATATATATATATATATATATATATATATATATATAAGGTGACTCCAAAAATCTGGCCCCAACTCTAATTAGGCCCTGTTTCTTAGTGTTTTGTCTCCATGAAATGAAATTTTGTTTATTATATTCAAAACATCGCATCGTCACTTTGGTTTTTTTCTCCGTTTTACAGCATATGTTCTAGATGGACTCCATTTAGCTTTTGTTTTTTGGTTGGCATCCTGTATATATATATATATATATATATATATATATATATATATATATGTATACATATATATGTATATATATATATATATATATATATATACATATATGCACAGCATATCCCAAAATCTTTGTCCCACTGAAAAATTCCGAAGTTTTACTCAAAAGAGGAAATAGTTCATATATATTTCAAGTAAACAAGAAGTCAATTACTAAGTATTTGAATGTTTCGAACAACAATTATAAAAATTCTGCATTTTTTTAACAAAATACAAACATATTCAATTTGTTGAATACCCAGTATATAATGTTCATTACATCCCGACGTAACAGTTTGCAAACAATTCGGATAATTATTAATTTCTTCAACACTTTTTGACAGTTTTCAATTAGCATGTTTCTAAGATTCTTTAAACATTTTGTGGTTTCTTCTCTGAATCATTGATTTTAGCTTGTTCTACACGTTTTCTGCGACGTTTACTTGTACTTTTCCAGAACATTTATGTAGTTGTCACTATTGTTGCATTATTTTTCAGTTGGATAGTTGTCCTGTTGAAACCTCTGTTCTGAAACCAAAACTAAATATTCAGCATCATGCTTGGTGTTTCCCTTGACGTGGCAGAAACAAAATATTTTAAAAAATCACGTAAATTGTTCAGGTATATTTTTTACATCAGAAACTGTAATCTATGAACGTATATTCCACAAACTACACAAAGCAGGGAAGGGTACGGCGGTAGCTCTAGATATATCTAAGGCTTTTGACAGGGTATGGCATGAAGGTTTTCTCGGTATCACTGAACGAAAACTTAACAAAATTTTTCTTAGATAAGAGAAAAATTCGACGGTCGTACATCTAAACAATATGATGGAAACGCGGGGTGGCCAGGGTTCTATCTTTAGACCTTTATTATTCCTAATATTCATAAATTACCTCCCTGTTAAAATTGTCTCTGAGATGAGTATATATGCTGATGACATCACGCTGTATAGCAGGTACGACAGGAAAACAAACGAACACATATAAAAGGAAATGGCAGGACCACTAAGTGCTGACTTCCAATCTATAGTTGAATGGGGGAGGAAGATGGATGGTCACATTCAATGCTGCCAAGATTAACTTGTTACCTCAATAATTACGAGAAACCTTCTCTACAATCAACAACAAGGGCCAAAGATTCATTATCTGAAAGTCATTCCTTTTCTACCCTACGGCCTAACGCTCACAAGAAACATGAGTTAGAACAATTACATTGAGATCATTGCCAGGACCGTTGCGAACAAGGAAGGTTCTCTACCGTGTCTAAAAGCTACTAACGCCGGAAAGTATCCTGTACTTCTATAAGGCCACCATTCACCCATGTATGCAGTATTTTTGTACTATTTGGGCTGGTGCAACTGCCTCTAGTGTCTCGCTCCTAGACAAGGTTCAAAAGAGAGTCGGCAACCTTATAGATCCGTAACTGTGATCTAAGCATAAGCCTATGTCCCATCGACGAAATATTGCATCCCTCTTCATGTTCTACAAGTACTTTAACGGTGAATGTTCCCACGAACTTCAAGCATTTATAGCTCCCGCACGTTAATACCCCCGACAAACCCGACAAACAGCTAAATACCACCCCTACACAGTAGAGATCCCTAGATGTAAGAGAGCTTTCTAATCCAGTAATTTCTTCCTCAAAAGTGCTACACTTTGGAATTACCTTCCGAATCCATGGTTCCGCAACTGTACGGACATGTAGAAGTTCAAGTGTAACATGAACCGACATCTTTCTGCCCAACCCCCTATATCGTACCCTTGTTGGTTATGCTCCCGATATTAGCCCCTATATCAAAGTGGCACTAGTGTTGAGGGAGGGAACTGCTCCCCCTATTAACAGAGGGAGAGAAAATACGTGCTCACCTCATGGCGGTCCAGACAAAAATAGACCCGTAAAAAAAGGGAATTATGGGGTTGAATTTTTTTGTGTCCCGCCCTCCGCCTACGGCTAAATTACCACCTGGCCATGCAGGGGGAAGGGTACGTTAACAACTACCGAAACCGGGGCACTAACATATAGTGTCACATTACATCTGAAGCTTAATTTCAGTATTTTTGTAAAGTGTTTTTGTAGCTAGTTATTTATCGTGGAGTACTATTTTACCATAATGAGAAATGTATGCTTAATTTTTCCTCTAATGGGGGGGTATCCCCAAATAATTTTTCCTCTAATGGGGGCGTATACCAAAATATTTTTTCCTCTAATGGGGGCGTATGCCAATATAATATGTCCTCTAATGGGGGAGTATACCAAAATAATTTTTCCTCTAATTGGGGCGTATACCAAAATATTTTCCCCTAATCGGGGCGTATACCAAAATAATAATAAAAATACTTTTTCAAAGGAATGTTTAAATCATATATATATATATATATATATATATATATATATATATATATGTATATATATACATATACATATGCATATACATATATGTATATATAAAATATTCCAAATTTAATGATGTTTACTATCTTACAATGTCTCTCTTCTTATGTGCGTTGGCAGTCACAATCCTTGACAGCAACTAAAGAAAGCGTGCTTAACAAACAACATGAAGTAATTCAAAACTGTTCACATAGATCCATGCATACTTTGTATAAACTAAAACCTAATGAGGACCATGGATTATTGTTAAAATAAAGTTAACTATTAAAGCATTATTTGTATTTAATTTTTAGAGATAAAGATATAATATAAGATTAATAATTAGTAAATAAGGTAGAATAAAATGGAAATCGTAAATCAGAATAAAGCAAATAGATACACCAATTGTAATAATATAATGACAGCAAATATGAACTCTAGTTAAAATAAGATATAGATTGAGAATAGAGTATAAAATGATATATTGTGATATATTTTACATCTTGCTAAGACGAGTATTATAATTATATGTAAATAATAACCTTAGTATAAAATTGCTCTGTGGACGAGAACTTGTGAAACTGAACATTCTCTAACGATTGGTCTAACTTGGACACAAAAATTATTTTTATTTATTAAAAATTTAACAAAATAGAAAATAGAAGGATATGTGATTGTTAGATGATGTTATTTATTTAATGAATATCACATAATAAAATTTAAGTAGAGTGATATTCTTCAGTTTTGATGTATATACTCATTTATTAAGTTGAAATAAGAGAGTATTATATGATTAATGTGTGGACCCAAATAATTAAACCAAATGTGATGAAAGATAATAAAAGATTGGTTATAATCAGATATACCTACGACATAATAATGAACATGATAATAGGTAGTATGTTTTTGTTAAATTAGATTATGTATATTTTAAAAAATTGAACAAAATATACAACTTAATTCATGTTTATGTGTCGAAGTAAGATATAATTAAATATAATTATGACAAAAATAGCTTAAAGTATATCTAATACTTTATTATTGCTGTAAATTTTCAGGATAAAAGGTTAGATGAATTAAGATGTGATATAATTATTGTATATAAGGATACAAGAAAAATTAGAACTTACAGAATACACTCTAAATGCTGATTGGAATAATATAATATAACTTCAGATTATTGACGAATAAAAATAAAACATCATAACTATAGATTAAATTACATTAAAATAATGTAAATATTTATATTCAGGTAAAGTAAATAATATAATAAATTAATCTACGAATTGAATTATCAAATAAACAATATATAAGAAGCAAAATTAAAAATAATTAAAACTGGAGGCATATAGTATTTATTAATAAATAAAAGTTTAATAAATCTAGGTTGGATTAAAGGAAATAACACATTAAATTAGATATCTAATTATCAATCTTTCATTGATTTTAAACAAATTACATTAAAATATTACAAACTTAATTTTCCATTCAGCTGAATAGGGCTAATGAAATAATAAAATGACAATGAGATTAATATAACATTTGTTATAATAATGTTATTAAAAATATTAATAACATTGTATTGTATATGGATATAAATTTTAGATTAAATCAACAATTATCATTACTAGAAATAAATACATATATATGGTAAGTAGTTTCGTATAAATTTTAATAAAATATATAGCCATATGTTTTATATATATGTTTATATATATATATATATTACAATTATTAATATTATATCAGTAAATATATATAAATTAATTATAATTATGAATGAATAAAATATCAAATAAAATATTATACTAATGTATTATAAAATTTGTAAATGCGGAAATTTAAATTTCCGTGACTATAATTAAAAATGCTAAATGTCAGAATAAATTATGAAATAAAAAGTAATTAATACTTCTCCTCTCAATTTTTGGATTATGTAGACATGCGCAAACACATTTTTATTTCTTTTATATGATTGATATTTACTGTTTCTTCTGGAGAGGAAATGTTAGATTGAATGATATAAGAAAATGCTAGAAAAATGTTGTTGTCCAAAGAATACAACGTAATTTGCCAAACCTCATGAAATTACAATATAGGATATCGTCATTTGTATGGTCTGTAATTACATTAAGCTTCATAAATAAAACATTGGTATTAAATAAATGTGTATTTAATATAAATACATATTTTAAACAAAAATACAGGAACCTTCTTATATTGACTTCCAGTGACGTAGATGACTTGATATTTCCATTGTAAACTTTTCTTTCGTATAAGTTGTTATCACCTGAAGAGATCTTTGGTTATTAAAAACTAGCTGGCCGAAACCTCCTCATGATTATGTAGCAACACATTACTCCTGATGTAAAAACAAATAACAAGTATACTCTGCTCTACTTTTGTATTCACCTATCTTTTATTAACCTCGTTATCGTTATTTCCATGGCAGGTGCTCGTCTGAACTCCAATCTCTGGTCCCCCCTCGCCAATCTTTCACAACAACACCCGTCAAGCTGAATCCACTGTGAAAAATTTCCCCCACTCTATATATGTGCCTAAATCAAAACGCGGATTCCCTGAACAAAGCTTCTTTCTTAGAATTGCACGCCTGTGCAACTCTGTTCCGTCTGCCTGCTTCCCACCGGACTACAACTTGGATATCTTCAAGTCCAATGTTAACAAATTCCTAATGAACCGCCCCCTTAAGTAAACACTTCATCAAATCTCCACACTAACGTAATGTACTTGCAATAACCCTTATCCCTGAGTGGCTTCCGGGCCTTTATAAGTGGTGATCACTGTATAAAAAACATACAAAAAACTCGTTTTACTTTATTACCGCTGAGAAATAACAATCTCGATTTATGTTATCACCTGAAGAGATATTTGGTTATTAAAAACTAGCTGGCCGAAACCTCCTCATGATTATGTAGCAACACATTACTCCTGATCTAAAAACAAATAACAAGTATACTCTGCTCTACTTTTGTATTAATCTCTCTTTTATTAACCTTGTTTTACTTTATTACACCTTAAAAATTACAACCTCGATTTATGTTAGCTCCTATTTGGTCTAGCACTATAATAATGTAGGCATTTCACTCTCATAAGCAATACAAATATAACACAAATAGAATTATTAAATCATCCTCACGAGATAAGTAGAAAATATACAGGGTAAATGAAGGTCACAAGTATCACTGCGAAGATTATTCTAAGCGAATCTGGCAAGAGAAAGAAATCTGCAGAGAAAATACAATTTCCAAAATGAGTAGATTAAATAGTAATCAAAAATTCCAAACACAAAAAAAATATTTCTAAAGGCGTATAAACCCCAGAGTCAAGTTAACCAGAATACTTTAAATTATTGAAACAAACAGTTACAAGCCATTAGAAAAAATAAAAGTTTAATTTAGTAGTAAAAATTAACTCGCAAAGCAAATTCTTAACCGACAAACAACAACTTAGTAATAGACTCAATAAATTATTAAATATAGCAGCATAAATTCTCTTAAAAAACACAAACAATATTTCTAATACAAAACTACTACAATAATTATTAACACTACAAAATCGAAAATCGGAAAATCAATAAAAACATTGAAAAGGATTAATTCTTAGATAAAATGCAGAAACACTGCCCTAATCAGTAAAAATAAATAACAGATTCAACATCAAGCAAGACTATTTGATATTTCTATAGGCCTTGGACTTAGCAGAAATTAGGGGGTTGGTTAGACTGTATATTTTATACAATCTAACTTAGAATTTACAGAGACGATACAGATACAGAGATGCTGTGATAGGATATAAAATTATCATGAATAAATTCAAAACAATCAATCTTATATTTGAAATTTTACCATAAAAATAATTTACTTCCAAGATGTTACGCTAAACATAAACAAGAGAACTTTTGAACACTATACATGGATAACAGTAAGCGTTTATATGTACCTCTCTCAAATAACTCTCAACTATAATTAAACATATCCCCAGATCTCTTAGTAGAATACTTATTCAAAACATATTCGATAAAGATAAAAAAGGACAATAAAACCTTAGGAAACCGAGCATATAAAAAACTATCTGAAACTATAAAAAGCCTTCAATAAAAACATCCTCATATATCATAACCCATAAAAGATAAATAATGTGGTTTATCCCTTCAATCAAATGCTAAAACCAACGTAGGGAGAAAATTCTCAAATCCTATTAAGCTACACTTTCCTCAAACAATATTGTCTGCAAAATATTTGATATAAACAAAATGGAATTACCATATAGTCGCGCCAATAATATGTAAATAATAATAAAAAATGATTGTAAAAGTTTACATAAAACACTGAATGTAATCAGGTTTATAAACTAGTAAAAACCTGTCGTTGAATAGATAAATACAAATGCCCCATCTAACAAAACTGTCATTAAAGTTTACGAGGACCTTACCAATAACAAATTCTACATAGGTCAAACTAATGTAATCAGGGAAAAAACTGTACCAATAAAAATCCTACATAGGGCAAAGTAATGTATTCAGGGCAAGAAACTTACCAATAACAAAATTCTACCTGAGTAAAACTAATGTAATCAGAGTAAAAACTTACCAATAACAAATTCTACATGGGTAAAACTAATGTAATCAGGATAAAAATCTTACTAATAACACATCCTACATAGGTAAAACTAATGTAATTAGGGTAAAAACCTTACCAATAACAAATTCTACATAGGTCAAAGTAATGTAATCAGGGCAAAAAACTTACAAATAAAAGATTCTACATGGGTGAAACTAATGTAATCAGGGCAAAAATCTTACCAATAACAAATCTACACAGATCAAACTAATGTAATCAGGGTAAAAGCCTTAACAATAACCAATTCTATATAAGTCAAACTAGCAATAGTTTTAGGAAAGATACACTGGCCGTAAAATCTCCACACTGAATCCAAATTATAGTGATAAGACATCATATATTACAGTGAACTTACAAGAAACAATTTTAATGAGGAAGTCATAAACAACATATCTTGTTAATCACTAAATTACCCTTGTTTTCTTAGCTGCAATTTACAACTCACGAAATTAAAAGATATGGGTACACGTTTTTATAAGAACTAGAAAACATCAATAAATTGTAGGCATTACAAATCACACGTCCTTGCTTACTTACCAACTACTCTCCTTAAATACTTATCAAACACGCTTTTAAGATGACTTACAATAATATCTCCAAAAATGTTGAATCTTTGTTTAACCCACAACTACACTATCTTTGCCAACACCTAACCCTAACCTAACCCTAAACCTAACCGCTAATAAAAATTAATCCATACAACCATGCTAATTCCAGCAAATATTATCTATACAAAAATTAATCATTTCTCTCAGTTCATCAACTTGGAGATTGGTACTTAGCATATCCATATATGTTATTTCTATGATGATTCTGACTCAGACTTCATTAATGATGTTGACCCTTAATAGAAATATTCAACAAAATTAAGTTGGTATGCGTGTTGTTGAAAACTGATACTAGTAAAATGCTATTACATTTGGTAAAACTTAACTCAAACCAAAAAAAGAACATGATTATGAATAAGCCCAATCACAGACTATAATCGTTAACTTTTGTTTTAATTAAAATCTGTAGTTTTACTTTATTAACGCGCTTTAACCATAACTTCTAAACTGCCAACCCTAAGCTTTTATGATAATTATTAAATACCTACGGACGCTAGTGTTTCATCTTTGCGGGAATCATCAGTGCACGGTACCACTATTAACGCCAGTCGAGACATTAGAACCCGGGCAACAGAAGTCATGCCTGGCTTCATTAGCAAGGACCCGAAGCACTCGGCTTCCGTCAACCGTTAGAGATGGAGTTGAAATTTAAACATTATTTCTTATTAAATGTTTTTTAACGTCAGTCAGGATGATCTAATCATAATATGACGATCCGCGCGCATAAGCGAAGTTGACTGACTTTATTACAACTGAAAGTGCTTAACATTAACAAACAAGTTTCTTAAAGGAGCTGACATTATTATTTAATATAATAATTATTAAATACCTACAGACAGTGGAGGGTGTCCCAATTAACGCCAGTTGATATATGCACATCGGTACCTCCATATCGGTTATTATTGCGCTTAATACACGAAAAACTAATATTATCAATATATCTATAAAAGTGACATATTCTGTGTGTATGTCTGTATGTGTGTGTGCGCATTTTCCTACTACATTACTCCGTCAATGTTTAGTCTACAGACTCAGGATTTGACATAAGAGGTATTGAGATTTAAGCAAATCTTTTTAATCGGTGTTCTGCCAAAAATGGCGGTCAAGCCGTCTAAGTTCAACGATTAGACCTTATAATCTCTACCAAATCCCATCCGCCATATTTACTTCTAAACACTTGGAATTTGAGATGTAGGGATCAAACATTTTAATTAGATTAGATCCCGAAACAATACATTTTAAGATGTCAAAATTGGAGTCAAAGTTAAAAAGGAATTCGACCTCTCAGCCAGTTTTTGGTCTAAACTTTTGAAATTTTACATAAAGTGCGTCGAGCCATAGGACAAGCGTTTTAATTGGTTTCCAGCAGAAAAGAAAATCAAGGGAGCAAAGTTCAAAAGAGTTTACTTTTGCAGTCTTTAGCAAACTAATGGACAAATTTTGGGTCTACCCGTTAGAAATTCTAAATAAATAGTATTCAAATAACCAGCACGATTTTTAATCAGATTTAGGACGGAATATTGGCTGCCAAGCGGTCAAAATGGAAAGTGTTGACATTTGATAATTCTACCAAACCCCTGTGCTAATTTCGGGTCTAAACACTTGAAATCTAAAATGTAGGTTACCTGCACATGAGTCAAAATGTTTACTATATATATATATATATATATATATATATATATATATATATATATATATATGTTTGAGGTTTCCCACGGTCCCATACTTCTCGAAGTGGTCCCCCCCCAGTTCTGAATTCTGCTTTTGGATGGAGCTTTTTCACATTCGAATTGACGCATGAAACTGTTCTAGGTTTTCTTAAACGAACCTGTCTTGTAGTAAAATTTGACACAGTGTATTCTTTTCCCCAGCTCCCACTGGGTATTTTTTTTTTACACAGTGATCACCACTTATCAAGGCCCGGAAGCCACTCAGGGATAAGGGTTATTGCAAGTACATTACGTTAGTGTGGAGATTTGATGAAGTGTTTACTTAAGGGAGCGGTTCATTAGGAATTTGTTAACATTGGACTTGAACACATCCAAGTTGTAGTCCGGTGGGAAGCAGGCAGACGGAACAGAATTCCACAGGCGTGCAGTTCTAAGAAAGAAGCTTTGTTCATGTAATCCGCGTTTTGATTTAGGCACAGATATAGAGTGGGGGACATTTTTGACATTGGATTCAGCTAGACGGATGTTTTTCGTGAAAGATTGGCGAGGGGGGACAAGAGATTGGAGCTCAGACGAGCACCTGCCATGGAAATAACGATATAACAAGGATAGGCTCGCAACGTCTCTTCTGTGTGAGAGAGGTTGCAGGGTAGAGAAAAGGGCATCCCCCACTAAGCCACGAAGACTATTTTGTACTCTGTCAAGGCAGGATAGGCTTTTTTGCAGCTCCTGCCCAGATATGGCAACAGTATTCCATCCTTGGACGTACTCGGCTTTTATATAGATAGAGAATTGCATCAGTAGTGAGATATCTTCTGGAGCGGTAGAAGGATCCCACCATCTTTCCAGCGACCTTGTCAACAGACCTGATGTACATGTTCCATTTCGGATCAGGAGTAAAGGTCAAACCTAGAAGCTTGTCAAATCACGGGGCCTCACCCAGACGAGAGCCATCCCTCACATTTGATGCCAGATCAGAGCGTTTATAATGTCGGAAATTTTTCTGTCTCTGTCTGTCCTTGCGGGCATGTCAATAGTAAGGGTGCTGGAGGTAAACGTTTTGTCTGGGTTGACGTTATCCGCCTGATAGTCAGGGACCCGAACCTTGGATTAACAACTAAGGAGGCTGTCCTATCAGCTGACGTAAAGTACTGGGACTGCTGTATTTCCATTTGGTGAGTGGATCTGGACCATGCCGAAGTCTCTGGTGGGGCCTCTCGATGCCATACTAGTTACGGCTTTACCTTTTCGTGTGCTACAAAAAAAGAAATCCTGTATTTTTCTCTCTCTAACCAAGTATGCCGACATATTCCACAAATCCCAAAACCTCAACATGAAATATCTCCAAAATAAAAACTCGATTAAACCTAGAACCCCATCTTCCAACGTAGACCCCTACTACCAGGTCTCCTTCTCCAATATCAGGGGTCTACGTGCCAACCTTCCAGAGGTTGAAACCCAATTACAGGAGACGAAACCGAACATATTATTTCTAAGTGAAACTGGAATAGGGCAGACCACTTCCCTAGATTAGTTCATAATTAACGGATACTCAAATTTAACATCTAAATCTGACCCCCAAGATCGTCATGGGCATGGGATATGTGCCTTCATTAAGGATGGCTTCCCGTGTGGCAAGGATATCTCTAGAGAAGATCCTAATTTACCCTATATGTGCTTCAGGGTTGCACTTGCTAACACCACTGCATTTATATTTGCCCTCTATCGGCCCCGCAACAGCGGAGTTACTATCTTTGAGAGCATATCTGAGAAAATAGACCACATACTGTCTACACATCCCTCGGCTAACATCCACATCTGTGGTGACTTCAACGTCCATAACGTGGAATGGCTGATCCATTCAAATAAGACAGACGATGAGGGGAGGTTTTGTCATGATTTTGTCATTGCTTATGACCTCACTCAAATTGTTCGCGAACCCACCCGTGTGCCCGATACACCCGGTCAATATGCAAGCCTCCAAGACCTTTTTCTCTCAACTTCCCCTGAGCTATGTTCATGTTCCGTTCATTCTCCTCTAGGATACTCCGACCACTCCGTCGTATCAGTTAAGATAAAAACGAAATGTAAGAAGTCCCCAGACGTACCCCTCCATCGTACTGTATATCGATAATCTATGGCTGATTGGGATAGCTTCCGTACATTCATATCTGATTTACCTCTGCACTCCATGTTTAAAAAGGAATTGTCCTCTATAGTATCAGATCAGACCGAATGTTTAATTCTAGGCATAGACAAATTCATACCATCTAAAAATTCCAACAAAAACCTAACAGCAAGCCATGGTTCTCCCCAGAATGTGCTGCTGCTATCGCGACCAGAAATCACTTTTTCCATAGCTACCAACGTAATAGATGCACTGAGACTAAAGCTGCTTTCAGGACTGCCAGCAGCCACTGTAAAAGAGTAATAAAAAATGCAAGAGAGCTATATGCCGAGTCTGTTAAATCCAAGGTAGCTAATAAGGGCAATCGGTGAATAAATAATGGAGATATCACATAAAGTGTACACCGGGCCCGTAATATCTTGTAAGTCTTATAATCACAGGTTTCCATATCAGCTGATAGGTGGATAAATTTATTCTGAATATATGTATATATATATATATATATATATATATATATATATATATATATATATATATATATATTCATATATATATATATTTATATATGTAGGTATATATATATATATATATATATATATATATATATATATATATATATATATATATATGTGTGTTAGTGTTTGGACGACAAATCGGAATCGGTACGAAATAGGAAAAAGTGTAGTCTAATTTCTGATTCCAAACTGACTTTTTAAAAATTTTAAATAAAAATGAAACAAGCACAACTTGTTTTTTTAATTAGATATTGTCTGTTTAAAACAGAAGACTGAGAAGGACCACAGAATGGGTGATAAATCTCATTTACAGATTTAACATTGATTAGTAGAGTTAAATTTGTTTTATTTCTTGGTCATTTATTACTTGCTTTTGTCCTTTGTAATCGTTTCGCATCTACGCGCTAAAATGTGTAAGTTCTCTCATCCCAGGGAGTTCTGATGATTACTTACAAGTTTTAAATCCTATGTGCGAGGTGAAAATAAATTTCATTGACGCCAGCTGTACATTGTTGTTCTTCTGAAATTACTAAAGTTTTATGGCACCTTTTTAGACACAAGGAAATCCTCAGACTCTCCAAACCTAATTTATTTTTTTTGTTAGTTTTATTGTAAGCAAATAAATAGTTGGGAATTTACTTGCCTATTCAATATCATAGTTTTTTAAAAAGTTTTTCGCACTAATTTGATAATAGTGGTATCTATAAGAGGCTGTGGACTTTAATACCACAGATTTGACATGCTTGGAATGTTTTTCTCCTGTCGGTTTGCCTGTTCAACACATCCTTTGAAATATTTCATGCGTGCTTATATTTTGTTTGGTCTTGTCACAAATATTATCTATATATATATTAACTGTAGCGTCGTTAAATCAAAATACGCTAACGGAAACAATTTACTGCACGAGCGTCGCCCTTTAAAATTCATCATTT
>NC_136500.1:133267477-133329977 GCF_053919585.1 Euprymna scolopes | reverse complement strand
TATTTTTTTTTTAATTTGTGTTCTTTTGTGATTGTACAAGACTAGGTGTTAGTTCGAGAGGTTTGAAATATAACGGAACACTCCAAGTGTAACGGCTATGTTACATATCTGCTTTTCTATCTAGAAAAGGTGTATGGAATTAAACACATATTTAACTTACAAAAGAAGTATACAACGTGATTGGGATTTACACTCATGTAGCTAAAAAAAGAAGCATTAATATTTGCAAATCATGTCGAAATAAGGACAAAGGTTAAAATAACCTAGTATACCTCATCGGCGACATCTGGTTATCAGATAGAAGTGACAAATTCCTGAGAAGGTGAGATGGATTCCGTATCATCTGAAATCCTCGTCTTCGTTGCAATCTTCGAATACATGTTTTAAGTTCACGGTTATATCTATCTAATTGGCTGATATTATAGCAAATATGTTGATCAATGGCAGAAGTAAACATTGTGTATATTTTTATGGAGATAAAACAAAAATAACCCACTGAATTGTTGCTTTCTCACGTTAAAGTAATTATAACGGACGATACACTTTTATCCTTGAAAGGATATTATGATAGTACGCACATCACCCAGGTTAGAGTAAAACTGTGGCTACTACGTAGTGGAAAACCAAGTAGGAGATCAAACAAAAGTACGCTGTTTAATACAAGTAAGGCGAATGTAAGAAGAATTACTTGCAAAGTAAACAGCAAATTATTCGTTAATATTTTAAGGTGTACTATATCAGAGTTTCGTTTTACCTTCTCGATTGAAGTTAATTTCTTTTAATTGACTTGAACACTAGGATACTTTAACTAAACATAAATATGAACAGGTAAAATTATAGAGAAATAAAAAGTTGATCAAATAAGATATAGGTTGTTGAAACAGTTACAACGAATTAAGCATAAACTTCAGGTTTTTGAACAAAAATGGCAAGTGAGGACTTTCTTTTTAGCGCCACTGCATGTGTATAACCGTGCCCTACCATTAGAGCACAGTATAAACTCATATTATGCAGGTATTTATATCTGCCACAAATTAAGTTTTGCAAAAGGAAGTACAAAAACAAAAATAATCAATATTAGGTGTATTTCGTCTCAGGAAGCTAATATTTTCAGACAGCCTGGTCTGGTGGCACCAGGCACTGTCTAAGAGGGAGAGACTATTCTGCACCAGTGGTAAAAATATTCCATGCATGGGTGAATGATAGCTTTATAGAGGTAACAGTCATGACCATCGGTATGAGAAATAGATTGCAACTTTCAACAAGCAAACACCTAAACAACCTCTACAAATATTTGCTCCAACCAATTTACTCTCATATGAAGCAAGCATATAACTACTTTTCCCTCTTACCTTTTTTCCTTCACATGTTACGAACCAAGAGAGACCAGTGATTGGGTGTGGCCTCTTGTACAGAAACGATAACTATATGTTTCTCCATATGTTCCTCGGAAAAACTGACGGGCATATGCACCGTGAACACTGTAAATGATGTTCTATAACATGATCGAGGTAGCTAATTGCACATCTTCCTCATCGCAATGATAGTTTGTTACATAGTGCATATGAGCGCCTGGGAAAGTATTATCAGCAGTTAAGGAGGGCTGGCTGGCGAAGAGATTAGTAGCAGCATTAGTCATAAACGCGCATATGAATTTGTTTTTTAATATATAAGGAACGAGTGAATATAAATCCATGAAATTTTGAGAAAAATGTTTAAGAAAGTGTTTAAAATACTATTCAACTACTGCAGTCAGAAAGTAAAAGTATTTAAAGCAGTATTAGCGAATCTATGGCAGAAGATAGGAATATCTGTTGATTACAGTGTGTCAAGTTATTAACGAGGTTGAGAAAAAACACAGTATACCCATAACTTGCTTATTGAAATAAGTTTCAAACATTAAATGAACTAGGAAAATTGTTTAGAACGCAATAACTACATAGCAAGTTCTACGTAGACATAATTAGTAGGGGATATGCGATCCTTTTTTAAGAATGACTTGCAAAAGACTTTGGTTCACAGAATTAGTCAAATTTGTGATTTCTTCAAGAGTTATTCCTCGCGATACCTCGTAGAGCATCCCAAAACTCATATTTGCTCTTAAATTGGCGTCCATTTCAGTAGGGGCAGTGCTTCATGATACTTGAAAGGTTCAAATCTGATGAATTCGCAGGCAATTCTATCTTCCGTTGCTCAGAGAACCCCAGTTGTAACAAATATTCTTTGCTTTTGTTTGCTGCATGCGAGGGAGCATTATCCTGCATAATGGTTCTTCTGAACGTCAACCTTTGCGTCTTAAGCCATGGTTAAAAGTGCTGCTTCATAAAAAATTTGACCTGATTTTTACGCCTTCTGGGGCTCTCCGTGAGCCAACAAAATACCTCCGATAATCCCAGGCCAAATCATTATCTTGCCATCACCTAGTTATCGCCTTAAACGCTGATGATCCCTTGCTCCAGCCTTTCGGGCCATCAAGAGTGACACACTCTTAATCCGTAAACAAAACTTTGGAAAAATCCGTTTTCATCTTGTCCTCTCCCCATTGCAATCGGTTTTGTATGTGATGTTTCTTTAATGGAGGTTTTGTCACAGGCTAAACAGACTTTGCCATTTCTTTCAGAAAGCGGCATCGAGTAATTTTTAGACATTCTTCAGTCCGGCTTCCTCAAAAGTATTCTCGACTTGTCTGCCTAGGTTCTTAACAACGTCACGTTTAATTTATAGTAGACAACGATGTGAAACAACTCTAGATTTACGTTTATCATCTCTCTTACGTACCTTTGTAGTGTAGTTGACAAAGCTCTTCACAGTTTTATGGTACCTTCCCATCATTTTCGATATTTCGTGGGTATATATATATATATATATATATACATATATATATATATATACATATATATTTATATACATATATATATACATATATATATACATTTATATATATATATATATACATATATATATATATATATACATATATATATACATATATGTATACATATATATATACATATATATATATACATATATATATATGTATACATATATATATATATATATATATATATATATATATATATATCATTTGAAGTAACTGAGTTGTATTGTTTCAGTGCGAGGAATAAATCTGGTTTGTTGAAATATGAAATAAATGTTGTAGACGTAGCCGAGTTCGTAGCGTGAGGCTTCTTTACGTTTAGCTGTGTCTCCCAGGATGCCTCTAATAGCCGGTATTTATATCTTAACGGTATTTTAGCTTAACGAGCCAATCACAATATTACAGTTCGAAAAAGTTGGATTTTATTTTTTACTCACGTTCACCACAAACAATGTATATCGTCACATTGGACGTACGGGAATAGTGTTAGGGACTATTTTCGCCGATTTCTTAGCCTTAATCAGTCATTCGTATATTTAGAAGGAAATAAGTACTAGGACGATCATTCAAGTAAAACCCTTATACATATCACACTGATTCTAATTTCCTTAGCTATTGGTTAACAGCCCGTTCCAAAAAATGTTTAAATAATTTTAAGTCCATTTTGTTGGAAATAATGTATTCTTTGTAGGCCAATTCTTAGCAATTTTACTGCTTCCGACTTTTCAATTTGCAGACAATTTCACTATGCCACGATTTCCAAACAATTTTACGTTCAGATAAAACGTTAATCTTCTGCCATGCGGTCCTTTTTATCTGATAATTATCTAGGTGGCCCTCTATTTTAAAAACAGACGTGTCTCTTTATATCCGGATAATGTTTTAGTATGCAATCCTTACCGAGGCAGTGCTCGCTAGAGATTTGTGCAATCGATCCTGACAACGTGGATTCTTTAAAGTATATTACTGCGAACATTCATTATTGAAAAAGCATAGAATCTTTTGAGCGCAAAGTGCTGCAAGGTAAAGAGATCACCTCTCCTCGTCCTGTATTCAGTAAGTGATGTCTTGCGTTGCATATTTCAGAGCATGTGGCCACATAATCTTATTTAATACAGTATATGATTTATATAATGGTACTGGATGTGTTAGGTGGCATGCATTCTCAGAGACGGTAACATTATTGTAGCATTTAAAAAAAAAAAACTCCATATAATGGCATATTTTACTTGCATATTAGTAAAAAAAATGATTAGTTCTTTCCTATAGAGTTTGAATTATTCTGATGTGTTTCCAGCAGTTTTAAACGATATAGTAATAAGATAACAAGTGAAATGAGATTAAGTTAAACAAAGACATTGATTTGAATTGCGAAAATATCCGTATGAAATATTTATAACGGTTTAGGGCTAGTTAGAAACAAATCAATAAACATATTACAAATTCATCGAATTACATGCTATCGAAGAAGACTGATTATTACAACAGACAAAATATCAACAGTTAAAGCATAATAAAAACTATCAGGACCCGTGGAAATTCCACGGTAGTTAAAATCTTTTAAAACACATCAGTAAGAAATTCCTTATAGTTATATTACAAAAATTAATGTATGGAAGCAAGTAGAACAAACAAAGAACTTTAGTTTAAACTTTTATTGAAGGTCAATGCGAGCGTAACTGATGCTGTTGATTTTGTCAGGAAGTGCTGGTGATGATTGAGGCGGTGACAGGGACGTCGATCAGCTGCTTGGAGTGAGAATAGTGGTCAGTCAGCAGGTTCTGGGGAGTTAGACTGTGAATTTAAAAAAAAACTGTGACATGGTTGACATCGATTTTGTGAAAGTTCTGATGACCCCAAGTTGTTTGATATTTCAGGACATTTTGGATTACACGTGTGAGTAATGAATAGTTCACAGAAAACTGCCATTGCATCTTGATAAAGCTGTTGTAGATTCCTAGGGCTTCCTGTAAATGTAGATGGTAGAATAACTGGTACACCAGAATAACCATCTTCATTCCTTGCTAAATGATCCATTAAGCCAGAATATTGAGCAGCTCTCAATAAACTTTGATAGCACTATTGTAAGAATCATGCTGAAAGCCATTCTTAATATGGGGAGGGGGTTAACTATTCTGAAACTACACTTAACAATGTAAAAAAATAAGGGAAAATATTTGTATGAACAATAAATATTTCTTCAGTAAAATAAAATATTCTGTAAATTTTTTAATAAGGAATAAATATTTATTTAAACCATAATTATTGAAACAAAGTATTTTACTGCATAAAAAAACGGTTATGGGGAGAAGGGTTAACTATTTTGTGGTGCCCGGAAAACTCGTCCCGGGAAAACTCGACCCCGGAAAACTCAACCCCGGAAAACTTGACCCCGGAAAACTCGACCCCGGAAAACTCGTCCCCTTTCGCTAGGTAGGAAAACTGGTCCCTTATTGAATAAATATCAATTGAAAACACATTTTATGATCATTCTTGAAGGAGATATTGTTTTTTAAAATAGACTATAGCACCCCCATAATATTAAAAAAACATATTTTTACTTGTTTAATGTGTTTTTTTTATTTTTTTTTTAAATAAAATCGCTTTTCTAAGTGTCCGTTTTCTACCTAACTGGCTAAGTTCTTAGTGGTTTCACTTATTTTAAAGCGTTTATTATGTTCATACAAAGTTAATTACAAATTTTTTTTTTGTTCTTATTTTAACGATGTTTGTTGGAGTCATAAAAACAATAATAAAAAGCAAAACCAAAAAATAAAAAAAACGGAGCGATTATTCGATTCTTCGTTACTTTTTGTTTTGGATTTTAATTATGATAGTTTATTTTATGTTTTTGTTTTCTCTCCTACCAAATACACTCATACGTAATTTAAAATTATAATTTTATCAAGTATCAACATTTATTGTCGTCCTGTCAAATTTTGCAAAAATTAACTAATAAATTAAAAGCGAAATATTTTTTGGCGCGAGAGATGCCATGTGCTAACAATCTCTCGTTAACTCATTTTTAATTTTTTTTAATTTTTACTTCAAAATTCTAAAATCAATCATTAAGAGAAAAAGTAATCACTAAATAAATTTATTAATCAATTTTATTGAAAACTCCGCTATCGTTTATCAAAAATCTTTTTAATTTCATTTTTTGTTGGTTGTTTTTCGGAGGGGGATATAGTTTTTACCCCCCTCCCCCTAAATTATATTTAAAAAAAATATAAAAGTTTATTATTTTCTTTTTAAAACCAAATCTGCCTCAGTAATTTCTTTAATTTTCTATTGTTTAGCGATTACCAAGAAGATGTGATATACCGGACATTATTTCTCGATCTCACGTAACACTCTACATGTTTTTGTTTGTTTTCTGTGGTTTTTTTTCTTTATCGAATAAACTATTCCAAATAAATTAAACAACAAACAACGGTCGCGAGGTAGAAAAATCGATTTTACCCTTGTATAAACAACAGTAAATAAGTAAATTCTTTTTATATTAATATTAAAAAAAATATGCGGTCTCGTTTATGAACATAATAAACGCTTTAAAATAAGTGAAGCCACTAAGAACTTAGCCAGTTAGATAGAAAACGGACACTTAGAAAAGCGATTTTATTTTTAAAAAAAAAATACCTTCAACAAGTAAAAATATTTGTAAAAAATATTATGGGGGGGGGGCTATAGTCTATTTTAAAAAACAATATCTCGTTCAAGAACGATCATAAAATGTGTTTTCAATCGATATTTATTCAATAAGGGACCAGTTTTCCTAAATTCTTATTTTGGACCTTCACCTAAATAGCGATTTAATGAAAAAAAATTTAATGGTCTTGTATCTTTTTTTTAATAATTTGTTTTAAAATAACGAAAAAAAAATCTTTGATACCGCTATTGTAAGAATCAGGCTGAAAGCCATTCTTAATATGGTTTAATATGGTTTTAACTATTCTGAAACTTCACCTAACAATGTAATAAAAATAATGGAAAAATTCTTTAGTCAAATAAAATATACTGAAATCTTTAAATAGGAAATAAATATTTGGGTTTGTATTACTGTACACATAGATTCGAAAAAGTTGTCAAAAAACAAATATATAACAAATAAATGTTATCAAAGGCAAGAAAAGTTACTTTTCTACTAAACTGGATATATTTTTTGTGTTTTTATTCGATGTAACATGTTTATTCAGCTCGAAAAACATAGTGTTTACCGATGTATTCGAAAATTCAAGATGCTGTCTCACACCATCTTTAACACCGTAAGTTTGGAAAAAGGTGTTATAAATAAAAACTATGCAAAATACTATTAAAAACCCGCCGAATATATGTCAACCTATGTCACAGTAACATGTATTAAGCGAGTTTTTAACAGTATTTTATCCGTTTTTTTTTATTTATAACATCTTTTCCCAAACTTACCGTGTTAAAGAAATAATCAGACTCCATCTTGAATGTTCCAATACATCGGTAAACACTGTATGGTTTTCGAGCTGAATTAACATGTTACATTGAATAAAAACACAAAAAATATATCCAGTTAGGTAGAAAAGTAACTTATCTTGCCTTTGATAACATTTATTTGTTATATATTTGTTTTTTGACAACTTTTCCGAATCTATGTGTACAGTAATACAAACCCAAATATCTATTTAAATAAATTTAATCGTAAGTAATGAAAAAAATATTTAAAAAAATTGTTGTGTTCATTTTTTATAGTATTTAAATATGTATGCCCTTCGGTGGGCATTAGAAGATGATGAGTGCTTGTAAAAGAAGCAAAATAAAAGGAACAAACCATAAGTAATAACTATGTAAACAAAATTACTCGATTCGGCATTAAATAACACGAAAAAGGATTGATATGCCGTAAAACAAAAACAAAACAGAACAAGACGTAAATATGTTTTGACTCTGTGTTACTCAGCGTATTTGCCAATGGTGACTGGTGATTTATTCTTGACTTTTGTAACATTTATTTCTAAAAATATATTTTTTTTTTATGTAAGGCTCACTCAAAAGTAAATAAAAATAATAAAAAAGATAAAATGGCACAATAAAAAAAACGAACTCGTAGCGTTAAATGTAAAAAAAATATATTTATTATAGAATAAAAAAAACATAAGCGTTCCAGAAGACATCGTTAACAATGTAAGTAAAATACTATAGTATATTTAAACTGATAAAGATTGAACAATAAAGGGAGATAATTCACATTAATTAATGTTTGCGATGATGATGACGCCTTTCATTAATTAATGTTTGCGATGATGATGACGTGACACCGTACGTACAAGCAAATTAATATATAGATATTTCTCTGAACTTCCTTAAAGACAATAAGGGGCAAACTTTATAATGTTGCACATGCGCAAGAAAGCAGTTCCCGATTTATGGTTAAGATTTGTCTTTATTTTAATGAAATAATGTATGCAGTTTGTTCTTAATGGACTACTTTGGCCGATTTACTTAACTATATATATATATATATATATATATATATATATATATATATATATATATATAGAGAGAGAGAGAGAGAGAGAGTGGGAGATAGATATGTATATGTACATATGTATATACATATATGTATACATATATATGTATATATATATGTATATATATATATATGTATATATAAATATACGCTAGATAATCTGAAAATCACGCCTTCCCAAGTACATGACATTATAGACACCTCAAAAGCATATGTACTTGACCTCATCCCGGCTGTGTTATTAAAAAATGTTCCGCTGAGGTAGCTCCTGTTCTTAAACAAATGCCTTAACGAATTTTGTTTTCCTTGCGTCTGGAAAACTGCTTCTGTGGTACCAGTTTACAAAAACTCTGGCGAAAGAACTAACCCATTAAATTATCGCCCAATTAGCTGTTCGCCAAAATATTTGAGTGTTTAATTAACCAAGCTGTGGTTCACCACCTTACAGCGTCTAAACTTCTGTCAGACCACCGGTATGTATTTAGGCAAGACCGTTTTACTGCAGATATTCTAATTGTAATCTATGAACGTTTATACCCAGCACTGGATAAACATGGAAGGCAGAAGCCCTTCATATATCTAATGCGTTTGATTGTGTATGACACGATTGTCTTCTGATGGCAATAAAATCCTATGGAATTAATGGATGAATGCTTAGCATAATTAGAAAATTCTTACATGAGAGAAGAACCCAGGTTGTTCCCGATGGGCGTACTTTCCGGAGATTTTATACGAAAGCAAGTGTGTGCCAGGGATCGATCGTTGGACCTTTGTTATTTCTGATATTCATAAATGACTTACCTGATAAAAGTTTCTCTGAGATAGGTATGTTTGCTTTCGACACCACGCTATATAGTAGGCACGTGGGACAAAAACTAATGAGCACATATCTAAGGTAATGGTCTACATCCTAGAGGAAGACCTCTAGTCTGTAGTGGGATTGGGTCAAAAATGGATGGTAACCTTCAACGCTAGCAAGTCCAAGCTCTTTTTTTTCTTTAATCATTATATGAAACCTTACCAACCACCAATAGTTATGGCTACAGATATTTTACCCGAGAGTAATTCATTCAATTTCTTGGCTTAACGTTAACAGGAAACATGAGTTGGAATAGATATATCGAGATTATTTCTAAGGCTGCTGCAAAGTAGGTGGGCTCTCTCTATCGTGCTAGAAAGTTACTTACGTCTGGGAGTATACCTCTACAAAGCCACCATTCGCCTATGTATGGAGTACTGCTGTCACATTTGGGCTGGTGCATCTGCGACGAGTATCTCACTCCTGGACAGGGTCCAAAAGAGTCGCTAACCTTATAGGTCCCGAACTGTCATCTAAGCTTCAGTCCTGTCCCACTGAACAAAATGTTGAATCCCTCTTCCTGTTTTACAAGTATTTTAATAGTGGGTGCTCTGACAAACTACAACTCTTTGTGCCCCATCGGCGAAAATACACCCGACAAATCCGACAAGCAGCAAAGCCCCACGCCTACAAAGTTGATATCCCTAGATGTAAGAAAATATTTTACTCTAAAAGCTTCTTCCCCGGAACTGGAGGACTTTGGAATACTCTTCCAGTTTCCTGATTCTCCAACTGTACTGACATGCAGATGGTCAAGTGTAATGTGAATAGACATCTTGTTGCTAATTATTTTATTATTCCGTGTCTTGCTTTTTCATTGAAAATTATGTTTAGAGCATTGTAATAATGTTTTTAAATCATTGAAATCGTTTTTAACGCGTTTCAGACGTTCTGTGAAGCGTTCTCTTCAGAAATTATTTAAAATACTTAGAATATATTCTAAATATGTGTTGAAGATGTAAAAAAGCGTTTTCGTAGTTCATTTGAAATGTTTCCGAGAGATTGAAACGTGTAAATAATTCTACTTTTCATTCGAATGTTCAATTTTTTTTTACTGTTTATTGGGCTGTGGCCACTGTTGTCTTATCTCTCTCTCTCTCTCTCTGCCTCTCTCTCTCTCTCCCTCTCTCTGTCTCTCTCTCTTTCTGCTTGTGTTTTTATTCATCTTTCTTTGTTTTTTTCTCATTTTTTTCACTTTAGGGTAGGATGTGTGTGTGTGCGTATGTGTGTGCGTGCGTTTTCTTTTATTGGTTTGAAGAATGTGTGTAGTGTTTTATAGTATTATAAAGTTATTTGCTTCCCTAGGAAGGTATCTGTGATCCAAGGTCGTTACTAATGTGTGTGTGTGTGTGTGAAAGGGGGGTGCAGCTCCTCTGAAATAAGGGTAGGGGTGTTTTCATTCATTTTTGATATTTATTTTTTTGGATTCTTAGATTTTAGTATTGTGGTTTTTCGTTTCAGTCTTAGGCTGTTCGGGTATTCTCAATATTAGAGGCGTATTTATAAATATTTATAAGGGATTTTTAATGTTTCTATTTATTCGTCTCCACAAAAGTCCCCTATATATATTTCTAAATACACCGCACCTCCGCATCAAATATGCTAATACAATTTCAATGCCGAGACAGTTCAAGCTTAGAGAAAGTCCAGGTTTAGATGAAATTCAAAATTAGAGGAAGTACAAATGCGAAAAAGTCCAACTTTAGAGGAAGTTCAAATTATAGGAGCTTTACTGTATTTTTATACATATTTTAATCTACAGAATTTAACTTTAATAATTACACCTATATATATATATATATATATATATACATTTTAATCTACAGAATTTAACTTTAATAATTACACCTATATATATATATATATATATATATATATATATATATATATATATATATATATATATATATATATATTGTGTGTGTGTTTGTGTGTGTGTTAGAGTTAATTTCTCATGGATTCGGAAAGAGTGTGGCTGATATTTTTGAGAATTGTCAACGAGTTATTTCCACTACATGTGCCTGAGTGCGTCTCATGAGGGGCTCCCCTTTTTGAAGGGGTACAATCGAAATATGATCGAAGTTGACATTCAGGTGGGTGATCGATCGCAGACGCCGCCACACCTACCCAACACCGACATACATAAACGAGAGAGGAGCCGAGAAAACAAGAGATTAGAAATGGATATTCGATTGAGATAGCTTGTGGGTGTACACGCAGAAGAGTCGGTTGAATAGACTCGCGACTCCCCGTTTCGCCAGGACAGTACAAGATTTACTACGAAAAGTGGGAATAAGTCGGACTTGTCGAAACACTGTATTTGGAAAGAGAACTTGTATTATATTTTTAGTCTTAATAAGTAGACTAGAAAGAAAAAAAACAAAGTTTTTTGTGTGAATTAAATTGTGTTAGTGCCGAATGACATTTTCTAAGTTACAGGGTTTTTTTTATTTTTGTTTGGTGGGGGTGTTAAGCGTAAAACCGACCTGCGGAGCGAACGACATATCAACCCTTGACTCAAAAAGTACTGAGAAAAATCCGACTACGATTAACTGGTACACCAGAATAACCATCTTCATTCCTTGCTAAATGATCCATTAAGCCAGAATATTGAGCAGCTCTCAATAAACTTTGATAGCACTATTGTAAGAATCATGCTGAAAGCCATTCTTAATATGGGGAGGGGGTTAACTATTCTGAAACTACACTTAACAATGTAAAAAAATAAGGGAAAATATTTGTATGAACAATAAATATTTCTTCAGTAAAATAAAATATTCTGTAAATTTTTTAATAAGGAATAAATATTTATTTAAACCATAATTATTGAAACAAAGTATTTTACTGCATAAAAAAAACGGTGCGACCAGGGAAACGAATAGGACGGGGTACTGCCATATATATATATATATATATATATATATATATATATATATATATATATATATATATATATATATATATATATATATATATATATATAGGGTGGTTGCCTAGTCATGTGTGCCACAGAAAAAATACTCTGTTTATTGGAAGTTATTTGAATATTAGGTGCAATAAGTAAGCAAATAATGATGTCTGCAATTGGAGTAGAAAAAGGGGTTTGTGTTGTAAGTATGTTGCAACGAGGAATCATACCGGAGTTCAGCTGAGATTAACAAGCAATACTCTCTCTAATAACATTCACATTAAGAAAGCATGATCCGGTGGTCCATCTTCATTAGTAAGGCAGTTCTTCTATATCTTACAATGAGTCTAATTCTTACATAATTATAGATGACATCTGGATGAATTTAGTTTAAAGTAAAGACAAACAATCTAAATATGGTGCATTCCTCAAGATATAGAGATACAGTGTGTTTTTTATTTGAAATGGGGAATAAATATTTTGTAAATCGAAATCTATTTGTAGAACACTTTTCGATTACTTAGAGTTGAAATTAAAGTGTACTCTATTTATTATTTGGAAAACTTCACGCATTATGTGGCACTATGCATTGTATTAAGAACTTTCCATTTAAAATACAGTGGGAGAAACGATAATGTTAGCGTTCGTGCTGAAAATCTATATTGTAGAATAAATGCTATGAAAGGATTGAATTGAAATTACTGGCACAAAGGAAGATGGAGTTTGACAACCCAAAAAGTCGAGAGATTGTAAACACAGAAGGCATTTTTACATTGTCATAGTTGCAATAGTATGAATGCTTTATCGTAGAAATTTTTAAATATTAAGCATGTTCCATTCTAGATCTAATACATGTTTTTTTTACATGGGTGTCACCACTTATCAAGGCCGGAAGGCCACTCAGGCATAAGGGTTATTGCATGTACAGTAATCAATGAGTTAGTATTGTAGTACTCATTAGTAATGGGGGTTTTGATAGAGTGTCTTACTTAAGGGGGCGGTTTGTCAGGAGTTTGTTTATGTTGGACTTGAAGGCATCCAAGTTGTAGTCAGGTGGGAAACAGGCAAGCGGCAGAGAGTTCCACTGGCGTGCAGTTCTAAGAAAGAAGCTTTGCTCATGGAATCTACGTTTGGATTTAGGTACAGATAAAGAGTGGGGAAAATTATTGACAGTAGTTTCAGCAAGACGGGTGTTTTGTGAAAGATTGGTGAGGGAGACGGGGAATTGGAGCTCAGACGAGCACCTGTCATGGAAATAACGATAAAACAAAGACAGGCTCGCAACGTCTCTTCTGTGGGAGAGAGGTTGCAGGGAAGAGAAAAGGGCATACCCCACTAAACCACAAAATCTATTTTGTACTCTGTCATGGCAGGATAGGCTGTTTTAGAAGCTCCTGCCCAGATGTTGCAGCAGTATGCTGCATGCTAACTGATTTAGATTTAGTATTTTTTTACATGAAATAAGGAGTTAAATAAAAAGTAAATGAGAGCTTTAATGGCTTTAACCCTCTGATCATTTTATACGTTTATATATATACACGTTGTAAGTAGAAAAATAGTTATGTTTGAAGAGACGTTGTGAAAAAACTTGGAAGAATAAGAACATAGGATATTGTTATAAACATCAACCCTTATCTTTTATGTACAAGAAAAACGGACCTACAATTTGGATTACTTCTTTTTTTCTACCAAAACTGATAGACAAACCGAGAGAAATACATATACAGGAGAAGCAAGACTTATATAAAATATACTTTTTTTTTTACATAGGCATCACCACATTATCAAGGCCAAGAGGCCACTCAATGATAAGGGTTAAAAAGTGTACAGTAGAAATTGGACAATAAAGTAATCATTAGTAATGAAAATTCGGTAAATTTGATAACTTATATGGAACGGCTCATCAAGAACTTATTTACGTTAGACTTGAAGACAACCATATTCTAGTCAGCCGGAAAGCAGGAAAACGGAAGACAATTTCACAGGCGTGCAGTTATAAGAAAGAAGCTTTGTTCATGGAATCTACGTTTAGGTTTAGGCACATATAAAGAGTGGGGGGAATTATTGATAGTGTTTACAGCTAGACGAGTGTTTCTTGTGAAAGTTTGGCGGGGGGGCCATAGATTGAAGCTCAGTCGAACACTTATGATATGAGAAAATAGTTTTACTTTAAGCATCCTGGATTTTAACCCAACAATATTAAAATATTTGAACCGACATCGTTCCCTTTATAACCAATTTAATTTAAAACTACATGCATTGTAGCAGTATATTCCGTCACTCTATTTACCATAGTTACTGTTTTTAGTAGCGCTCCTGTTGATTTTGACGGTATATTTTTTCAGGCCTCACATGAAAAATTTCCTTTTAAAGGAACGGGGAGGGGGAAAAGTTGTTTGAGTAGTTCTAGTAGTAGGGTCTCCTTAATTCTAATTAGTGCTTGCAGAAGTGCTCTGGAGGCTTCCTTTGTGCTATTGTTTTTCATTCATCACTTAAAAAATGTTTTCTCAAGACAATAAAAGAAAATATCATCTCCAAATCACTTTTTATTTCGAACATTTTTTATCTTAGCCTTTAAGAGTCACCGGGTAGACTAGGATCTTATAAAATAAATGGAGATCACACCCTCATATTACTTGTAATTATTCTATTTATACAAGTTTAAACGGTTATACGTTTACTGTAGAAATCTTAGAAATCATAATTAAATAATACTAAAAAACAAATAATAAAAATATAGTAAATAATATCATTGGAGAAAAATGAAAACAACTATAGAAAGGTGGCTAACAATGCAACAATAAAAAAAATACTGAAAGTGCAGATTACTATTACCCTAGGAATAATCAACATCTTAATAGAAATAGAAAAGTAGTAATAAAGAAAATATTACAACTATAGAACTACAACAAAAAAATCGGGAATTTGGACGACATTGCGAGCGGAACCCTTTATTTACTTCACGGGGGTAGCGTGCACTTGTTCTGATAGCACTGGATAGAGGTCCTAAGTAATTCGCAAATGTATATTTCAGTCGCCCACACTGAGGATTGAACCTTCAGACTTCAGGAGATTATCACTTTTTACAATTGATTTTTCCCAGTACTGTAACCACTGCGCCACGGGTTCTTCGATAGAAACATTCCCGAGTTCGACAAGATACACCTGAAGAAGGTCGGAGGTTATATCGACCGAAACCTTGTGAAAATCATACTCAAGATGAGAACAATAGTCCGGTAAATAATAATACATATGCGCATCATCTCAAAAATTCAGAAACATTACAACAAAAACGCATTGGGTTGCTGAATTCTTAAGATAAATATGGATTATTCGTATCATTTGGGTTCTCAGACTACTTTTCTCATCTAGAGTGTCATTTTAACAACGTTTCTGCCGAGCTTTGAAATCTTGACGGAATTTCGAACTGAAGCCTATATTTACTTTCTGGGGACAGCGTAATTCCGCCAGCATCCCGAATTAACACTAGAATGTGAAAATAGAAAATACGTACATACGATATAATATTCACTGGAAAATATATGGTTTACTATGAATATAGTTTCAAAGACCAAATTGTACAGCACAGAAACCTCAAATGACAAAATAATATAAAAAAAAGATGTGACTTTCACGGATTTAAAACAAGATATTACGAGTCGAAGATGCATAAAACACGCTCATTAAACATTACGGAGAGTTAAAAGAAAGTGAACTTTTGCTAAAAATCGGCTTGAAAATAGCACGGAAATCTATCTATATATCTATAAAAGTGAACGTGTCTGTGTGTGTGTTTGTGTACATTTCCCTACGCAATAAATCTGTCAATTTTTAGTCTAAAGACTCGATATTTGATATACAGGGTACTGAGATTTGGGAAAATCGATGTGATTGGTTTTGGGCCAGAAATTTGGCGATTAAGGAGTCAAAATTCAACGATTTGACCTTTGAGAACTCTACCAAACTCCTCGAATAATTTTGTGTCTACACGCTTTAAATTTTAGATATAGATTACTTGGACATGGATCTGACTTAATAATTGAATTTGAGTCTAAAGCAATAAATGTAAGGGGTCATAATAGAGGTCAAAATTAAAAAAGAAATACCTTTTTTTTGCTCCGAATACACCCCCAAACACCCGGGCTACGTCGGGCACCCATGCTAGTATTATATTTGTCAGAACATACACAACTGTGGAGATGTTGTGTGAATGAGAAATTTTAAACCATAAATTTTAAACAATACTGAAATTTATTAAACTGCAGAAGTTAAATAGAAACTTATTTATACACAAAATAAAGTTAACATTAATATAGGAACTAATTCTAAATCTATTTACATTTCTAGAAAAGTAAAAATGTATCCGTGTGTGTGTGCGTGTGTGTGTGCGTGTGTGTGTGTGTGTGTGTGTGTCTTTCGGTCTGTTTTTGTCCATTTCCCTACTAAATAACTCTGTCAATCTTCGGTCTACGGACTCGAAATTTGACATATGGGGTATTGAGATTTGGGAAACATCTTTCTAATCGGTTTTCGGCAAATAAGTTGCCTGGCCAGGAGTTAAAGTTCAATGAGTAGCTCTTTGAAAACTCTACCAAACTCCTCCGACGATTTTGGGACCGAACACTTTAAATTTTAGATGTAATTTACTTGATCATGGATCAAACTTTATAATTTGATTTGACCGCAAAAAGTAAATGTTAATGAGACAAAACTCGGGTCAATTTTTTTTTTAACTTTGACCTCTGCGGTCTTTGCCGTATTACTCAGCCTAATTTTTTGTCTAATCATTCGAAATTTAACATAAATTGATTTTAGATATAGGGCAAACTTTTTATCCGTTCTTGGCCGAGAATTTGCCTGTCAAGGGGTCAAAATTCCAAGGATGTTCCTTTGTGCTCTCTAGCAAACTATTCAGCCAATTTTGTGTCTAAACATGTGAGATTGTACATAAAGGCTAGTCAGACATGCAGCAAGTTCTTCTCTGAGTTTTGGGGCGAAAACATGACTCCCAAAAGGTCAAACTTGACAGAGTTTACCATTGCAGACTCTCCCACACTCCTCCGCAAATTTTGCGTCTAACACTTGATATTTTAGATGTAGGTTACCTGGACATAAGTAAAACATATATATATGTATATATATATATATATATATATATATATATATATATATATATATATATATATATATATATATATATATATATATGCAGACATAAAGTTCTGATCGGTACATACCACCCGAGCAAAGCTGGCTTTAACTGTGAATAATAAAACTAAATATATATATTTAAATGCTGCTAAGAATAATGGCAATGAAAAAAAATTAACTATATGTAAACTCCGACGTCTGTTTAATATTTTCAAAACCGTGGCAGTTGATGTTAGAAGAGTTACAGGTGGTGTCGTCGATTTCAGCGCAATGACTGAGATTTAAGTCATAAAGCACACTCCAGAATACTACTTTGTCATCAAAAGAGGCTTGCAAAACTGTATGAGAATAGTACTGACTATGTTACAAAATACGTTATAGAGTAAAACATTGCATCCGTATTAATAGACAATCCCGTGCTTCGTAGCTCGTTAACTGGTTGTGATAAACACTAAGAGTCCTAATCTAATTTACACCGCCAAACTGCACATTTAGCAAAATAAAAAATAAATGCACGCATTAATGTTTATAAACATTATTTTTTGAGTTCACGAAATCGTGAGTTTTCTTAGGACAGTAATCAGTTCTGCCGCATTATCTGGTTGAGAGGGTATTATTGGGGGGCGATTACATTTACATTTTTTTTATCCGTTATTTTATTTTTGAAATTGTGGGTATCCACGTTATCCATGATGAAAATGATTAGTATAACCGGCGTGTTTCAAACGAAACTTAAAGCCAATCCAGGAAACGGCGGGTACCCATGCTAGTATATATATATATTCCGTTTCTGCGCCCATCAGCGTAGAATTTTTCCGTTTTTCTGCGCCCATCAGCGTAGAATGTTTCCGTTTTTCTGCGCCCATCAGCGTAGAATTTTTTCTCTAATTACCGTATGATTCTTAACACGGAATCGAATATACGAGAATTTGTCCTTTTATTATTGTTACGATTATGCTTTTAAATAATAAATAAATAAGGACGTTTTATTATAGCAGTTAAGTTATGCATTTTGTAATATTTTTTTCTAGATGCAGGTGCTAATATTATATTTATTTCAGTTTTAAATCTTTATTTATTTTCATTTCATTGTTTTATTAATTGTGCAAATGGTTTTCTCGTGAAAAGATGTGCCGAATCTCTGGCAAATTTCATTTGAAACAGAGCATAAATAGATCTGAAAATGCTGGTTTCTTACGCCCCCCCCCCGTCCGTCGACAAGTTAATAATTATAAAAGAACATGCTTGTCAAAGTAGCGAGCTATGTCACGTGAGGACCGTTTTATTTTCAAAAATGTAAACGCTGAATTTTTATTTCAAGCAAAATCAATTCCTATTTGCAGTCGCGAAGGACGTTTTATTATAGCAGTTAAGTTATGAATTTTGTAATATGTCTTTTCTAGATGCAAGTGCTAATATAATATTTATTTCAGTTTTTAATCTTTATTTTTATTTCATTGTTTTATGAATCATTTTCCCGTCGAAAATTGGGCCGATTCAATCTGGCAAAATCATTTGGAATATATATTTTATTATTTATTTTTTATCATAGATTTTTCTTGTCCATAAATGTTAATATTTTCCAAGTTGATAGCATAATAGATTTTGCAATTGCTTACATTTTAAGGGTTTTTTTTTGTTGTTGTTTATTTACATAGGCATAACCACATTATCAAGGTCAAGAGGCCACTCAAGGATAAGGGTTAAAGAGTGTACAGTAATCATTAGTAATGAAAATTTGGTAAAATTGATAACTTATATGGAACGGCTCATCAAGAACTTATTTACGTTAGACTTGAACACAACCATATTGTAGTCAGCCGGAAAGCAGGAAAACGGAAGACAATTCCACAGGCGTGCAGTTCTAAGAAAGAAGCTTTGTTCATGGAATCTACGTTTAGGTTTAGGCACAGATAAAGAGTGGGGGAATTATTGATAGTGTTTACAGCTAGACGAGTGTTTCTTGTGAAAGTTTGGCGAGGGGGGACCATAGATTGAAGCTCAGTCGAACACTTTCCCTGAAAATAACGATACATCAGAGACAAACTCGCAACATCTCTTCTGTAAGATAGAGGTTGCAAGGAAGAGAAAAGGACATCTCCTACGAGGATACGAAGTCTATTTTGAACTCTATCAAGGCAGGACAAGTCCTTTCTAGCAGCTACTGCCCAGATGTGGCAACAGTATTCCATCCTTGGACGTACCTGGCTCTTATATAGATAGAGAATAGCATCAGCAGTGAGATATCTACCGGATCGATAGAAAGATCCCACCATTTTTCCAGCGGCCTTGGCAACAGATTTTATGTACGTGTTCCATTTAAGATCAGGAGTAATGGCAAGCCCAGAAGCTTGTCAAAACCAGAGGCCTCCTGAAGACGAGAGCCATTCATTTCAATTGATGCCAGATGTGGATCAGAATGTTGATGATGTAAAGAGAGAAGCTTGGTTTTAGATGCATTAAAAGTAACCAACAACTCCTTTCCCCATTCTACTACGTGATCAAGATCAGAGGAGAGAGAATTGGAGAGAACATGGTCGTTTACTGTCTTAAATGTGCTACCATAAATGGTAGTGTCGTCAGCATAAATGTCTACGAAGCAGAAGAGATGTTGCGAGTTTGTCTCTAATGTATCGTTATTTTCATGGCAAGTGTTCGGCTTAGCTCCATTCAGTGGTCCCCCCTCGCCAAACTTTCACCAGAAACACGCGTCTAGCAGAAACCACTATCACTAATTTCCTCCACTCTTTATCTGTACTTAAACATAAAGGTAGATTCCATGAACAAAGCTTCTTTCTTAGAACTGCACGCCTATGGAATTGTCTTCCGTTTTTCTGTTTTCCAGCTTACTACAAAACGGTTGTATTCAAGTCTAAAGTAAACAAATTTTTATGAGCCGTTCCATATAAGTTAACAAATTTACCGAATCTCCATTACTAACGGTTACTGCATTGTCTAAGTTATACTGTACACTCTTTAACCCTTATCCTCGAGTGGCTTCTTGGCATTGATAAATGGTGATGCCTATGTAAAAAATAAAGATAGAATAAAGAAATAAAATCGCTACGTATGTTGAAATACAAACTTTAGTAATATGATTCTTTCGACGTTTCAAGTTATCACCGGGGGATTGTTAGTAACAGTCATTTTAAATAAAAAAATATAATTTGCAATAAACAGGTGTATCTCATGAGATATTTTTAAATATTATTTCACAAATCTTTTATATTATTTATTTATATCTATCTGGTCGGGTTCCGTTCCCGGACTAATGTGGCCATCTCTTGTATCCCATCAGCTGTCTTGGATCTTAAAGAGCACTGTTGGTGTAGTGTGGTATTTGCTGGATATACGTGAATCTAGATTGTACTACGCTCGTGCACTAGTGTCCACAATAATTTTTTCTCTATCTCTTAATGCATACTCTGGAAGTGATTGTCAAATCGTAAACGTCACTCCGTGATAGTGGTAGATATGGTGTGTATGTTGCCATAAAGGTGCTGCTTCGTGGGATGATCTTGCGAAGAATATTTAACACTGTTTGTAGCATGTAGGTGTCTTTAGCTTTCTTTCCAGGTTGTAGCAGCGTAAAGGACAGACACAAACATTAGGTGTGTCAGAAATAATTCCACCCCATTTTTCATAGCTTATAACTCCTCGAAAAATGTAATTCAAGCCCTAATGTTTTTTCAATTAAAGGAGCAGGATCAAGGTTTCATTAAAAAAAAAACAAAAAAAAAAACAACGTGTTTTTTTAAAAGGTTTTAAACTTCGGACTTTACAGGTAAATTTCTAAAAAAAACAGTTCTTTTTTTTGTTTTACATTTGAATATATTATTTATTGACCTTTTCTCTTCAATTTGTGATATATAAGACTTTGGTACATAAATTAATTATTTACTTTTTAATAGACATTTCAAAATGGGAGGCGTGACTTATTCGACCCCCTGTCTTTCGAAGCTGCTAACTCCTCGAAAAATGGAATTCAAGCCCTAATCTGTTTTCAATTAAAGAAGCAAAGAGCAAGGTTCCATTAAAAAAAATAAAAAACAAATAACGTGGTTTAAAAAAAAAGCTTTTAAGTTTCAAACTTTACAGGTAAAATTCTAAAAAACACTACGTTTTTTGTTTTAAATTTGAATATATCATTTATTGACTTTTTCTCTTCAATTTTTGAGTAAATTAATTATTTACTTTTCGGTGAGTAAATTAATTATTTACTTTTTAATAGAAACTTGAAAATGGGGGGGGCGTGAATTAAAAAAAACGTTTGTCTAAAATAGTATATTCGATTTATTGGAAAGAACATAAAATTTCACATTGACCCTGAAAATATCGTAAAAAATAGAATCAATAGAAAAATTAAAGTTTAAAAATTGAAAAATATTGAGTTCGGAAAATTAATTACTGTTTTTTAAAAAAATAGTTCTATTACTGTTAAAACAACTTTAATAGTTTATTTTGGAAGTATAATCAATAAAGAAAATAAATAACCCACTTTTACCAGAGAAATTACGAGATTTTTATATTTTATTCGCAGTTTTGTGTTAGGGGTGTCAAAAATTCCTACAAAAATTATGACACACCTGCACAAACACTGCTTTGAAAAACTACTTTTTTTAGTGGGGCAGTGTGTCTTTAAGTCCATAGTAACCGCTGCTGATACAATGTAGCCCATGCATTTGATATGCGATTTTTTACATACTTCTGCGCTGTACCTGTGTTGCTGACCAAGTATTTAAATCGGTGCTTACTTTCAGTGTTATTCCATCCGGAGTTTTGATCTATCCCTCTTTATTGAAAGTCCTAAACCTTGTCTTATACGTATTTGTTGGTATATACATACTTTTCCAGCTTAATTACAGCGTTTGCGAATTAGTAGTGTTATTAAGGTTAAAGAGTATTATTGTCTGTTCTGGGTAGATTTAAGGTGAGACTCCCTGTGCTGTGTATGTTAATAACAGTCAAGAAAGACAGTAAAAGAAACTCGGCTAGAGTGTCTCGTTGAAGAACCTCCGCTCGAATGTTAAAGAATAAAGTGCCACTCTCTGTCGATCTGCTTAAGTGGGTCTGTATAGAATTATGAATGCGTTAATGCCTTCACTACTTAATCAACTTATGATTTTATACAGGCGATTTTTTTTTATTTAGACAACCCTGCAACTTATGAACACTGTTATACAATAATCAGATCAAACAGCGATTCTTAATTTAAGTGCGACACAAATGTGATGCGTTACAAACAGAAACACCAAAAAAGAACTGCCCCCCCATGGAAACTTTGTCAGATCACCCAAAGAAGCAGCAAAGTTTTGTATACTTCTGAAGCCTAAGATAAAGGGAAAAGTCACGTGGGAAAATAGCTAGAAAATGCCGAAGCGTGAAAAGTTGAAAGGCATTAGCAGACAGCATCGCAAATACGCCAGTCGTCAGATTACAAGGAAACACGCCCTTCAAGAGCTTGCAATAATGTAGTTAGCAGAACAACAGAAGTATGTTCAAGAAGAAACAGACCGAACCCAGAATGCAGCGATGAACTAGTAATCATATCTGGCTTGGCACGTAGTAAATGAGATAACTGGGAGCAAACATTCTGACAAAGGCAAGTTGAATGCAAACGCCCTGAAAAAAAATACAAAAAAAAAAACAACAGAAAAACGAAGAAAAGTAAAACCAAAAATATGTTATAAACAACTTACAAGTATTATTTTTTTATTTATTTTATGACCACTGCCTGATAATATAGTTTGGTACAAAAAAAATTGCACAGTTTTTGCTTTGGTATATGTGTAAAGTTGCTACATATTTCTTTTCTCTGAACAGAAAAACTCCACAGAGTATTTTGTGCAAAAAAAAAAAAAATCTACAGGAATAATAATATTTATCTTAGATTTGATTTTACATTTTACATTTCCTTTTGTCTAGTAAGCTTTCCTTATCTAAAGCATGATTGGTATATATATATATATATATATATATATATATATATATATATATATATATATATATATATATATATATACAGAGACAGACAGATATATATAATATAATATATGAACAACTTGACTTTGACTTTGGCATATAGATTTTTGAGGTCCAGGTTGTTTTGGGTTTTTTTTTTGCAGAATATCGACCAGTAATGTTCTGCTGAAATTTTGCATAATTTTCGCATACAAATTATTTGTAAGACTAATATTTTTGGGGTTTTTTTTTTTTTGTATTTTATAGCCATACTGGTTGAGTATGGTTTAAGCATCCTAATGAGAAAAATTTAATTCTGGTTACTTGTTTCAATTATTTTAAACATTTCGTAAAATAAGTAATATATATATATATATATATATATATATATATATATATATATATATATATATATAGAGAGAGAGAGAGAGAGAGAGACAGACAGACAGACAGACAGAGGCATAGAGAGATATCAAAAATAAAATGAGAGATAAAGAGAACAGCTCGGGGATGGATATAGATAGAAATAAGCAATACTTTACTGATGTATTCTTTATTTTTTTAAGCGTATAATATATGTTGATATAATGTATTCCTTATTTATTTTCTAGGGGTTATCTGAATAGTTCTGAATGCATGAGTATTGCTTAGTTCACCTAATATTTTTACTATTATTATTATTATTATTATTATTATTATTATTATTATTATTATTATTTTTTTTTTTTGTTGTTATTAATAATACTGATAATTATTATTATTATTATTATTTAATATTATTATTGTATTTTGTTGTTATTAATAATAATAATAATTATTATTATTATTATTATTTTTATTATTATTAGTATTATTATTATTATTATTATTATTATTATTATTATTATTATTATTATTATTATTATCTACATATTTATTCGCTTGTTCGTCTGACGTCCTGTGTCACAAAAATGTAATTAATGAAAAACGACTTACCTACCGCATTCCCACATGGTTAAGCCATAATTTATAAAGAATATAATCCTAGGTTTTATGCATTTCATTTTTATCAGAGTGATTGTGGGATAGGCAAGAAGGTGGGCTTATCTTCCTGTGATAACATCATTCTTCTACAAATTATGGTTGTAGGTGTGTTACGAATTGATATTATACTCACATGGAATCCCGATCGTTTTAATGAAAATATCCTCCCAGGCTTTATATCTTCCATTTTATATGAGTGGAAGAGAGAAGGCATGTAGACAGGAGGGGTTTGCTTCCGATGATGACGTCATTAAGTTTCACATTATGTTTTTGTAGTCTTACAAATTGAGGTAATTCTCACATGGATTAACAATTGTTTTAATGAAAATATTCTTCCGGACCCTATTTTTATTAGAGTGGATGTGGGTAGCGAGTAGAGGGGAGTTTATTTCCGATGATGAAGCAATTCTTCTCCAAATTATGGTTGTAGGTGTGTTACGAATTGAGATTATCCTCACATGAATTGGCTATTGTTTTAATAAGAATACCATCCCTGGCGTGATACGTTCCTTTTGTTTAGAATGGATGGGGGATATTCTTGGAAACGGGAGGGGGGTACTTTCGGTGGTGACGTCCATCCTCTTCAAATTATGGTTTAAGGTATGTTATGACTTGAGATTACCATCATTTGTATTGACGATTGTTTTAATGACAATATACTCACATGCTTTATAGTTTCTTTTTTATTAAAGTGGATTGTGGATATGAGGGGAATCACTAACTTCCGGTGATGACGCCATTCCTGTTCCACTTATGGTGGTATGTGTGCTAGTAATTTAAATTATCCTCACATGGATTGACCATTGCTGTAATTGAAATATCGTTCAAGGCTTTAGGACTTCCTATTTATTAATGCATAGAGGGCTAAGAAGGTAGACGAAGTGGTTACGTCCAGTGATGACATCCATCTACTTTAAATTGTTGTAGTAAGTGTGTTACGACTTGAGATTATCCTAATTTGGATTAAAGACTGTAAGTGCTCAATCTATGGTGCCCCCTCGCCAAACTTTCACAAGAAACACTCGTCTATCTGAAAATACTATCAATAATTCCCCATTCTTTATCTGTGCCTACACCTAAACGTAGATTCCATGAACAAAGCCTATTTCTTATTACTGAACGCCTGCGGAATCTTTTATTTTCCTGCTTTTAAGCTGACTACAATATGGTTGTCTTCAAGTCAAACGTAAACAGGTTCTTGATGAGCCGTTCCATATAAGGTAATAAATTTACCTAATTTCCATTAGTAACGATTACTATATCGTCCAATTGTCTACTGTACACTCTTAACTCTTATCCTCGAGTAGTATATGACCCTGAAAAGTGGTTATGTCTATGTAAAAAGAACTTTGTTCTTTTTTATTATTAGAGTGGATGGTGGACAATCGCGTAGACCGGGGAGCTCACTTTCGGTGATAACGTAATTCCAATTCAAATAATTTAATGGTAATATCATTCCAGGCATTATACGTTCTTTTTGATGAGGTTGAGCGAGTAAAGTGAGGGGTAACTTTAAGTGATGATGTCATTCTTTTTCAAATTATGGTGGTAGTTGTGTTACTCCTACAGATTATAATCTTTTAGATTAACAATTGTTTTAATGAGAATATCCTCCTAGGCTTTATACCTTTCTTTTTTTATTAGAGTGGACGGGGGATACGTGAGTAGATAACAGGCTATTTTCCGTGATGACGCCATTCCTCTTCAAATTACTGCGGTAGGTATGTTACAACTTGAGATTATCCTTATTTTGATTGATGTCTGTTTTAATGAAAATATCCTACCAGGCTTTCTACATTTTTTTTTATATTGTAGGTGTTTTACAACTTGAGATTATCCTCACATGGATTGACGAGTGTTTTATTGACAATATCCTGCAAGGCTCTATACGTTTTGTAAGAGTAAATGGTGGATATTCCCGTATACATGGAGGTTTCTTCCATTGATGACATCATACGTCTTCAAATTATGATGGTAGGTGGAGTACGACTTGAAATTATCTTCACATGGATTGACGCGCGTTTTATTGATAATGTGCTGCAAGGCTGTATACATTCCCATTTTTTAGAGTGGATAGGGTATCGGCGCGTAGACGGAGGAGGGGTAATTTCCAGTGATGACGTCATTCATTTTCAAATCATTGTGGTAGATGTGTGAGTAATTTAAATTATCCTCACATGGATTTATAACTTCCTTTTTATTAGTTAATGAAGTGTACGAACGTAGACGGGAGGTTACTTACAATGAGGACACCATTCCTCTTTAAATTATGGCGGTACGTATGTTATGTTTTGTGATTATCCTTATACTGATTGATGACTGTTTTAATGAAAATATCCTCTCAGGCTTTCTACATTTGTTTTGTTAGAGTTGATGGTGGACAGAGACTAGGGGGGTTAACTTCCGGTGATTACGCCACTCCTCTTCAAATTATCGTTGTAGGTGTTTTACGACTTGAGATTATCCACACATGGATTGACGAGTGTTTTATTGACAATACCCTGCAAGGCTTTATACGATCCATATTTTTGATTGCTTGAGTTTTAATGAGAATATTTTTTCTAGGAATTTTACCTTCTGTTTTATAAGAATAGGGGATAAGCGAGTAGAGGATGCGGCTGTTTAATTTCGTTGATTACGTCTTCAAATTATGCTGGTTGGTGTGTTACTAATTTAAATTATCCTTATTTATACTGACGATTGTTTTAATGAGAATATCCTTCTACGCTTTATTTTATTAGAATAGATGGGGGATAGTCCATTAGACTATTTGGTTTCTCACGCTGATAAAGGTCATTTCTCTTTAAGTAATGGTGGTAGGTCGGGTACGACATTCAGATGCTTTCCGGCTTCTTAGCTTCCTTTTTATTAGCATTTATGGGTAAAAACGGATAGAGGAGATAACTTCCTGGCGATGACGGCATTCCTCTTCAAATAATGGTAGCAGGGGTAATTACGACTTGAGATTCTACTGATTATGATTAGCGATTTTTTAATTGCAATATACTCTAACGGTGTGTGTGTACATGGGGTATAGCGAGTGGAAGGGTCGGGGAGACTTGCTGTTATGACGTCATTCATCTTCAAATTATTGTGGTAGAGATGTTACAATTTGAGAGTATCCTCATTTAGACTAAATATTGTTTAATGAGAATATCTTCCAAAGCTTTATACCATCATTTTTATTAGAGTGGATAGAAGATAGCAAGTCGATGGCGGTAAACTTATGGCAGTGACGTCATTCCTCTTATATGGTTTGTGTGTTTCAAATTGAGATTATCCTCGCATAGACTGACGATTGTTTTATTGAAAATATCCTCCCAGACTTCGTTTTTATTAGCTACCTTTGTTATTTAAGTAAATAGGGGGATACACATGTAGATAAGGTGGGATCAACTTCCGGTGATGACGTCATCCCACCTCAAATAATGGCAGTAAGTGTGTTACGAATTGATATTATTCTCACATAAATTGATGATTGTTTTTATTGAAATATCCTTCCAGGATTTACAGCTTCCTTTTTATAAGAGTGGATGAGGGATAAGCCAGTGGAGTGGGTCGAATCACCGTCCACTCATGACGACATTCCTCTTGAAGTAATGGTGTCAAGTGTGTTACGGCTTGAGATTAATATAAAAATAAGGAATTTCTTCCTTATGTGGTTAAAAGCTTTTATCTAAAGATGATTCTTACGTGTTCTGTAGCTCATTATTATTATTATTATTATTATTATTATTATTATTATTATTATTATTATTATCATCATCATCATCATTAATAATAATAATAATAATATTTTAGTAGTAGTAAGTTTTGCAGTTTATGTATGAATTTATACACACACACACACACACATATATATATATAAATATATATATATATATATATATATATATATATATATATATATATATATATATATATATATAGGGTGCCCCACAAGAAGCTAACGGATTTTCAATTTGATTAATCTCCCAGATTCTTTAGTAAAGCATACCAATTTTTACATGTAGGCAGATGAGTCCCTCCGTCATTTTTTAAGATATCGAAAGATATCTTAATCTACTTATTCTTACTATACTTACACAACTTGATCAAGGATATGTTTTTCACAAGGTCTAATTTTAGTTATGAAAAATGGTGTTACTCAAATGTCCACCAATTTCATTTTCACACTCTTGTGCTCTCTGTAGGGCATTGTCCAGCATATCACTTAATGTTTCAGGGCTTATGGCCCTAATTTCCTCCTCTATATTTTAAGGGCATTTATTGTGGCTGGTATTTTTGCGTATACTCGCTCTTTGAGGTACCCCAAAGGAAAAAAATCTGCACATGTGAGATATGGCGAGCAGGTGGCCAATTTATCTTACAACTATGAGAAAGCATTCGGTTTTCGAATATGTCCTGGGGCAGATTAAATGTCTGTCGTGCCGTATGCGCTGTTGCACCGTCCTGCGGGAATCACATTGATCGGGGATCCCCAATTTGACTTGATCCCCTTCTTACTGAGGTGGATGGATCCTCGGCCACACTCTCTACTAATTTTTGACGATTATCATCACGTCTTATCGTACGGGGTCTACCAGATTTAGAGATGTCATATATAGACCCTTGCTCATGAAATCGAGCCACCATAGGTTTTATTGCATTGGGAGTAGAGGAATTTCTTGATTTGAAGTTTCGTCGAAATTCTCTTTGAGTTTCTGATATTGATTCATTCAGCCGAAAATACGACTCGACGATAACTATCTACTCCTCGGTAGTGTAACGAATCGGAAACACATTGGAATAGGTATTATAGATGATCTAAGAAAATAACAGAGAGATAGACAAAATTAAGAAAGTTATAATTTTTTTTAAACCATCAGTTTCTCTTGTGACACCCTATATATATATATATATATATATATATATATATATATATATATATATATATATATATATATATATATATATATATATATGAGAGTTTTACGGTAGAAAACTTATAAATCGCTTTAAATAAACTCAGGAAGAATCTTTCATCAACAAACTCATCAGGAGTCAATCGTTGAATTTCTATCAAATCTAAAACAAATGTCACGCAAGAGCGAAGACTTCAGTGGGGATTACTTATAAAATTAAAACGAATGGATGAAATGAATATATATATATATATATATATATATATATATGTATAAATGTAGGGTGATGTGGTGAATGCGATTACGAGTAAAAACATTACGAGTAAATTATACGTTGTAGAATATATACAATTGCATAAAATATATGTACAAAATTGGATATGTGGGGAAGTTAAAATTTAAAATATATCCCCAAATAAGTCCAAAGATTTTACGAATTCCTTCTGTCGATAAAGAGAGGGCCTGCGTGCTGTTGGTCAAAATCTCGCTGAAAATTCAGCGTGTGCCAATGCATATAAAATGGACTGGTTTAGGATTTTACACTGGGCTGACTGCTCGAATTACCTTAGGATTCTGGTGCCAGTCTCTATCCTCTTACGCAGGCCCTCTCTTTGTCGACAGAAGGAATTCGTAAAATCTTTTGGATTATTTGGGGGTATATTTTAAATTTAAACTTCAACACATATCCCATTTTTTACATATATTTTATATAATTGTACATACTCTGCAACGTATAATTTACTAGTATCCCATTCACCCTTCATTAAATTTATATATATATATATATGTATATATATGTATATATATATATATATATATATATATATAATTTTTATCTTTCATTTCATTCATTCGTTATAATTTTAAAAGTAATCGTCACTTAAGTCTTCGCTCTTGCCTGACATTTGTTTTGCACTTGATAGATATTCAACGATTGACTTCTGATGAGTTTGTTGATGAACGGGGCTCCTAGAGCCTTTCTGACCTTATTTAATGCGCTATATATATATATATATATATATATATATATATATATATATATATATATTAAGATAAATTAGAAAACTGTAAATATAATGAAAATGATGAATTCATTTTTTTATTTATTTACTTTTGTTGGTGTTGAAGGTCCAATATTTCGCTAAAAATTGCCTCATCAGTGTAATAAGTTCAGTCCGTAGTCTTTTTCTTTCCTCTTGTTTGGTATGAAGGAGAAGAGAAAGTTAAACGTACGCGCTGTCCAGTATTTAACGTGTGCGTTCGCTTCAGTTTCGAGCAGGAATATGAAGTCAAAAAGTAGTAACTACGGACTGGACTTATTACTCTGATGAGGTTATTTTTAGTGAAATAGTTGACCTTCAACACCAACAAAAGTAAATAAATAGAAAATGATTTTATCAATTTCTATTTATTTGAAGGTTTCTAATTGATGGTTAAATTCTATTCATAGTAAATATCTTCTTAAAGTGTGTAACTACTTTTTGCTTCATATATATATGTGTGTGGGGGGGTGTATATATATAACTACTTAATTTACTCACATAAAATTAATATATGAAAGTATAGATTTATGCGTAAATTTTAAGTATTTACTTAAAAAGTTCTCAATACGAGCTAGTGAGTAATTTATATAACATATATGGCGATTAAGCTATACTGATTATTCGGCGTTTCATCCACTCTAGGAGTCCTTAAGTGGATGACGTGGATGGATATTCAGTGTAGCTTAATCGTCATATATATTTTATAAATTGGTATACATAAATATATATATATATTTATGTATATATATATATATATGTATATATGTATATATATATATATTTATGTATATATATATATAAGTATATATATATATATATATATATATATATATATAAGTATATATATATATATATATACATACATATATATGACAAATAATCTACACATGCACGGCTCTTTTGTTGTAACATGGGATGGATAGGTTTTCATACTGCTAAATATTTCTTTTAATATCGTTTTACTTAAAAACCCACATATGAAATGCATCAACTCCATCTCAAAAAAGCAATAACCTACATTAGCTGCTAGTTTGCTTCCGGTCAGTCTATCAAATGTCAGATTTGTGGAATATGAAGCCTCCTTTGTTTGTCTGCAGTGTAATGGCATCCTCTAAAATTAGATGCACTGTTTTTCTTTTAACCACTAGATGTCGGTTTTAGGATACTATTATCGTGCATGATTCGAAATCAATGATGTACTATATAAATTCTCCATTATATATGCAATAAGCAGCATGAGGTCGTTAATGGGCATATAGAAACAGAGTAGTGTAATATAACAAATATAACTTCAATCTATGTCTGACCCCCCCTCAATGTATCATGATTTAGTCTATCATGGATACCCGGCGTTGCTCGGGTCGACATAAACTTTCGTTTAGATACACGTTTTATTCTAAGAATAATAAGCAGTGATTCGTTATGATGTGGTTACCCCTACAACAATTTCCAAAATAAAAAAAGGATAAAAACACAAGAAAAAAATCGACCTCCTAAATATTACGTGACAAATTCCACACTAGATATTCTTACAAAAAGCATCCGAATCGACGAATCTATTCTTTAGATATTGAGCACTTTTTCTTGATCATGCGCTGAAAACAATAGAAACTTCTCCTTAAAATAACTTTTCTTTCAAAAGCAAAACACCAGTGAGTGCCTATGCCACCGCAAAAAAAAATTAAAAAATAATAAATAAATAAAAAATGACAAAATTTGCCAGCCATGGCGTCCGGGCTTGTATGTTTAACGCAAAAGAGGGGAAGAAAGAAAAACAAACTTACGGACATACTTTTTTGGTCCCATGAATACGAGTGCTTATGACGTCAGGACATTGCAAAATAAACTTTTTAACAGTTTTAGTTTCATACGCGTGGGTGACTTGCGAAAAAAAGCGACGCAGAAAGAACTCCCATTCCAAGAATAGTCAAGTATACCAACACAGAATAATTCTATTTTTGTAAACTTTCATATCGAGGGAATTTTTTCAGATGGTAATGGTGTCGACTCGGTCGGATGCAGAAAACATTTTTAGCAGACATACAAACACACACCCTAACACACGGACGAATCTCCTGTATATACGTGATAAACAATCCTATATATAGGATATTTTATATAGTACTTATCTTTGTATCTAAATTACATGCTATATGGGTAAAACGGCCGCAGAATAAAATCTAAATATACCGAGCTGTGATTATTCCCCTCGTCATGTACCATTGTGAAATGTGGACTGTTTATGGCAGATATGTCAGGAAACTTAATGTATATAGGATCCTTTCATATGTTGTTGAAAGACCTATGGCAAAACAGGATACCAGACACGTGCCGTCATCAATGAATATGACGAGAATATTTGGTCTGAATATGTTCCAGTGGTCTTACAATGTAGGCATATTATCTACTGTTGTGCATGTGAGTTTCTTTATTCCTAGCGATTTTACGGATTTTAATGGGAATAAATATATAATAGCGTTAAGTATTCGTTGGGCATAAATCAAACCCGGGCAACGTGGGGTCTGCCTGCTAGTCATATATAAACCAAGTGTCGTTGTATCAACATGACACGAAACAAAATACACCTAACTTTTAACACATTCGATCACATATTAAGACGTTTCTTAATTATCAATTATTTTGTTCTGTGTTAACAGAATAATTAATCATTACAGGTGTTGATACGATCGGCTTTCTGTTCATCTTAAATTACATTTTTACTTGATATTTGAAAGTGTAATATATTTTATCTATTGTAAATGAATATTATTATAAAGTAGTTTATCTGCATAAGCACTCTTAAGAAAGTGCTCAGTATTTTTATAAATCTTTAATCTTTAAGAATGTGTGTTATTTACAATAAGAAAAAATCGCCTACTTTATGCATAGCGAGATTTTAACTCAGTAAAGAAAATATTTACTTTTAGAAATAATGTTTGTAACGTTTGTAGGTAAGTTAGCAAACTGAAAATAGTAACACTAGATCCATCCTTTGGGGGCGTCTGTACATAGCCATATGTAAATCAATCTTCGTTTTTTGTCAAGATAAATAACAGAAAAAAGAATATTACATATGGTTTTTAAATCCAATTTTCACACCCCGAAAAGGCAGGGTGCAACTTAGAAGTAGGGGGCTACTATGAGAGACATAAGTCTCAGGTGAATTATAAAGGGGGGATGAACAGCAATATATATATATATATATATATATATATATATATATATATATATATATTACACGGTGGTCACCACTTATCAAGGTCCGGAAGCCACTCAGGGTTAAGTGTTATTGCAAGCACAGTACGTTACTTAAGGGGGCGGTTCATTAGGAATTTGTTTACGTTGGACTTCAAGAAATCCAGGTTGTAGTCAAGTGGGAAACAGGCAGACGGAATAGAGTTCCACAGGCCTGCAGTTCTAAGAAAGAAACTTTCTTCATGGAATCTACGTCTTTTCACGTTCCACTTTAACTTACGCATGTCAGTACAGTTAGGAAAACCAGAAAAGAGTTCCAAAGTCTAGCAGTTCTGAGGAAGAAACTATTGTAGTAGAAGGTTTTCTTACATCTAGGGGCCTCTACAGTGTAGGGATTGGATACAGTTGCTTGTTGGGTTTGTCGGGAGTATTTACGTCGAGGGGTTACAAGTGCTTGTAGTTCGTCAGAGCATTTGCTATCAAAATATTTGTAGGACAGACAGAGGGATACAACATTTCGTCGATGGGACGGTGGTTGAAGCTGAGATGACAGTTCAGGACTCATCAGTTTGGCAATTCTCTTTTGAATCCTGTCCAGAAGTGAGAGACTAACAGCAGATGCACCAACCCAAATGTGACAACAGTAATCCATACCTGGGCGAATGTTGTGTACATAGAGGTGCAGGATACTTTCAAGCGTAAGTAACATTCTAACATGATGATAGAGGCCATCTTCGTTGAAGCAGCCTTGGCAATGCTCTCAGTGTATTTGTTCCAGCTCATGCTCCCTGTGAATGTTAGGCCGAGGAGTTTAAAGGAAGTCATTTCAGGTAATGTGTTTTGGACCATTGAAATTGGTTTTAGAGTAGGTTTCTTGTAATTCTTGAAGGAAAACAAACTTACTCTTGGCAGCATTGAATGTGTTTATCAACTTTTGTCCCAATTCCATTACAGATTTGAAGTTTTTCTCTTCTGTTTCTGCCATTTACTTAGATACGTGTATATTTGTTTTACTCTCGTGTATGTTATAGAGAGTGATGTCATCAGCAAATATACCCATCTCAGAGGAATTTTTATCAGCCAGGTCATTCATGAATACTTGAAATAATAAAGGCTTAAGTATAGACACCTGAGGTACTCCAGCATTTATATCATAGATGTACGACCGTCGAGGAAAATCTGGATTTTCTCATGCTTAAGAAGGATTTAATGACATGTATTCTTCTACTGATATCATATGATTTGATACGTTTCTTATAAATCAGTAAAAAAAATAACCTTATTATTATATAAATACATATGAAAAAGTGTATCTACTTACGCAGAGATGGCACTGTGTAGAAAATAAAGTTATGATTTAGAAACTCATTTTTATCATGGGAATGTTTGTTTTTTTTTATAAATATTATGTATTTTTTTCTCCACGAGTTACCAAACAAAACTTTGTTAATTTTGAAGTGAATCATAAAATAGTATTTACAAACTAGCATGCTTCTTCATCTGAATTTAGGCTGCATGTCATTTTCATGAAAAAAACGAAATAAGGTTTTACTAACATGTAATTTATATTCTAAATCATACAATTAGAATATATATATATATATTCAACTGTTGCTGGCCAAGTATTTCGTTATTTCCTGTAACCATTTTCTGTCATTGGGTTCTAGGATCTACTTAAGCAGTTTTATCTATATAGTGTATAAAGATAACATTAATACAATTTTGAAATTGTGCGTATAATATCTTCAGCCAAAACAGAGCCTTCTGAACAACGTGCTTGAAAAAGAGACAAATCTTTACTGACATGACAGAAAATATATAGACACTAAGATAAGAATGGTCCTAACATTAATATATGTTCCTTTATATTTATAAGTAAGAATAGTGCTGAAATAACTTGAAGTATCTCAGTAAAATTGCATCTTACAACTTTTAAGCATGCCAGTAAGGAAAAGGAACATCATACCTATGAGCATTCCTGCAAAGATGAATCATGGATCCACATGAAGGTGGTATTAGTCAACGCAAAATACCTAGAAATCTTACAATACCTATTTCTACTATAAATAAGTACAATTCATAAGAAAGGATTGAGAGTATACAAAACCTTATCCAGGATTCCCTAGCTTTCTATTCTAATATTCTGCTTTCTATTCTAATATTCTGCTTTCTATTCTAATATTCTTGCCCCTTGTGAAAATAAATGTGGAAAAGGATCCTCGGTGCAAAGCCTCTGACGTTGCAAAACAAGTTGGTATCAGTTCCAGAACAGCTGCCGCGTGTCTGTACAAGTTTTTTTTTTTTTTACACAGTGATCACCACTTGTCAAGGCCCGGAAGCCACTCAGGGATAAGTGTTATTGGAAGTACATTACGTTAGTGTGTAAATTTGATGAAGTGTTTACTTAAGAGGGCGGTTCATTAGGAATTTGTTAACATTGGACTTGAACACATCAAAGTTGTAGTCCAGTGGGAAGCAGGCAGACGGAACAGAGTTCCACAGTTATGCTACTATTGAAGACCTGTAGGAAAGTATCCTCTTTTTCGTCCTGCCATTATGAAGAGCAAGAAAGATTGGCTTTTGGACCAATGTCATTTCCTCTGATGAGTGAGGATTTACATTATTTCCCGATGTTTAACTTTAAAATATTGCAGCTAACGCTGGAACATGGAAGTTTTGTTTGTTATGGTATCGAGTACAATTTGGAGTGATGGTCGCTCAGACAGGATGGAGGTTTTTATTCTTTTTTTACCCATGTTCACCCCTTACAAAGCATATCGCCACTTGAACGTAAGGGGCTATTATTTGGGGCCACGTATAGTAAATATTTACAAGATCTTTGTTTATATTATATTTAAACTTCTTAATATTAGGGGTGCAGGCAACAGGAAGGGGATTCCAAAATATAGAGTTTCGTGGGAAGAAAATATTAGAATACAAAGCTGTCTGGCATCTAGGGATAACAACAGTGAATGGGTGAGATCTTATTGCTCAGGATATTTACGTTGAGGGTAAAAGTGAAAAGAGTACATCAGAATACATTCCATTAAAATATTTGTAAAGTGTGAAGGAAGCATTAATTCTGCAAAATATATTTCAATGTTACATGAAGAAACCTTACCACTATTCTCAAGTGGTAAAATGGACCAAGTTAACTCCCTATTTATGGAAGACCAAGCTCCTTGTCACTCTGCTAGTTTTCCATAAAATAGGTTAAACAAAACGGGATTAATAAACTTCAATCGCCGGATATGAATCTAATTGAAAACTTTTGCTGCATATTAGAACGGAATCTTCGCAAAAAAGAAAGTAAACCATCTTCTAAGTCTGAACTATAAGCATTATTGCACCAGAGAACGCAAGAAATTCATCAAGTTGATATTCCTCAATTAATCTATGCTATGTCTTGGAGAGTTATAGTATTAAAAATGACAAAAGAATGTCAATCACGTCTAATTTATACAACACATCATGACTATCTTTGTCTCTGTCTGTCTCTATATTTTCAAAGCCTATCTCTTCCGAAATTAAAAGTTGCAGATCAACCCTAGGGACCTCAAACGATTGGATTTTTACGGACGGTTCTTTCCTGTCTTTAGTTTCGAAGTAGCCAAATTGGTTAAATTAAAAATAAAAATTCGTTATACGATGTTTACATTAATGTTAGTGTCTTTTTAATCAGTTCATATGCGTGCTACGTTGATACAGAGGTAACGTCGCCAACTTTAAATGCTACGGTTTTGCTTTCGGTTTTAATTCTAGCGAATGGCACACAAATACTTCTTTTTTTACTTTTGAAATCACGAATCTATAACAATATATACTAAATCTCGACAAAATAAGATATCATATTTAAGTATATTTTACGACCGGTCAAAGCCGGGCGCTCCTCCCCCTTCCGTTTGTTATTAAATTTGTGACATTTTCTTTTGTCTTATTCTATATTTGTTTTGTTTTATAAATTATATGTTTATTGAAATAAACTGTTTCTATGGGTGTCTATTCTCTTCTGTCATGTCTGCGTAGCTAAACAGCAGAAAATGAATTTCTTAATGGAAGGTGGGAAATTGTATACGAGCTATAAAATCGAGTGAAATTATTATTATTGATGCCTTGCGAGTAAAAAAATAACGTTACATATAATTGAGTTAATAGCTGGGGGCTACTATAAATGAATTCTAGATTAATGCCGTTTAAGAAATCGAAGATGCTCAATTGCTGTCTTGAAAGGAAAAAGAAAAGTTTATTTTTCTTTCTTTCCTTTCACTCTCCTCCCTCTCTCTCTCTCTCTCTCTATATATATATATATATATATGTATACATACACACACATGTATATATATATATATATAATCATATTGTTTCATATGATATCTTACAACATTTTCTTATAATAAAATAATTTTTTCTATATTATAAACCATTGACACCAGTAAAAAAACACCAGAAGATATTCAATTAAAAGAACATAGATATGCTAACATTATATTTGATGATATGGTCTTATAATTGCGAGACTATGAAACGATCATTGAAAGCATTTGTATTTTACGCGGCAGATAAATACAAATATTATATTGTAACAAAGCGCATATTGGTGTATGTGAGAAAACCACTAGCAACCAAGGGCTGACTGGCTAGCGAAAGTTATTGCAGAAACAGCAACTGATAAACACGTATGCAATTGTGCGCGAGTTTGCGTCAAAAGAAATAGAGCGAAAAATACACGACGCTGTCGAAGGAAGAAGCAGTTACTTCGGGCAAGATGGACGCGTAAAAAAAAAGAGCATATGCTAACGGCCACCGAGAGGTGGCGAGGAAGAAGACTTTTAAAAAGCACATGTTTATTGGAAAATATTTTTTTCAAGATAATGAAATGCGTTGTTTGGAAGAACCACGAATAAACTCATTTCGTTTCCACGCTAAAAAGCTACCGAGTCGTTTCAATTTCCTTTCTTTTTAATTGTTTGCTCCTGTTGTTACATAAAAGGGTATCCCTTCTCCTGTAAGTAAGAATACATACTAGATAAGTGAAAAGTATATTAGGATAAGGTTAGAATCGAACACAGTAGAGGATTGAATGTTAAAAATTAAGTCTATTAATTATTCTTTCAAATAAAAAAAAGAAAAAAAAGAAAAAGAGTCGATTGTCTTTTGGAAATCCAGATATTAAATATGCCAATTAAAGAATGGGTAATGTAAAATAAGAAGATATTGTTTAAAATAGGTTCTATTACAATTGAGGATGTTTTAGTTTGCCAAAACTGTCTTCGGACAAGCATGTGTAAACCCACATTAAAATTAGTCACGTTTGAAAAACACACCTCTGACATCATAAACAACGGAGATCTCTCAATGTAGTAATCTGAGGGTTCGGAGTTAGAAGAGTTGATCAGAAGAGTTGATCAGATAGAGTTGAAAGTCGGCAGTTGAAAGATGTCACTTGGAGAGGAGAGCCCCTTAGAAGCAGATGATAGAAGATTAGTCCATGTATATCCAAGTATGAATTCCTGACGTCATCGACCGACCGAGCAGTGCAATTCTTCGTCTCGTCATTCCTTACAACAAAAAGGTAAATGTGTTTTATCATCATCTATAACGAACTTTGGGCAAAACCCATCTAAGTAATAGGTGGCATCCCCTCCATCATAAGTGAAGTATCTCCTCCTCTCTATGTGTATAAGAACTGTCGCATCATATATCATTCAGTCATCGTCATGATGGAATACATATATATAAAATGTCTCCCTCATTATCGTCATCTGTTCTGAGTCCCTGTATTACATGAACCCGTAAGATATGTCTCCCAATATGTGCTCCTATTCAACACTACGTAAAGGTACCAGACGGTGTGTCGTTCCGAGTGTTTTAAATGTAAAATAAGGGTAGTGTAACCATACGGAGTGAGGTGAAAAGGATTATACATAACTGACATCGTCTGATATCATTTATTTAAGATTAGCGGGGGGTATCCGGCGTTGCACGCGTATTTGGAGGTGTGTGTGTGTGTGTGTGTATGTGTGTGTGTTGGGTTGGGAGCTAGATCCAAACAACCCTGTTTAAAAATAAAAAAACGTTGCCTGGATGTTTGGAGGTGTAAAAGGAAAAAAAGTTTTAGTAGAAAGGTAGGCTTGAACCCCGAACCTTTGACGCAGAGGTGGAAAGGAAATGAAAAACAACCCTGAGATCAAATCATCTCAACCACTGGATTAGATGAATTGGTAACTGTGTTAAGTTGACGTTTATAAAGCGAAATTAACAGCTGCGAGAACATTAAGTCGCGTGATGTTTGACATAGTTTTGCGCTGGAAGCCAGTTTCTGTTTTCCCCGCTATGTGGCGATCAAAAAATATCTCGAAAATAGCTTGTAAAAGTCGGGTAAATTAAAGATAGCTGCGACCCGTGTTCCTTAGTCGTAGATATTATTATTTAGGCAGCATATAAAAAGTTTTAAGAAGGAGCGAGCCAACCGATAATCACGGCCAAAAAAGCCTTTTGTAGACATACACAAAAAGCGAACACACATACATACATACATACATACATGCATACACACACATTTTCGGTTTTATATATATATATATAGACGACTAATAAACCTCTTTTTTAGAAGTTCTTTCTTTTGCGTTTAACGGCTTGTGTAATGAAAATATTTTCAGATTATCTAAAACAAATAAATCCATGGTTGTTCCCTTAAATCCATAAAATAGTATGAAAATGATTTTGCAAATATTTTAATATGAGAGCAAAACACCAATTAACCTTTAAAAATGAACACTTGTTCTCGCTTTGTAATTATTATTTAATGTCTTATTCAGTATAACTCAGCTCATATTTATTTTCTTTTTATTTATTGAATTAAAAAGAATATTTTAGAATACTTCTTTACAGAAGTTATAATTCTAGATATTTTGACATTTCTCGCTTGTACCAAAACTTCTGACGTCATGTTGAGCAACATTGCCCCTGTCCTTTTCTTTAATTATTCATGAAAATACAGCTGAAAAGAAAATAAAAGAAAACCGGCTCAGCATTTTTTTAACAAAAGATTTATCACCGTTAAAATGTCTCTAGCTGCCACATGTCCATTTAGTGTGGTTAGGGTTTTTCTTTCCTTTGATCGCATGCCAGTCACACGTTATTTTGGTAAAACTTCTTGCATTTACAAACAATGCCGAGACGAATTTTCATTTCTTTGCTTTTCAGTTGTGTATTCCTTTGCGACGGTGCTAGACGGTGTGCTGGTCTGAGTGTTTTAAATATAATGCTAGTTTAAAGTAAGGGGCACCTTATAATATTATATACATGTCGGATGATACAGGTGTTTTCTTAGGAGGCAAAGGGACTGTTTAATGTAACTGTTGGAGACGCCCCCATGGGGTGAATGGATTATCTAATGACGTTTCTTCCTTTGTTGACGTTACTTCCGGTGTCAAGTACTGAGTTATGCACGCGAGCAAGGTGGTCCGGTGCAAACACCCAACCGTTGGGGAAGGGTATTGCTCCACCTGTTTTTGCCTGTAATATATGTGAATAGATGTTCGTTCTTTAAAGTGCTGTGTTCCTTCGTTCTTATTAGCATTTAACGTCATAATAACTAGCGACTACGGATTCGACTTTCACACGGGTAAATTCCACAAAAAATCCTAATTGACTTCAATATAATTGCATGTAATAGTTAACTTAAGATGATCATTCCATATGAAAACCGAAAAAAAACTAATAGTGAATTAATTAAAATGAATGTTTAAAGGAATATGCAAATTAGATAGATATTTTGCAGAGGAATCCAATTCCATAATCCATATATACCTAATGTGTTTTTTAATAAATAGAGTGAAGTGTTTTCATATGAATATCAATACACAAAAGCCCAATATATATATATATATATATATATATATATATATATATATATATATATATATATATATATATATATAATGGGTTAATAAATTCCAACGAAAGAAAGATGTAAATTTAAATAAGGGAGTAGTCACCAACAATGTGTATTTTTTAACATTATTTTATTATTCCGTGTCTTGGTTTTTCATTGAGAATTATGTTTGGATCATTGTAAATATGTTTTTAAGTCATTGAAATCGTTTACGCGCGTTTCAGACGGTCTGTGATGCGTCCTCGTCATAAATTATTTTCAAATGTGTAAAAATAGCGATTTTCGTAGTTAATTTGAAGTTTTTCCAAGCGGTGGAGGCTTGTAAGTGTTTATTATTCATTAGTATGCTGAATTGTCATTGCTTTTTTATTTGGTTTGTCCAGGGAGACGTTGACCTGGCTGTAGTCGCTATCTCTTTCTGCTAATGTTTATATATATATATATATATATATATATATATATATATATATATATATATATATATATATATATATATAAGTTTAGTGGTTAAAATCAAATTCTGAAAATCAAAATATACACACATATATTCGAGTTAAGGATTTATTTTCTGACAAAAGGAATATATAGAAGGGGGTTATGTCAATTTCCTTAATCCATGGATTTTTAATCCATGGATTTTCAATGATGGCTCATTGCTAACCGCATTTCATTTCCCCTGATGATATGAGTTATTATTGAAATCCATGGATTAAGGAACTTAACATAGCGCCCTTCTATATATTCCTTTTGTCAAACAATAAATTCTTAACTCGAATATATGTGTATATTTTGATTTTACGAATTTAACTTTAACCACTAAATTTATATATTGCTCTATTCTTAAATATTGAGCTTCTCGTTTTTGACTAGGATCACCCTGAAAGTAATACCTCAAGTAATATCTATTAGGATAATTCACCTGATTTTTAATCTGTGTCTTATCTTCTTTATATATATGTATATATATATATATATATATATATTGTCATCCACATAAAGTACTGTTTCGTTGTATCATAACTGTCAGTGCAGCTAGGCAAACACCATTCCGCAGCCGGGAATTGAACCTACAACCGTCGCATTGAGAGTCGGCAGCTCTCACCATTCGAATCAGCCCCGTGAACAATTCTCCCAGAGTGTGTATTAAATTCACACCCTCCCGTCGGATAATGCTCGAATAGAAAAACAAATTAATAGTGGGCTGCGCTTAATCGCTTTTTAAATACCCGTCGGGTGAAAATATATTTACAAAGTGCTCAACACAAAGAGGGGGGATTTAATATATATATATATATATATATATATATATATATATATATATATATATATATATATATATATATATATATATTATGAATGATTGTTTTTATCTCCTAAAAACACAAGTGCTTCTTATGCAATAATTATTGCAATGGTATGACAACCAATGCTGGTCAAAGGGGTTTAACTCTTCAAATAAAGTCGCCTTTAACTCCATTAGGAAGGAACATACTACGGCCACAGTTTATCACCATGAAATTGAAGGATATTTTAATTTTAATGAAGCTTTACATTAAATATGTAATAGAAACGAACACCGCGGCTTCAAATAACAGGAAGTTACGATCTCACACAAGGCTGACTGACCGACTTTTTTTAATTTCCGTAGGGTTTTACTGTAAAAATTTGTTTTGTATGTTTAAAGGTTGACAATATTTATGAATAGTAAATAATTAAATATGAAAATTAATTTAAATTTCGTAATAAAGAGTTTACAAAATCTTATTCAACAAAATAATTACTATGTTTTCTTTAATTTATAGAGTTTTAAAGAATGGATCTTATTGTTACCTGATAAGGGTTGCCCCCTTTTCATGTAAGTATAACCATAGAGAGATTACTTAAAAAAAAAATGAGAGAAAGCATAAATCGAACCTTAGATTTAAGTATTAAAGAACACTAGGTTTAAATGGAATGTCCTGTTAATTGTTAATTCTGATGAAATAAATAATAGATAAACTATTCAATTGTTAGCAAGAATGCGGATAATAAAATATGTATGTTGAATTCCTTTGTGAAAATAACAAAGAAAAATAGGTTATTGGAAAATCAGAATGTTCGGGAAACGTGCGACTCACGCATGTTGGTGGCACGTGAGTTTGGTCACGTGGCCGGACATGCATGGATTTCTCAATATAGGAAGTGAGAGTTAGTTAGTTAGTTTGAGAGAGATTTAGTGAGAAACTCACATGGAGTTTGAGATCGGCAGACATGGGTTTCAATCGTCTAGAAGCGAGACGATCACATTTTGAAACTTAATATGTAGACCTTTAACATCCTGAACGCAAAGCCCCCAACCGGTTCAAGTGGAAGAAGAAAAAATGCTCATCGTGTGTTTTATTAACTGCTGTCTCCTGTGTCCATCATTACATGAAAAAGGTATTGTCTATTTATGTGTACAAACTATTTGAAATTCATCATCTAAAAAATGTATGTGTTAGAAAGTATATGTGTCCATTTATGTTATACAAACCCTCCCGTTCATACGAACTGTCAGAGCATAAATGCCAACCTGTCAATCCATCGGCATGGATGCAAACCTCTAAATTATCGGTCTGTTTATCTAGATATGAAAACGCTTTCTCAAAATGTATTGATATGCAATCTCTCTCATTTATAAACTCTCAGGCTGTCTTTATATACTCCTGTTAATGTCCACATCTCTTCTCTAACAATGATAATATTAATGATTCCATCTCTCACAATATGAACACTTACAACATGAACTCTCCTAAGAGTCTCATCACACTTAAGACTTATCCTTCTCAACAAGAACACTTAATATTGAAACAAAAGAACATTCTTCATCTAAGTATAATAAGCGACTCGTTAAAATATAACAAATACAAATTTGGTGTACGTGACTAGTCCACTCATGCAAGGGTGGGTTAAAATAAAAGAAACTGGCGTTACCACGAAAAAAACACAACGTTTACTTGACGATCTCAGAATGAGAAAAAGAAAAAAAAATTCAAAACGAAATAAAACAATAATTAAAAAAAAGAGAAACATGCACACATACGCTGTATTAAAACAATAGAAGAAAAACAATGAACACACAAAATAACAAAAGATACAAGAAATATTTAAAAAAAGAAAAGGCTGATATGCCGTAAAAGAAATCCGTAGAAATGAATGGAAATAATAAATAAGAGTAAACACAAGTAACCGTGCATAATTCATTGAAATGAATTCTTTTGTTTATGTAGCACATACACACAACAAAATAAATGTGTGTCAGAAATGTTTTTGGTAAATGCGGGTCAAAGCAGTTTGTTAAAAGTCAGCTGTCATTCATTGTACCAGTTTGTGTCAAAGTCCGATGTACTTTTAAAAACTTGTGTTATTAAAAAAAAATAAAATAAATAAAATACGCTATTGTCCAAAAGAAAGCTACAGAAATGTGAAACGATTGAACTTTGCAGCTTTTTAATGTGCGTTTTAATTGTTTGTCTTTTAAAAAAGGGGCAATTTATTTGTGTAACGGACTTTGAAATGTATAATGTAACGTATTTTTTAATGTTTTTATATTGCAACAGGAATTCAAAGTAATTATTTGATATATACATTAGAATAAAAATGATCTAGTAGAAAATAAGATAAAGACGAATGGTTGGCTCAAAAATCAGTTAGAATTTTAAGAGTGAGACAAAATAAATTACGTAGACGGGTATTTAGAGAGGTTTTTGATGTGATAAGCCGTAAGAAAGATGTTTGTTTTAGCATTTGTTTTTTTTGTTTTTTTTTTAGAGATCCTCTAACTTTTCTCCAAGAAAAGTGACTTGGTAGGGATTGATAAGCACAAGATATGCCCCTATTCGAAAAATTTGGGAACCTGGTTAATTAAGTGCTTAAAATAAGCTGGTTGCACGTAACGACTCCAAGCAAAGTGGTAAGACTTGGCTTAATTAATAAACAGTCGTTGGAAAAATACGAAAATTCTTAAGGGGACCAGTAAACCGATGATAGGTAGTCCCGAGGCAATCACATATAGCTTAATGAAGTTAGAGACAGGCAAAAATATGCCGTAGATTACGTAAGAAAGATATAACCTTGTATTTTTTTAGAGACGCATGAATGTGGGATATATCTGCTGGATCTTGGAAGCTCTAGTGAGAAAAAAGAAAAATCACAAAAAATCGGGCAATTTGATAGAATTTAGTGCGCAATTACGGTGTTGGGCGCAAAACGTGTTAGTTAGTCAGGGGTGATATTTCTAAATCCTCGTCGAAGTTTCAAAAATCCAAGCAAGGAAATCCGAGTGAATCCGTATGAAAGAAAAAAAGGGATATCTTAAACTTCTGAAGCCAACCCCAAAGATTTTAATATATGAGCTTTGGTATGTCCCGTATAAGATCGTTATAGAATAAAAAAACAAAGCCATACTTGATAAGACTAACCATGCGGAAAGAGTTGATCAGGACACTTTTGGGACGAAGGAAGTCGTCCATTTCGAGGGAGGTGGAAACCTCTAGTCTGCGGCATATGGGTGGCTGGAAAGTAGCTGATGTGAATCATAGGTAAAGACCCTACACCCAAAAAGTAAATGCCAAGAAGATCAGAAAGGTTCTAATCTTATAAAAAATAAATAATTGTGAAGTCGTCCGTGGAGGGCTGACTGAAAGAGATTTTTCTTTGTTTTTTTTTTAGCCTGGTAAAAACAAAAAAAAATGTACTAAATTTAAACTTGCATACATTTTTTTGTGAAATATGGAAGGGAGGGATATTACATGATAAGGGTTGTACCCTTTTCATATAAGTATAAACATAGAAAGATTACTTAAAATAAAAATAAAATGAGAGAAAGCATACATCGAACCTTGGATTTAAGTTTTAAAGAACAATAGGTTTACATGGAATGTCCAGTAAATTGTTAATTCTGATGAAATAAATAATAAATAAACTATTCAATTGGTAGAAAGAATGTGGATAATAAAATATGAGTTTAATAAATTAGATATGTAGGTTGAATTCCTTTGTGAAAATAACAAAGAAAAACAGGTTATTGGAAAATCAGAATGTTCGGGAAACGTGCGACTCGCGCATGTTGGTGGCACGTGAGTTTGGTCACGTGGCCGGACATGCATGGATTTCTCAATATATAAAGTGAGAGTTAGTGAGTTAGTTGGAGAGAGATTTAGTGAGAAACTCAGATGGAGTTTGAGATCGACAGACATGGGTTTCAATCGTCTAGAAGCGAGACGATCACGTTTTGAAACTTAATATGTGAACCTTTGAATTCCTGAACGCAAAGCCACCAGCCGGTTCAAGTGGAAGAAGAATAAATGCTCATCATGTTTTTTATTAACTGCCGTCTCCTTTGTCCATCATTACATGCAAACTATTTGAAATTCATCATCTAAAAAATATATGTGTTAGAAAGTATGTGTGTCCATTTATGTTATAAAAACACTTCCGTTCATACGAACTGTCAAAACATAAATGCCAACCTGTCAATCACTCGGCATAAATTAAAACCTCTCAATTATCGGTCTGTCTATCTTGATATGAAAACACTTTCTCAAAATATATTGATATACAATCTCTCTCAATTATAAACACTCTCTCTATTTATATATATTTCACTAATGTGTTAATGTCTCTATATCTCCCATCTCTTCTCAGAACACATGAACCTTCGAATATCTTTTGCTAAGCATGCACACTTAAGACTCGTATCTTTACTTATAAGAACTCACGTAACATACATAAGTGGTATTTTCGTCTAATAATAATAATAACTATATAACATTATTTTCAAGAGAAAATAGTTAACGAAACAACATTCATGCCTCAGCGAAGATTTTTCTGGAAAGCACATAAATTTGAAAACTAATAAACATGAGAGAAGTCATATTTGTAAAGAGGTTGATAATAATGCAAAAGTGAAGTTCATGTTCGATGAAAAGAAAGTTTTGAATTGTAGTACAATGTTGGTTGGTTTAATGTAGAAACGAATGCGAAATAATTCAAAAGTAATTGTAATAATCAAAGTTATTTATCAGTAAGCATGAGATAATATTTCAGTAGAATATGTTTTCCCTGGAAATGGGATTACGTTAAAAAGTTATTTTATTTACAACGAAAAAGAATATCATTTCAACTTGTTCGATTTCATTGACACAGAAATTTGAAATTAATTCAACTAAAAACTAAAAGTAGGAAATATGTTTAAAGAAAGACGGGAGTTCTGTTTTTAAAAGAAATGCAAATTGATCGCTAAAAATATATGGGGACGATATAAACAAAAAGGTGGGAATCTACATACGCGTATACTTTTATATACCCAGATCCACATACAAGCCAGACATATATAAACATATGTACACATAATGAATTAAGTAATAATGTATATATATATATATATATATATATATATATATATATATATGTATACTTCAGAATAGTTTTTATTTAACAATCAGTTGTTATGGAAAGGTGAGATTGTGAGGTTTACAAAATATTACTGGCAGTAATATTCTATAAGTCATCCCATCTAAACAAGAATTGCTCGATATGCAAGATAGAGCAAATAAATTAAATTGTGATTCAATGAATTTCAAAAAAGCTTTAGAAAATTAATCTTCTAAACCTATAGGGGTTCGATGTCTATCATCTCATCAGAGGAGAGAAAATATTAGCAAATACTTATAAAGGTGTGCACCCTATTTGCTAAAGTCAGTGAGACATGGAAAGTCAAAGTCAAAATAATAAATTTTTCAGAAGTCCTGTAGCAGGAGGATTTGCAGAAAAAGAATATGAAAGTTTTTTAGATCCAGCTTGCTTGGTACACACACACACACACACACACGCACACACACACAGACACACACACACACACATATATATATATATATATATATATATATATATATATAAGGGAAATTGTCTGTCTGTGTGCCTCGGTGCCTCTCTGTGTACATTCCCCTACCAAACTACTCTGCTAATTTTCAGTCTACAGACTAAAGATTTGACATAAAGGGTATTAAAATTTAAGAAGAACTTTTAAATCGATTTTCAGTGAGAAATATCGCTGTTAAAAGGTAAAAGTAAAAGGATTTCGAAAACTGTACGAAACTTGCCCGCCAGTTTTGCATCTAAAAACTTGAAGTTTTATACATATGGACATCGAAGTAACTTTTTTTTTATTTTTATATAAGCCCAAAACGATAAATGTAAAGGGGTGAACATTTAAAATAAATTGACCCCTACTCTCTCTCTACGAAATTACTCATACTGTTTATTGGTTCATAAAGTTTATTCAGACACTGAGCAAGCTTTTGATAGGGTTTTAGGCCGAAAATTAGGCGGCCAAAACGTTAGAAAGCGTTTTCCTTTGCGGTCTCTAGCAAACTATTCAGCCAATTTTGGGTATAAACATTTGGCATTCTACATGAAGGGTATTCAGACCTGCAGCAAGCTTTTAAATCAGTTTTTGGGTGAGGATCTTTCTGCCATGATGTAAAAGTTGACAGCGTTTACTTTGTAGCCTCTACAGACCTCTTCATTATATTTTGATCGAAACACTTGAAATTTTAGATGCAGGCTATCTGGAAGTGAGTCAAGCATTTTAATATATATATATATATATATATATATATATATATATATATATAGGGCACGGGCAAAGCAGGTTGAACTACTAGTTAGTAAATAAAGTTTAGAATTTTGCTATATCAAAGAAATTTACTTACTTAATATGTTTCCAACCGAGCCATGTTGCGTTTAATTAAAATATATTTTAAGTGGGTATCATTTAGCAATTAAAGTTGAAGCGGGCAATATTTAATGTGTATTTTACCCTAACCGATTGAAATTAAAATATCGTGATTAATAGGGGATATATATATAAATAAAATTGTTTAATCAAGAGGTTGGTTCGGTATTTTGCGTTTAATTAATTATATATTTTGAGGAAATGTTTAGCAATTAAAGTTGTAAGTAAAATTTGTAGTGACTCTTTAAAAAATAATCCATCTCAGAAATTGATAAGTGTACTATTAATTTTCACACCATTATTTATTTTTTATATAGATATTCGGTTTAAATATATTAGGTTTAGGCTTATTACTTTACTAGAGGATGTGTTTGGCGTTACCCGGTATAAAACTGAACGTTAAATTCCTTTTAAAATGAAGTGAAATATATGGATGGAAACTAAAACATATGCATGCGAGTTTTATGTTATGTTTTTTTTTCTAAACAGTACATGATTTGTAAGTAACTAAAAACACACGAGCTATAATTGAAACCAAAATTTAAATGCAGAACGTTAACTATTCACGCAGATTATTACGCTCTTTAAAAGTGTGTTAAATCCCCGTGGAAAATTTTTTTTTTCCGGAGAGATAAAAGCCCGATGACCCCAAGCGTTCGAATTTCTTCGATTTTTGCTTTTGGGCATTAGTTTTTTTCTAAATAAATTTGACAAAAAAGTGTTCAACATATCTGACTCCCCTTTATACATGCACACATACATGATGATGATTGCAAAGTCTTGTCAGACGAGTGCCACTCCCTAAGACATTTAAAATCCATGAGCCCAAATGCCTGAGAGAGTATCTATACAAAGGTGATGTTACAGAGTCTTAGCTTTGTATGACAGTTAAGTCTCTCTCTCGGTTCAAAATGTTGAGATCCAGCAACAAGCAAGAGCAAGATAGCCAGCAACAAATTAAACTGCATACCAGCTTTTAAATCAGAGATTTGCTTCTCCTAGAAAGGTTGCGTTCACCACGGCTTACGGGAGCCCTCTCCACCCCAATACACATATACACACACAAATATACACGGTGCTAGTTGGCCGTTGACCCAGAAAAAGAGTTTCATTCGCCATACATACATACACACATACATATATTTTCGCTTTTATATATAGATTACATCTATAGATCAAAAATTCCTTTAGTATATAGGTAAGGAAATGCATTCATACTTATATGTAGATATACAGAATGAGCTTATTAACAATACCTTGCTATTATATGGCACTTCTAGAACGTGCATTAATGTAGGTAAATGCATTAGAAATTTGCGGGACTTTCGAAATTGGCAGTAGGAAGAAAAGGCGGTTGAAGTCTAGAAATAATTCTGAATCCCGAAATATCGCTGTAAATATACCAAGCCTTCTATAAAATACATTGCTATAAATCTAACAAGCGGTCTACAAAATTATCGTAGCAGAAGAAAATAAACCAAAATTAGACACGGATACCAAGTGAAAAAATAAATTCTGATAAACGTAGAAACGACAAAGAGGCACATCAGTGTTAAATATTTTTACTGCGATTACTATTAATAAAGGAAGTAAAAACTCATTTTCTTATCTGACACGCACTTAAGTGATATTTGTTGTCGGATACTTCTGCTTGGCCTGCATTATTTATACAAATACTTTAAGATATATTACATAGGTGTTGGGTTGTCCATATTGCTCAACATAAGAACACTTCTTCCAACAAATTATTAACGTTATAAATGGATGTACAATCACGTATAAATACGCCACTTTGCATGACTGCTGACAATTACCGTATCGAAAGAAACACGTGTTCTACAAGTCTGTTCCTGATTTATAATCACGTTTTCATAGAGGAAAGTGAAAGATTACGGATGCTGCAAACAATCAAATCTAGAAATTATATATTTCCACCCATATATATATATATATATATATATATATATATATATATATGTATATATATGCATATGTATATATATATATATATATAACTACTTAATTTACTAACATAAAATTAATATACAAAAGTATAGATTTATGCGTAAACTTTAAGTATTTACTCAAAAAGTGCTCAAAAAGCTAGTTAGTAAGTTATAAAATGGATATGCCGATGAAGGTACACTGAATATTCCTCGTTTCATCCACTCTAGGATTCTTCAGGCTTATATATATATATATATATATATATATATATATATATATATATATATATATACATATATATTTATATATAATAGGCACTCGACGAATGGGATGTATATATAAAAAAAAAATTAATGGCTAAGGGTTTTTGTGGAAGCTTCTTATGAATTCATCTTAAATAAGGATACGAAAATTAGGTGATATATTAATATTTAAATGGGCCTTCCGTGGAGGTTACTCCAAGGGTAATTGTTTCTCACATGCTAATTCCGTTAAGGGAATTTTTCTTTCTTTTTCTTTCTCTTCAGACAATGTTCTATTGTACTGAGTGTTTTTATTCATAAAGTCTGAAGAAATGCTGTTTTTTTAAAACTTTTCAAATGATATTATGTTTGAAATTGTCGACCGGGCATGGAAACAATTGTAACGTGAAATGAAGTATTTTTTTGTTACAATCAACACCTTTTTTGATTACACAGTATAGCTTACTTTTCAAGTCATCTATTTTTGGCTTAAATCTTATTGGTGTATGAAAAGTTACTGGATTACACGAACTCAGTATATTTCATACAAGTCTCTCTCTCTCTCTCTCTCTCTCTCTCTCTCTATATATATATATATATATACATATATATATATATATGTAAAAAGGAACAAACCGTATTATGTGTTCACCAACGTTTCGTCTTTATTTCGAGACTTCCTCTGGGTGAAATAAAGACGAAACGTTGGTGAACACATAATACGGTTTGTTCCTTTTTTATTTTCTCTATTTTGTCGGAATACTATTTCCATTATTTTCATATATATAAGTATATACATATACATATATGTACATATAAATATATATATATATATATATATATATATATATATATATATATATATATATACAAGCAGTCATCTTAATCATAGAAATTTAAATAAGTTACAGATTGGTCACTTGGGAATACCATCTGCACATTTCGGCCGAAGAGCTAAGTAGTGTTTACTACTTGATGTTTTAAACATAAGCCAGTTAGAGTTGACATCATTCCGATTCATAAAACAAATTAAAAAAAACATACATTGGCAGTTGAAAATACAGCATGCCTCTATATTGTTGTTTATAGAACTGTGTCTTGAATTTTTATGGTGAACTGTGTCGTGTTTTTATTATACATAGGTTTGATGACTGGAGTTATCAGCCAGTTTAAAACGAATTGCCCCATGATAGTATGTTTTAAACAATCACTTACCAACTGCCCGCATTCACACGCTATGCATTTATATATTGATACCTGAACGTTTCTGTACTCTCTACAGTGAAATATAATTCATACATACATGATATCCCTTCAACGAAGTACGCTTCTTAGTGTTTGTATATACCTAGTTTGTAACATATCTGCCGTTCTGAGATCAGTGTTGTTTTTTTTGTTGTTGTTGTTGTTTTCAATCCCAGTTTCAGGACTGAAGTTGGAAAGTTTTTTTGTTTTTTTTACTTTATTAATCGACTTGAATACTGTTCTTGCTCTTGTTTGTTTTGTGTTGTTTCTGCTGAAGCATGTGTCATGTTTTTTTTTGTTTTTTTACAACATATAATATTATGCGTATTTTATATTTTTTCTCTAATGATCGCAATGCCGGTTTTTGTAGGTGTGTATTTTTAATCCTGTATTAGTAGTTTAAATAAGAACAAAACTATAATAAAATCTGCTGGTTAATATATAGAATTGCCATTGCAATAATAGTAAGGATGTAATTGCGCTTAATTAATGCCCCGACACGTATTTGTAAACAAAGATACACATATTTACAGCTGTTCACCTTTCGCGTTCAATTTATGTTTTTTTTGTTTTGTTTTTCTTGCTTTTTGTTTTTTCGATTAACATCTCTGTTCATGGACAGTTTAGTTTAAGGTTTACACGCGAATACATTATTTGAGAGTGTCTGTTGCTGTATTAGTTTTTGTCGTAAATCTATTTACATCGAGGGAAGGCGTAGATGTGAGCTCCTTTAAATACCAAGGTTAAAATATTTTTGATTCATAATGATTTCGGCGGTATTACTTATGACTTACAGTTAGGACAATCAACGAATGAATAGCCTCCAACTTTTTTATAAAACCATCGAAGTTTAGATTCAATCCAGTTTGCTGAAAACTCCGTCTTAAAACATCTGAATCGGGCCTGCATTTATTCCTCGTCGCTATCTTTGTCATTAAGAATTATTCAACACTCGAAATCAGGACTGCAATGATTCCTCACCGTGGGTCTAATTCGTCTCGTTCTTGCACGCCCTCCACAGCAATATATTTCTTCTACTTGCACCTCTGGCAGTGACCCTCAAAACGTATACGTCGCTCCCTGATGGTAGTAGATATAGCAGTTAAGTTGTCATAATGTTTTTGCTTCCTGGGATGATCTTGCGAGGATATATTGAACATATTTATAGCATACAGGTGTACGTTCCGTTCAGCTTTTGTACCGTTTTTTTGGTGTCTAGATTGTAACACAGTAAACACTTGCTGACTCCATCCAGTTTGTCAGTTAACCTTGATGTCCATACTTACGGCAGCTTATGCAATGTAGCCCATGCTTTTGAGAATCGAATTTTGACATCTCTCTCAACTGACCGTATGTTGCTGGCTACGTACGTAAACACAATGACTTCTTTCAGCGTTATACTATGTAGAGCTTTGATCTCCCATCGCCATTGAAAGTCAAAAATTGTATCTGCATTTGTAAAATAAATAGATGTCGTGCAGAAACTTTGTATATTGAGAAGTAAAGGTAAATACAAAGATCTAATTTTTCGCACACCATCGCGCATATCGTAGATATAATCACACACACACACACGCATATATATATATATATATATATATATATATATATATATATATATATATATATATATAGATATATATAGATATATATATATGATTTGCTTTCAATAAGTTTCCAGATATTTTTGTACAGGCATAATAAAATTGCCGTAGGTTCTTGAAAATTCATTATGTTATTGCTATACATCTTGTGTGATGACTGATCAGTTTTTTTTATGATTTCACTTTCAAATAAAGAACTGCAGACAAAAATATAATACATCCTACTACCACCTGATTGAAGAACAATATGCAATAAAAATATTGTTTAAACTTGTAAAAATGCGGCCGTAACGTATGGAATGCTTAAGACTGCTTTTGAATCATCTCGCATAAACAGAGCATCAGTTTATTAGCGGCAAAAGATGTCTAAGGAAGACAGCGAATCTGCAAGGATGATGAGAGATGTGGGAGAAGTAAAAAAAATGGCCAAATGAAGTACTATATTAGTAAGGATCGTAGTATGCATATACAGTTAAAAGGTGCACAGTTTTTATCAGTGTGAGAACTCCGCGCACAGTTATACGTATGGACTGAAGATGCGAAAAGTTTCCGCTAAATATGTCGCAAGGGTTGTAAGACAAGATCAAAACAAAAACACTGCTATGGACAAGATGGGCATCAAGACAGTTACTCAACTTCCATTTAATCCGTACCTTGCTCAAAGGAGATTATTTCGAATGGAAATGCAGTCTCATGTGTATACTATCAATGAAAGTGTCTGGAAATCTGAAGACAACTCGTATGTATACACACACACAAACACACACACACACACACACACACACACACATATATATATATATATAGATAGATAGATAGATAGATGCATACATACATACATACATACATACATACATAGGCAGGGGTTGGATCAAATAAAAGAGACACCTTAAATCAACACAATTTATTTTAATATGATGTAAGTTCAACAACGGTTATTACAGCCCTAACTCTCCGGGGTATTTATTCATACAAAGTGTGAATTATTTCCAAAGGAATTTTACCCCATTCTTCAAGTAAAACCTCGTCCAGTTCTTTTAGAGAAGATGGCGGCGGGAATCGATTTCTTACTTGAATGCCCAATATCAACCATAAATGTTCAATAATATTGAGTTCTGTGGATTGTGATGGCCAAACCAGATGCTCAACTTCATGGGAATGCTCTTCGTGCCCAATTCTTAATATTTCTAGCTGTATGGATCATGGGAATGTCATTGTGAATAATGACGTTGCCCTTCGGAAACAGTTCGGGAAACATAGGATGAACTTGGTCACCCAATTGTTTGTAATTATCTCGACCGTTAATTTTTTCACGAAGAGTAAACATTGGTCCAGCGGATTTCAAAGAAATATCACCCCAAATCATCACAGAACTACCGCCATACTTTACGCTTGAGAGAAGGCAGTCTAGATATAATGCTTTTTTCGGGTCTCTCCAAACGCAGACCAAGTCAGAAATATGGAAAACGATGATTTATGATAGAAAAGCACATTTTTCCACTGCTCGAGGGGCCGATAATTTTTTTTACACCACTCTAAATGTTTTGAAGCATTTGTCTTTGAGAGAAGGGGTTTTCTAATTGAAGTTTTTTTTCCGAAAAAAATCAATATTCGTGCAGCTCACGGCGAACAGTTGCTGTAGAAACTGGGCCCTGAAAATGTTTATTTAGCTCTGCAGTTATTACAGAAGCCGTGGTTTTGCGATCTTCTCTAACAATCCGCTTAGGAGTCCGACAAACTCTTTCAGACATAATCATCAGGCTTGTGCTTTTAAAGGATGTTTTTCCTTCTTTTTTTAAGGCAGTCATTACTTTTGAGATAAAGTTTCTTGAAACGCTAAGCATTCGTTAAGTGTCTGTTACATTAGCACCTGGCATATAAGCTCCAACAATTCGGCCTCTTTGGAAGTCCGTCAGGTTTGCCATTTACATAGGAGAAGCTTTTGATATATTTAAATGCATGTAAAAGAAATTTATTTTAATTAAGCATATCATATGACATAAGTTTTATAAAAAAAGCATTAAAGTATTTCAAGATTCGATTGTTTAAAACAAAGTCAATGATTGATGCCAAAAAGGTGTTTCTTATTTGTCAAACCCTAGTATGCATATATATATATATATATATATATATATATATATATATATATATATATATATTTATATATATGTATATTCAAGGTCATCTGCTGAAACATGACAGAGTTATTCTTTTTGCCGATTTCTTTGGATATCTTTTCGATTCGCCGAGTGATCTTTTTTATTTCAATCGGCATGTTATACAGAATGGAGCCCAAAAGTTGTTCAGCCGTATTCTACTCAGGCGCTTTCTATCGGTGCGTCCGATAATCATCAGAAGATTTTTTTTTTAATTACATTTCACCCAAAACAAGGCACATTACCACTTTGATCTAGGGGGCTACTATCAGGGACATAAGCTACAGGGATACTATGTGGGGAGTTGGACAGCAAGATGTCTTACACTTGAACTTCTGCATGTCAGTACAGTTGTGGAAGCAGGAACCCGGAAGGGAATTCCAAAGTCAAGCGGTTTTGGGGAAGAAACTACTGGAGTAAAAGGCTCTCTTACATCTATGGATATCTACTGTGAAGGGGTGGGATTTTTGCTGCTTGTGGGGTTTGTCGGGCGTATTTATGTCGGGGGAGCACAAGTACATGCAGTCCATCGGAACATTCACCGTTAAATAATTTTAGAACAGGGAGAGGGGTACTACATTTCATCGATGGAACAGAGGCTGAAGCTTAGATGACAGTTCAGGACCTATCATGTTGGCGACTCTCTTTTGAACCGTGTCTAGGAACAGGGGACGAGTAGCAGATGCACCATCTCTAATATGACAATACTCCATACGTGGGCGAATGGTGGTTTTATAGGATACTTTCGGGCGCTTTAGTAGCTTTCTTGCACGGTAGAGAGAACCTGCCTTTTTCGCAGCGGTCCTGGAAATGCACTCAATGTCATTGTTTCAACTCATGTTTCCTGTGACAGTTAGGCCAAGGGGTTTAAAAGATGTGCTTTCAGATAAAGATTCTTATTGGTGATAGAAAAGGTTTATTGTCGTTATTGAAGGGAACAAGTTTAATCTTGGCAGCATTTAATGTGACCATCCATTTTTGTCACCAGTCCACTACAGATTGGAGGTCACCCTCTAATGTCTCTGCCATTTGTTAGCATATGTGTTCATTTGTTTTCCTGTCGTGTTTGTTATAGAGCGTGGTGTCATCAGCATATATACCTATCTCACAGACAATTTTGCCAGCGAGGTAATTTATGAATATTAGGAGAAGTAGAGATCCAAGGATAGACCTCTGAAGCACTCCCGCATTTATATGATATTGTTTAGATGTACGACCAACCTGGATTTTTCTCTTATCTAAGAAGGATTTAATTATGTTATGTATTCTTCCAGTGATACCGTATAATATGATTTTCCTGAGAAGTCCTTCATGCCATACCCTGTCAAAAGCCTTAGATATATCTAAAGCTACCGCTCTACCCACCTCTGCTTTGTTCAATGAATGGCATATACGCTCAGAGATTACAGTAAGTCGGTCAGAAGTTTAGCATCTGTAATGTGATAGACTAGAGCTTGGTTAATTATATCTCAAATATTTTGGCGAAAAGTGGGAGGAGGCTAATGGGGCGGTACTTTACTGAGTCAATTCTTTGGACAGAATTCTTGAAAACTGGTACCACAGAAGCGGTTTTCCAGTAGGCAGGAAAGCAAGATTCACTAAGACATTTATTGTATAGTTTGGAGAGAACTGGAGCTACATCGGCGGAGCACTTTTTTAATAACACAGCCGGGATGAGATCACGTCCACATGCTTTTGAAGTGTCAAGATTTTTTATGATAGCCTGCACCTGAAAAGAGGTGATTTTCAGATCATCCAGTGTGGCGTCTGTCCGCAAAGGAAAGTCAGAGAAGGGGTGGTTAGCAGGGTTCAGTGTGGAGTTAGAGGCAAACCGATTGGCAAGCATTTAGCCCTCTCAGTTGCTGAGCAAAATCTCATGATTGTTGGATAGTGGGGGAATTGTTGATTGCCCATTATTTACTACACTGTTACAGATTTTCCAGAAGTCACGGGTTCCTAATTTCTGTGTTTGATGCGTTTCTTGGTGGTTTCAATAAATTATTTCTTAAGTTTCGCTATTTATTTCTTAGAGTTACTTCTGGCTTCTATATACTTCTGTCTATTTTATCCGGACTTATTTCGGTTAAATCTGCAGCACGCATGCTTCCTTTGCACGATGGCAGCTGCAAAAATAGAAATAAACCATTGGGGAGAATAGGGCTTGCTATAAAATTTCCGCGTGGAAACATATACTTCAATTGCCGTTTTGAACCATTCAGTTGTCTCATTTGCGCACTGTTCAGCAGGAAGTGAAAGGATATTTCATAATGATCCGTCTCTAATTAGATCCCTGGTGGCTTCCCGTCAGCCTTTTTATAATATCTCGTTGTTTTGAGCAATGATTCTTCAGTTTTGGTTCTAGAGTTTAGGGTTATTTCAACCGTTATAACTACATATTCAGCGCTCCCAAGTGGGCTATGGGCATTCGTAACACAATCATCGGGAACTGTGGTCCGAGAAAGATCTAAAAGTGATGCGTGTTGTTCTTGCTGGTCAGGGAAACGGGTTGGAAACGTAAACATTTTTTATAGCGAATGAGTGGTTGCTGTTGTCGTTTTCTTTTCTATTTTCATTTCCTTTATATATATATATATATATATATATATATATATATATATATATATATATATATATATATAACGACATTTTAATCGACGATTTTTTTTTCTTACAAACTTAAAATCGTTATATACAGTATTCAGACACGTGGAAAACTATTTAAATGGTGTTCTACCCTGACAAAAGCTGCCAAGTGGTCAAAACTGAAATAAAATATTTGTTTATCTAATATTTCACGAGGGTTAGAAAATATATTTTAAAGCTGTGGCAAGCTGATATTATCGTTATTGTACTTGATTTACAGTCTTTAAGTTTTGGTTTCAAAGTCAAGCATATGAAAGTTAAATAGTACGGTATAACTGGAGGTATACTAAATATAATTTGATTAATCTTAGAAAACAGGTAGTCATTGACGGACGTACATCCAAGCAGCCTTACATTAATGCGGGAGTGCCCCACGGGTCGATCCTTGAACTATTATTTTTCCTAATATTTTTAAACGACCCCCCTCACAATACTGCCGTCTGGAAGTTCCATGTTATATGATATTTCGAGAAAAATAACTCTTCCTGAAATATGTGTTTGATTTTAGTTCAAACGTACATATTGCGGTTATAGAAATATGTTAATGTTTAAAAGGATAAAAACGAAGTAATTTTTTGTAGTAAATCTTATCTGTTTACTTGATGATACAACGCTCCTTAATATGCATGATGGAAGAACAAACGTACATAAATAGAAGACAATGGCAGAATGGTTAGATAGTGACCTCCAGAATATAGTGGAATTGGGTCGCAAATGGATGGTAACATTAAATGCTAGTAAAACTACGCTGCTTTCCTTTAATAATTACAAGACTTTTCTCCAACCCTCTATATCCATGACAAAAATAGCATCTTACCTGAGAATTCTTCCTTCAAACTCCTCGGCCTAAAATTTTCGGACAATATGAAAGGGAACAAATATATAAACGACATTAGAAAGGTTGTCGCAAAGAAGGTGAATTCCCTTGTATCCCCTTCGATGTATATATCTCCGACGAACCCGCTTAGCAATAAGATCTCACCCCTTCACTGTTGTTGTCCTTAAATGCCAGAAAGCTTTCTGTTCTAATAGTTTCTTCCCTCAAACAGCTAGACTCTGGAATTTCTTTCCTGCTGCCTTCTTCCCTGTCTGTATTGATATGCAGAAGTTTAAATGTAACATAAACAATATCTTGTTTATCTTTCGTAGACATGGGCCCAAATAGTAACCGCTTACGTCCAAGATGAGTAAAAGTGTGTTTTTTTTTAATTATAAGGTAATGTTTAGAAAAAAAACACACACAATACTATCAGGAACATGCCTAAGTGTCGTTGAGTTTTTTTACTTCATTTTTAACAGGATTTTACGGTTAACCCCGTGTACATCTCCTAATATATGTTACATTATAAGGGCTGTCCCTTTTCATGTAAGTAAAAAACTAGGGAATTAGTTCATGTTACATGATTCGAACTTGCGAAACTAGAGTTGGAATTGAGAATTCCAATCATAAGTTAAAATAAACACAGAATGTTATTATAAATGGAATACCAAGTAAATTGTTGATTCTGTTAAAATATTTAATAAATACAAATTTGGCTAGAAACTATTCACATTCTTAGAAAGAATGCATAATAAAATATGGGTTACAGAATTAGACAAGTAGATGAAATTCCTTTGTAAAACAACAAAAAGAATGGAAAATTTCCTGGTCGTCAGAAATGGGTTCAAAATGTGCCAATCGCGCATGATAACACGTGAGTTGTAATCACGTTGACCAGACATACGTGCGATTTCTCAATATAGGAAAGAGTTCGAAGTTAGTTAGGAGGAATCAGATCAGTCAGATCAGAGAAGGAGAGAGGTTTAGACCGCTGCTCCGTTAGAGTCAAGACCCCCTCTGTAAGTGAGAGGGTTTAGAAATAACCATATAACAACTTTGAATCCCTGAAATACAGAATCATTTCCGACCGTTTGAAGAATAAATGATCATCATGTTTTTTTTTTTATAACTGCCGTCTTTCTGTGTTCATCATTATAACGAGAAAGCTAACGTGTTTATATTATATGTACAACTGTCAAGCCTAAATGTCAAACGCACTCTCGGATATTTAAAAATCTTTTCTAGCTGAATTACAAGCTTGGTGCCCTTGTAGTAACATGTACACTGTCTATTATATATATATATATATATATATATATATATATATATATATATATATATATACAGAACTGTCTCTCTGTCTCTCTCTTTATATATACCCTATTCATGTCTCCAATATGCTATCTCCACAAACATGTCTCCATCTCTCAAAAATATGAACACTCACGATGAATATATATAATATCTAATATCTCACAACCTGATCACACACAAGAACGCACTAAGATTCTTCCTACTACGAACAGTTAACCCCAAAGAATAATACATACGTCATCCTTATACCACCCATTACATAACATATATATATATATATATATATATATATATATATATATATATATATATATATATATGATAGTATTACTACGCCACATTCATAATCGCTATGTTAATTAGGATTACACTTATTAAACAGTGATGAATGATTAATGGTTTTTGTTCGGCCTAAGTTTGTGTCATTTAAAATATGAGCAAACTAGCCTGTGTTCCCGGTGTTGCCCGGGTATTAAGAGGTGTATGTTGAACAAAAAAAGGTGGTGGTAGGCAAGCAGGCTCGAACCTGTATGGGTGAGAAGTAAAAGAAAGTGAAAAACATGTGACGTATTTGCTGTTGTGCCCATCGCCAAATCAGAAGTGGCGAATGTTTAAATAAAGTCTAGTCATTTTAAAAGCGGGGATGACTTTCGAAAATATCGGCGAAAAAAAGCGACCCCTCCCTGTAGAAAAGTGGCCAGTTGAGGGCGAAGGAATTAATAAGTTTAACCAAACGGCCGAACTTCAAGACAATACCGATCTTGTGAAAATCCATCGCCACTCTAGAGAGTTTTGGGCAGACACACAAACATACATACATACATACATTTAAACAGACAGGCTTATATAATAAACAAACAGATTTATATAATAGATAATTATTACATGATACTTACACTAGAAATTTAACAGAAAATCAAGTTTACCAGTATTGGAGCACGTGTGACTACTGTGCACTCAACTTCATCTGGAAGTAAACGTGAGTGTTAGTATGACTTTTTTATTTGCATATAGGGAGCTAATTTTTAATTACAACCTCTAGTGTATGGTTTGGGTGACGAAGACATGTTTATGGACATCTGGAGATATGGAAAACTATTATCAATAAGAAATGGTTGAACGTTCAGGTTTAAAGTCAATCGCTATTAGATGGTGGAATTATGAATGCTTAGTCAACATGTAAATCCTTTGCTAAGAATTGTTGTTCATCGGCATTCACGAATTGATGTAGTTCGCGCCAGGGGAAAACCGTTCTAAACCAGTCAAAGTAAAGGACGATGCAACAAAAATAATAAAAATTTTGAATGTCTCTGTCTCCATCTAAATCACTTTTTTAACTGAACCTTTTCAATGTTCAATAATAGAGGAGGGAGGAAAGTAGCATCTATTCGTTTGTGGCGCCATCCTTCCAATCTTCTAAAAATAGGTGACGCAAATGAACGCCATACGTTTGC
>NC_136500.1:133159977-133262477 GCF_053919585.1 Euprymna scolopes | reverse complement strand
GAGAACTTGCTTCTGAATTAGACGTTACGTATATGACGATTTCCAATTGGTTGAGAGGGATTGGAAAGAAAAGTGCACTTGATAAATCGGTGGTTAACAAATTGAACGATAAAGAAACGCAGTTATTAAGTGTCAATTTCCTTGTTTTACACAGATAGACTGACTCGTCCCTCTACCGGCTTGTGACTTGCGATGAAAAGTAAGTTGTTTACGAGAAATGACGTCGATACAAGTTTACGACACGCCTCGAATACAGAGTTGCACTAAAAGAAGATCATGCCGAGTTTTTGGTTGTCTGCGACTAGTCTCATCCGTAACAGTTTTTGAATGCCGGTAGCACTATTACAATTAAGAACAATTGTCAACATTAAAACTGGAAACTTCGACAACAACACCCAGCATTAATCAACAAAAAACGTCCAATTCTTCTCCTACGACAATGCCCGATCAACCGTTGCTAAGGATACCATCCAGAAACTGGATGATCTTAGCTACGAAACACTGCCTCATCCGCCATACGCTCTAGAAATCTTACCTACTTACTACTATCTGCGTGAAAAATTCTTGAAAAAACTAAGCGATAGCAAAAATCGCCTTCAGTGACTTCATCGCTACCAGCATACAATATTTTTTATATTACAGATATAAATACGCTTGTTTTGTGTTAAGAAATGTCTGTTGATTCTGATGGTGCTTATTTCAATCAATAACTTTCACTTTGAGCCGAGATATGTTCATCTGAATTTTAAAGTTAAAAACAGAAATAAATTTCAAATGAAAAAAATATTTTGATAAACATCTTTTGCTTTGCTTAACGAATATCTGTTTTACGCTAAGTAATAGTGATAATCGTTTAGTTCTTCATTCAATTCTTTTAAGAAATCTGAACATTAATTGAGTTTTATTATTTTATGGAGGCGGCAATTATTTCATTCGTATTTTAATTTACTTTCAATAATACAACAATTTTCTCGAGTTAATATAAATTCTCATTATTGGATTCAGTGACAATAATATATTTTTATTTGTTAATACTGATTGAATATTATATTTTAATTGATTTATATATGTACTTAGTCCATTAGAAATATTTTGAAATGTTTAACTTGATTTATTTGATAGTTTATTAAGACCTTATAGTGTATCTTGAAACCAAATCTAATACTTTTCAAAGTAAAAGTGAGTGTAGAATTGTTAGCGTCTAACTCCGACAACTTGTAAACTGCCCTCATTGATTTGTTTGTACGATTCATACGTATTTGCTTTTTGTGGCAAAAACCGTTAAAGATCTAATTCAATATTTACTATTTGTAAAACATTTAAAAAAATGTAAGATAGATTGTGTAAATAGTCTGATATATTAAAAAATACTCAATTTGCTTAATAGCAAAGGATCTCGAATTATTCCGAGTCGCCGCGTCTGTATTCAAGATCGGTGTATAGTCTGCAATCCGAATCCAACCGCATTTCGTTGTCAAAGTCGTAATAAAAATTACAGAAAAACGATATAGATATCGTAGGTGAATAAAATTACACGATCATATACACTTTTTTAAAAACTTTTATTTGATAATTTACCTATTTCACTGTTATTGTAAAATATGATGACCAAATTGCTGAAATCTTTGAATTGTTTTATTTTAAGTAAAACTTAATTTTTCTCTTTGTTTTAATGTATTAAGATTTTTTCTTACAATGGAAACTATTTCCTATGCAAGTGTTGAGTAATGTCTAAAATAGTTCTTTTAAATTCCTATAAAGATCTGCTCTGATAATGACATTTTGTGTATTGCTTATATAATGTAGGATCGAATCTTTTCTCACTGGAACGTAAATTCCTTAGACAGAATCGAGGAAAAAGTGAAGCTTTTTCCATCATACTTTCGTCTTTCTAATTGGAATATTAAAACTGTGAAAATGTTAACATATTTTTTGCTGATGATTTTGGGTTTTTTTTTCACATAGTAGAACGATCTTTTATTGTTGAAAAATTTTGATTTGAATGTATTGGTGGTAACAATTTCTAGTTTTTATTGATATTTTGAACGCGAGATAAATCCAAGTTATTTTCTTAGACCAAATAATTCTGTATTTTTTTATGCTACAAAAGAATTATTTACAGAGTAATCCGAGTCTCTTGTGTTGTGACCATAATTGCCTGATAAAAAAAGCAAGCACGGTCTTACATTTTAAGCGTATACATTTACAGTAATAATAGATAGAATGTTTCAGAAATAGTGTTCATATAATGTGTCCATATTTTGTCTTCATCTTCTCTTCGCCTTGTATCAGATTCAATTTTCCCACGAATGTGAAAAAAGACACCATTGTATAAAATTAAAAAAAAACAAATATGAGAATATGTATGTATTGTATATGGTAATGTATCTGGTAATGTATAAACATTTAATTATTCTTTTTCCAAACAAATTATGGCAATATCATAAATTTTCGGAGGCTAATCTAATAGAATGGCACAAACAATCCGTCTACATACAATAAGAAGCATATTTCTTTTGTCACAACTATCACATTGTGTGTTAACTATGCTAATTCGTGTGTTTGAGCTATTCATACGTATAGATTTTTTTGACAAAAAAAGAACAAAACTATTTTGTTGTTACTTTTAAGGTTGATTATTTGAAAAGTCTGACACATTTAATACTGTCTATATTGCTTAATATCAAAGGATCTTAAATTATCCCAATTCGCTAAGTCTGTATTCAAGATATGTGTACAGTCTGAAATACGAATCAAACCGCATTTCATTTTCAGGGTCGTAATAGAACTTACTAAAAAGGATATAAATATTGTATTTGAATAAAAATGCATACATTTGTACATTTTCTTACTTTTATTTTATAACTTGCATATGTCACTCTTATTGTTAAATATAAAGACCTAATTGCTAAGATATAGTCGAGGGAACGATTGAAGCTATTTTGATAGAATGTTTGTCTTACCAACTGGAATATTAAAACCGAGAAAATTTAAATATATTTTTTGTTGAGTTTTTTTTAATTTTCCCTATAGTACAATGATTTTTATTGTTTACACATTTTAATTTGAATGTATATTAGCCCTACTCAAGGAACAAGTTCTAGTCCTTGTTGGTAACTTTGTATACGAGATAGATACAAGTTATTTCCTAAGACAAAATACTTCTATGTTTGATCGCCAATGTTGTGCGCTATAGAATTCTGAAAAATTATTTACAGAGAAATTAAAATTTCCTGTCGCCAGTGGTGTTACCATAAATGTCTGAAAAAAAAAGACAGCACCGTTTTGCATTTAGAAATGTACGCATTTTCAGATGTAAAAATAGTATGTTACAGCAAAAGTGTTCTCATAATGTGTCCAGATTTTGTCTTCATCTCTTCCATGCATAGTATCAAAGTTAATTTGCTCAGGAATGTGATAAAAATATATTATAGAAAGTTTAATATCTCAATTATAGTAATATATACGCATTAAAATACTTTTCTGATATAATTATGGCAATTTCAAAAGGAAACTTCGTATATACGTATTAAAATATTTTTTCTCATAGAATTATGGCAATATTTTTTTAAAAATTCGTATATACGCATTAAAATATTTTTTCTCATATAATTATGGCAATACTTAAAAAAACTTCGTATATACGTATTAAACTATTTTTTCATATAATTATGGCAATATTAAAAAAAAACCTCGTATATACGCATTAACATATCTTTCTCATATAATTATGGCAGTATTTAAAAAAATTCGTATATACGTATTAAAATATTTTTCCATATAATTATGGCAATTAAAAATAAACTTCGTATATAAGTATTAAACTGTTTTTTCTCATATAATTATGGCAATATTTAAAAAAAATCGTATATACGTATTAAAATATGTTTTCTCATATAAGTATGGCAATATTTAAAAAACTTCGTATATACGTATTAAAATATTTTCTCATATAATTATGGAAATTAAAAAAAACAGCATATATACGTATTAAAATATTTTTCTCATATAATTATTGCAATATTAAAAAAAAACTTCGTATATACGTATTAAAATATTTTTCTCATATAATTATTGAAATTTAAAAAAAAAATGTCATATATACGTATTAAAGAATTTTTCTCATATAATTATGACAATATTTTAAAAAAACGTCGTATATACGTATTAAAATATATTCCTCATATAATTATGGCAATATTTAAAAAAATACTTCGTATATACGTATTAAAATGTTTTTCTCATATAATTCTTGCAATATTTTAAAAAAAACGCCGTATATACGTATTAAAATATTTTTCCATATAATTATGCAATATTTAAAATAATGTTGTATATACGTATTAAAATATTTTTCTAATATAATTATGGCAATATTTAAAAAAAAACTTCGTATATACGTATTAAACTATGCTTTCTTATATAATTATGGCAATATTTAAAAAAGACGTCGTATATGCGCATCAAAATATTTTTCTCATATAATTATGGCAATATTAAAAAAATCTTTGAAGATCATACTAATAAAGTTGTACAAATAAATCATCTAAATACAATAAGTAATATATGTCTTTTGTTGATTTTATTTCTTTATTTATATAAATAATATATATATATATATATATAAATGTATATATATATATATATATATGTATATAATGGATGCAAAGCGTAAATAAGAAGGGTTATTCGAATGTCAAACTTGAGATGGTTTTTCTGAAGATAACATTCAGGTGTCATGGGTTCTATGTGATGCCCGACCGAATAGCATCCATGGTTTTCAACGTAAATTGATTTAAATTCACGACAACATTCTTCCGCAAAAAATGATTGAATTATTTTTATGCATGTCCAGATTTGCAACTGTATTTGCAACGAATCATGGAACATCCGACGAATGCTAACATTTCTGATCGAATAATGTAATAATCGTACAAATATAAGTTGCATCTTAGATATACAAAAATCTCGCGATAAAATTACGTTTTTATCGTTCTTTTTTATTTCCTGTTTTTTTCTTGTCTCATTTGTGTCAAAGTATTTTCGCTTATTCTCTGGGGATTTCATTGTATAAAAATATGTTTCGAGTTAATTTTGGAGAATTTTGTCCCTTACATTTGATGCTGTTTATATAATATAAAATACATATATGTGTATGAGTAATATTTATTTAAGGATGATGTAGTTTATTACTTTAGATATCTAATTATATATATATATATATATATATATATATATATATATATATAGTGACCAACAAAAAACAGGCCCCAACTCTAAATAGGCAGCGTTTCTAAATGTTTTGTCCAAAAGAAATAAAACATTGGTCATAACTAATTTATTATATTCAAAACATCACATCAAAACATTAGGGTTTTTGGCCTTTTCTTTTCCGTTCTACAGCATATGTTCTAGATGTCATCCATTTAGCTTTAGGGGGGTCAACCTGTATATATATATATATATATATATATATATATATATATATATATATATATATATATATATATACATAATTTTTAGATATATGCATTTAACATTTAGTATATACTTGTATGTGCACACGGAATATATATATATATATATATATATATATATATATATATATATATATATATATATATATATATATATGTATGTATATAGAGTCTAAAGAAGCTTTGAATAAAAAGTGCAAAAATAAAAATAAAGAATGCAGTTTAAATTCCCGGAAGGAAAACATTTTTTTTTCACTTTAACCTATCGCAGACTTTACACCTACATATCCCGACTTCAAAAATGTTTAAAATGACAAAACAACACTCATTAATTAACGAAGAAAAATAAAAGCTTTTACTAAAACTGTTAAAAAGAAAAACGTAAATGATATATACATACACACACACACACACGCACACACACACACACACATATATATATATATATATATATATATATATATATATATATATATATATATATAAAGTTTAAACGATTTCAACGAATTTCAATAATATTAAGATTTTATGCTAGTGTCGATGTCCTAGGAGATATTGGAGATATTGTGAAGTTTTCAGAGACATTGTTGCTTAGGGTACATCCTGGTCCGAGGGGAAGTGGTGGAAAAATATGAGATGCTAATGTCATGTTGCATGCGAAATCTAAAGCACATAAAGGCCTCGTCGTCTGATTCAAGTTTTGTTTCTCTAGTCAAGTATGTATGAATGCATATATATATATATATATATATATATATATATATATATATATATATATATTACCGTCTTAACTGCTTTGTTACACATGTTTCAATTACCGAATCGTACTTCATCCGACTTTATAGAAAATGGAAATTGTTTCTGCAAAGTCCGATGAAGTTATCGGATCGGTGATACGATTCGGTAATCAAAACACGTATAACTAAGGAGATAAAACGGTAATAAAATTATATATTTGCTCTACAATAGTACTGAGCAATCTCTGCAGGTTTTTACTAGTTACCATTTGTATATATATATATATATATATATATATATATATATATATATATATATATATATATATATATATATATATATATATATATATATATATATATATATATATATATATATATATATATATATATATATATATATGGATATTTATATACATAAATGCATATGCATATACGGATTGTTTAGAGACAGATCTTGGATTAAACTGCTGTATTGCAACTATCAGTTCTTGTTGGTATATTTACTTTTTCAATTGAGCTGGAGGAGACTTATACCCTCGGAGTGTTTGCAAAATGTACAATTTTCCGAAAAATCAGAGTTCCGGTTCCAGCTACGAAACTTATCTGTACAGAAATGTATTTCACTTTTTACATAAAATTTTAAAAAGTTTTCACATTCTAAAAGAAGAGTCCAATTTTAGAAGTTAATTTTATCTTCCGCTGACAATTATAATCGTCTTTCCAAGTTGTACGTTGGCAAGGAAACTAGATCAAATTTTGCGCGCACGCCGCACTATATTCTACACCTCGTGACATATAAACTAACATTGACTATATTACACACTTAAAAAGACAGAAAACAAGTATCACATATACATGTATAAGTTTGTGCTATACGACGTATTCTGTGTTATGACAAAATACATTTGTTTTACTGTTTGTATTTATTCATTAATTTTATTTCTATTAAAGATCATATGTATTAAAATCGAACTGACATTTTGTGTATTAATAATAACGCTAATAAAACGTTGATCGTAATAAAATATTATTTTACGAATCAACGAATACTTTAGGCTTCATAAAATAGTATATCTATATATCTATAAAAGTGAACGTGTATCAGTGTCTGTGTGTCTGTGTACATTTCCCTACGCAATAACCCTGTCACTTTCTAGTCTACAAACTCGACATTTGAGATGCAGGGTACTGAAATGTGGGAAAATCGATGCGATCGGATTTCGGCCAGAAATTTGTCTGTTAAGGGGTCCAAGTTCAACGATTTGTCCTCTAAGAACTCTAATAAACTCCTCTGCCAATGTTCGGTCTAAACACCCGAGATTTTAGATATAGGTTCGTTGGATAGGGATCTAAGGTAATAACTTAATTTGCGCCCAAAACAATAAATTTTAAGGGGGCATAAAAGGGGTCAAAGTTTAAGAAATTGACCTTTTTTATTTTATTTTATTTGCTTAGCATACACCGCTAAACACCTCGGGCAACGCCGGGCACCCATGCTAGTGTATCTATAAAAGTGAACGTGTCTTTGTGTATGTGTACATTTCCCTACGTAATAACTCTGTCTATTATTAGTCTACAGGCTCGAAATCAGATATACAGGGTACTAAGATTTGGGAAAATCGATGTGATCGGGTTTCGGCCAGAAATTTGGCTGTGAAGAGGTCAAAGTTCAACGATTTGTCCTTTGAGAACTTTACCAAACTCCTCTGCCAATTTCGGGTCTAAACACTAGAAATTTTAGATATAGGTTTCTTGGACATCGATCTAAATTAATAACTCGATTTGAGCCCAAAACAATAAATTTTAAGAATCATAATGGATGACCAAGTTAAAAAATTGACCTTTTTTTTTTTGCTCAGCATACATCAAACACCCAAGCAACGCCGGGTACCCATGCTAGTAGATCTATATCTCTATAAAAGTGAACGTGTCTGTGTACATCTCCCTACGCAATAACTCTGTCAATTTTTAGTCTACAGACTCGAAATTTGTGGAAAATCGTTGTGATCGGTTTTCGGCCAGAAATTTGACTGTTAAGGGGTCAACGTTCAACGATTTGTCCTTTGAGAACTCTACAAAAACCCTCCGACAATTTTGAGTCTAAACACTTGAAATTTTTTAATAGATGGTCCTTCGACAAGGATCTAACTTAATAACTTGATTTGAACCTCAACCAATAAATGTTAAATTGTCATAATAGGGGTCAAAGTAAAAAAGAAAGTTACCGTTTTTGCTTTTGCTCAGCATACCCCTCTAAACACCCGGGCAATGCCGGTAACCATGCTAAATTATAATATTTTTTATGGAGATACCTTTATGTAAATTCTTGATGATAAAAAAAAGCCCGGCAGCCTACTCACGTATGTTGCTGCTAAATGTTAAATATAGAATAATACGAGCATTAAAAATAACCATTAATATTTTAAGTTTCATACTTGAAGCCTGTTATACATAAAACGTTCACATAGTAATAAAATAACTGACAATGTGTGTGCGGTTGATGCAACGAATTCCTTATTTGCAGACTTTGAATTTGGTATGTAGAGTATTTGAACATGTGACACCTTTTGAATCGGCGTTGAGCTGAAAAAAAGCCAAATGGATCAAAATTTAAAAATTCTTAGGTTTGAGGGGTCATCTGATTATTATCTGCTTTTCGATTGTTTAACGAACGCCCATGCGTGAATCGTTCAAATGATATTATATTTATGAATAAGTAGGTATGAAAACACTTTTTAAAGATAGTGTAGGTTGGCCGAATAGTTATCATATTTGATTCACTTTCTAAGTTTTGGTTTAGATTTCAGCTCGAGTATTTTATTTTACTTACAAGAAGTGAATATTCTAGAAAAGACAATACCCGCATGTGCATATCTCAGTTTTTGTATGAATTCAAATATAATATTCATGCATATTTTACGACCAGTAAACGCCGGGCGGCCTGCTAACACTATCTTTAATTCAGTGAATAGAATAGGATATAATATGCTCGTCGGCGATAGTGTTCAGCTTCGCTATTATGTACACAAAACATGAATCACGAGTAATTGTCTTTAAAGAATATATTTCATTGTTTATAAGTTAACAAAGACATTAAAATAACGACGTGCGAGTTCGACAACTATTTTAAATATTCCTGCCATGTAATGATTTCGCTTACGGAGATTACGATTAAAGATTTGATCAAATTCAATTAAATTATTGCAGACCTTAGCAATCTTAACCGAGAAGAGACAGCCTTAAAATATTCAAAATCCACAGTCGACCAAGGCATTTTTAGCTTAATACCTGTGATAATTGAATGCTGCAAAAGATTGCTAGAGGTACCATTAAAGAATTGCGTCAAGATTTATGAGTTAGACAGAAGCATCCTCGAGTTCTGACAAAATATACATGAAGTAGGTCGAAGGTTACATCGACCGGAACATAGTAAATATAACATTAAATACAGGAATAGTAGTTCGAAAATGCAAATAATACGAACAAGCCTATGTTCATTGAAAACAAGGGTGATAGCCATAAGTCGCATGCTCTCTTGTGTAATGAATGAATGCGTGAATGTAGGATTGACATGAAATTCTTAAAGATAAACTAAAATGACCGAAAAATGGGCTGAAATGACTTAAATAAATAAAAAGTAAATGACTGAGAATGACTTTCCTGAACTTAAGGATGAATTGAATGACCTTAAGAATGACTTGAATGCTAAAAAATAACTGGAATCCTTCAAAAGAACTTGAATGATCTGGCGAATGACTTGAATGGCTTTGAGACTGACTGGTTGTAAAGTGGGTGATCATTTTACATGAAATTAATACAGAAAAGTGATCCCCGACAAAGTTACAAACATAAGTACAGCATGTAGTAACAACATATACTACACTTTGATCTTGGCCAAAAGGCCAACAAAACGGTATTTGCTTGCTCCCCCACCAAGCAAATTAGGCACAAGGCCGATTTTTAATGTGAGGAGTGAAGGGGAAATGGGGGCAAACTCCCCGGGGAGTAGGGGAGCTGGATAATGACAATTGGTATGAAGGGGTTCCACTACATTGGCAAAGGTCTTATATGTGGGATTCTCCCACATATGGTCCTTGCTTGCAGTATCTGCCGGGAAAGATACTACACTTATGTTTTGGCCAAAAGGTACAAGAAAAGCTTAAAAAAGTAAGAACAGCATCTATTAAAAACAGACCTTTGATCTTAACCAAAAAGGTCAAGCACAAAAGTGTTACGGACAAACCGACCGACTGACCCACCGACGGAGTGACTTATAGAGTCGCTTGTACGCGACTAAAAATTCAGACACGTAAGTTATTTCTTTTTCTATAAATTTCACTTAAAATAAATACAAGTGCCCTTTTCTTTACAAAGGAGCAACTGTTGATTAAGGCCCGGAGGTCACACGAGGATAGAAGTAAATGAGTGTACAGTAGTCAGTTGGGACAATATTGTAGTAATCCTGTGCAGGGGGAATTTGGTAAATTGGATTACTTATCTTATCAACCTCATCAAGAACTTGTTTCCGTTAGAGTTGATGACGAACATATTGTAGTATGTTGAATACCCGGGACACGGAAAAAAAGTGTCAGAGGCGTGCAGTTCTTAGAAATGAGCTTTGTTAATGGAAACAATGTTTCGGTTTAGGCACAGATAAAGAGCGCGTTAATCAGGTTGATCAAATATATATATATATATATAAATATATATATTAAATTCCACAGCCAAACAACGTCGCAGCTCACAAGAGCCATGACAGTCAACGAACCGGAAGTCCAAGTCTTCCATTGCTGGATGGCGTCGTCCCTTCGAGTTAAAACTCCTACTTGTGAGACATCGGCAAGGGTTATTGACTGGTTTGATGGCTGCGTCCCTTGTCGAGACGAAGTGGGTTCATTTCACAGTCGGATTTCGTCGCGGTTTGCTTTATCTGCGTTGATTAATAGAAATTCTTGTGTGCGGGGCGTTTGCTCAGTTGGTAGAGTGCTTTCCTCGCATGCAAGAGGCTCGGGTTTCGAATCCTGAGCTCGAATGTGTCTAACTGATGAGCCCAAATGAGGGCGAAACTCGAGTCTTGGACTTCCGGTTCGTTGACTGTCATGGCTCTTGTAAGCTGCGACGTTGTTTGGCTGTGGAATTTATTATACAATCTCTCACATTCTGAAAATTATATATATATATATATATATATATATATATATATATATATATATATATATATATATATATATATATAGGAAAACAATAAGAACGGGAAACGAAATCAATAACTTGGGAGATAGAGGGGACTCTTTATGCCAAGGAATTTCAAAGCCTTAAGACAACGTTTCAGTCTGCGGGCATCCATGAAAAGAAGGTTGGTTGTTTGAGTTTTATCGGCTGTCGTTGATCAGGTTGGAGGTTGGTGACTTTTATAAATCAGTTTCTAATTCTTAAACAAAAAGGAAATATAGATAAAATTGCAAAATAAAATTATTCTTGCGCCCAAACTTGTCATTTATGTAGTTTAATGTCATGTCTACTTGCCACGTTTATTTTTTGTGTTTCGTTATAGTATTCTTGAGTATGGAAACTAGGAAAACTAACCTCCTAATCGGTTCTTTACGTTAAGACTTGTTATTTTCAAATTTATGTGGTTTAATGTCATGATTTACCTGATTATAATATGGAACTAATAGAAGTAAATGCAACGCACTATTCACGGGTTGAGTCCATTATGAGATGAATTTTGATAACACTGTGCAACAAATTTGAATTGAAAAAAAAGTACAAGACATATAAGACCTGTTTCAGTGTAAGAAAAGTATGCTGATTCCAAATCTGACATTTATTTCTCTGGATTAGGTACCATTTTCATGTACTTTATTATTAATTATTTTGAAAAAAAAACACCGAATTCACCAGTTTAAACAACATTTGTCCTCTTAACTCTCTTGTGTAGAGTGTCATCATCCTTTTTTAAATTCCAGCAGTAGTCTGCCAACATACCAGTGTTCCATTTTCCTTTAAAACGTTTTTCTATTAATGAAATATCTTGATGGAACCTTTCGCCATGTTCATCACTCACATGGCCAAGATTCTCAGCAAAAACATCCAAATGAGAGTGGAGCACATGAACTTTTAGAGACATGTTACATCCCATATCATGAAAATGATGCAATAGATCATTCACAACTTGCACATAGTCTTCTGAACGATGTTTTCCCAGGAAGTTATCACAAACTTTCTTGAATGACTCCAAGGCACATTTTTCTTTTCTCGTGAGATGTGTGTTAAAAGTTTCAAGAACAATTTTTCGAATTTGGGGACCTATGAAGATACCTTTTTTTTATTTTATCTCGACTTAATGAAGGAAACTTTTCTGCAAGATATGCAAATGCCAAGGAATCCTTGTCTAGTGCTTTCACAAACTGCTTGAACAAACCGAGTTTAATATGCAAAGGTGGTAAATGGATTCTATCACTTTCCAGAAGTGGTTTGTGTTTGATGTTATGTTTTTCTTGCTCAATTTCATCTCTAGCAGGCTAGTGCTTGCGTACATAGTGCTCAGCTCTTGCTCTAGAATCCTATAACCTTGAAATCTGCACAAACATGCCATTTATGGACTTCATAATGTATGCTTGCTAAAATTGTTTTTAAATTTGCATATGATTCTTTCATGGTTGTGCTATAAGCTATAGGAACAGATGGCAGGGTGTTCCCATTGTGAAGCAAAACAGCTTTTATGCTTTCCTTGGATGCATCTAAGAAAAGTCACCAGTTGGTGTTATCATATTGTATTTCCAGCTGTTCAAAAAGTCCAACAATGTCATTGCAGAAGCATAAATCATCTGTCAAAGTGAACAAAACATGCAAGTTTTGTGCACGTTTTCTGTACAATGTTATTTTCACACCTTTTCTAAGAAGATTTCGTTCTTTAAGCCTTGATGCAAGAAGTTCACTTTTGTCTTTGGTTAAATAAAGATCTCTGCATAAGTCATTTAGAGCATCTTAAGAAAATAGTATTGGTTTATTATTGCTTTCTGAATTAGAAAATTCTACTGTTTCATCACTGTAATGTTCATCCCCACTGCTTGAACTCCACATTTCCTGATCAGGGGGTTTTGGTACAGGTAATTCTTTTGAGTGCTCAACTGGGTGCATTGCTGATTGCAAATTTGGGTAAACAATGTGTTTCTTTTTTTTTTTTGCTGTTGTACAGCCCGTATAGTCTTGCTGACAAAAATAGCAATCATTAGAATGATCTTTCTGCTCTCGCCAAATCATTGGGACACCAAACTTTATGTGAACATTCTTTTTTGCATACCATGCGCTCAATGTTTTCACACATGTAAGGCAACAGGCATGAGGAGCCCATGACTTGTCTTGGTCTCCTATATCAAAATGAAAGTACGCCTTGTACAATTTCTTGATATGGCTGGTAATGCTGCGCCTTTCTTTAGCAAATGTTAATTCGCCACATATGTAGCAGAATTTGCTTGGATCATTTTTCACTGTCTTGAAGTCATCGTCAAAGCCTATACTGCATCTAAAGAATAAATACAAGAAAAAAAGTAAATTGTTTTATAAAGAAAAATAAGGATTCCATAATGTGAACATGTTAACCATTATAAACGCCCACTAGCAAGTTATTAGATTCTTTCGTACATAAAGTAAGGGGTTGATAAAATTTCATTTCTATTTTTTGCATTTAATTGAGTAAATTTTCAGAAAAGAATGTATAAAATGCCCCTTTATGTTTAAAACATTAAAATACACAATAATCCGGTCTTTATTGTAGTTTTTAGTTAAAAAATACTTTATTAAATGGATATCTACATCTTTTACACCTCAAATTAAAAAAAACTAAAGTTCAAATTAAAAAAACACAACTTCAAATTAAAAAACACAACTTCAAATTAAAAAAACTAAACTTCAAATTAAAATACACAACTTCAAATTAAAAAAATTCAAGTTCAAATTAAATTAAAATTTTATTACATGATAGATAAACCATTTATTCTCCAACAGGGAGGTCCTCTTCCCTGAGACATCTAGCGTGATGGCGTTGAACCCGATTACAGAATGCCTGAGACATGGCAGGAGTTACCACTTGGTAGGCTCGGTCGATGGCGGTCTCCACAAGACGAAGACGGTGCTCCACTTTTGTGATATCTTCCGGTTGTGGCACATGTATAACGCTCGGTAGATCCCTCTTGATGACGGCTTTGATGGTTGACCAGGCCATTTCGATGGGGTTGAGAGCCGGGCTGTATGGAGGCAAGCGAATAAACTCCACTTCTGCAAAAACTGCCTGGTCGTGTAGTTGTTCCACTCGGGAATGGCACGGGGCGTTGTCAATTACCAAGGCTACCTGTCCGGCATCATATCCCATTGCGAAGACAGAATTGAGTAGTTCTGCAACCCATTGGTTGACATCCGGGTGCTTGTAGGCGCCACGCCTGCGGGTGAAGTTGATGAGTCCCTGTTGACTAATACCAGCAACCATGTGAATATTTGGACCTTTCGAGCCTGGAACATGTAGCACCACTCTCTGGCCCCTCGCGGATCGTCCAACGGTCCGAGTACAAAATAAGTTCACGTTTGACTCATCCAAATACACCACATGTTTACCAGCTCCCAATGCGGCCATAACCCTTTCTACATAAATACGACGTTTTACCTTATTCTCCGGAGTGTTGACATTCTCGGCTTGCTTGTGAACCCGTTTTACAGTGAAGAGTCTACCATCGAGATGGTTATTTATGGTAGTAACGCTGATTGGGGGGTTGATTCCATGCATCTCCGAAATCTTCAAGGCCAACTCCTTGAGAGTGATGGTAGGATCTTCTCCGATTATATCAAGCATGTTGTTGACCATGTCCGGATTCACTTTCCCATGTCGCCTTCCACCCCGCGGCTTATCCTCCACGTCTTGCCCCTTGGCCTGTTTATTCACCCAGGCGTACGCGGTGTTCCTATTTATCCCACAGTTCTCTGCGACAGTTGTCCAGTCCCTGCTATTTCCAGCGGCTTCCAGAATCCGACGCTTAGGAGAATTTCGATTGCGTTTGTACTGACCACGTACTGTGCCTCTCTTGACTCCTCTACTTGATCGCACAACTACCGGAGATCCATTGTTATTTTCCATATTTTAAATTATTGTAATGTTAATTGTTAGAAACTTTTCTTTTTTTATTGTTGCGAGCAACTACAAGTAATAGTGGGTAATTTGCATAAGTGATGTTATGCAAATTACCTTACAAAGTTTGAGTATGAATAATTCTAACATAATGTCACGTGCTTTTAAATTGAACTTGGGTTTATTTAATTTGATGTTGTCTTTTTTTAATTTGAAGTTATGTTTTTTAATTTGAAGTTTAGTTTTTTTAATTTGAAGTTGTGTTTTTTAATTTGAAGTTGTGCTTTTTTAATTTGAGGTGTAAAAGGTGTAGTTTTAACCCTCAGATTTTTTTCCCGTGCCCTACAAATAAGGTTCTGAGGCAGGTTTTAGCTTCTTTTCCTTGATTTTTTTTAGCCTATATTAAAAAGTGCCTTTCTTGACGAATACCATGGCTTTTCGGAAGGTGGTGAACACCAAACACTGTGCTACAGCATTATGTTTATCTTTTGAAAAGATTTGCCCTTGGTCTAGAAAATATTATGCTAACCAAGCTAGCTCTATCATCTAGCTCTCTTAAATCTGGAAAAATAGCTCATTTCGGCTGACTTTAGCAAATAAATGATTCAAATAAATGATTTAACAAATAATGTACATAATATATGTATATTAAACTGTGTTTTTCACTTAAGATTTATAATTTAATACACATAATATGTGACTGCAAAGTCGTCAGTACCCCATTTTTGACGTTTTTACTTAAATTTACGACTGTGGCAATTTTGCACAAATTATACCTAATTCAACAAAAAGAAAGCCAGAAATAAAATTTCCACGTTACTAGGTATACAAAAATTGCTGCAGATATCCTGTACTTTTTTTAGTGTTGCACAGTGTAATCAATCCAAGTCATGCTTAGATTATTCTGTGTTTTTCTACATTTACGAAGATGTTTTTATTAATCAACAGCTAGTCATGGGGGCTTAAGAATTTCCTTATGCACCCCTACCTGTTCCTTATCTGTGGTATGCCCTAGAAGAAAGGTGATCATATATGTTGTCTATAATCTGACCAGTAAAGGGTTTGTAAGCCTTAGTTTGACATCAGATAGATTTAGATTTACTAGAGCATTGTTTCTCACCTGTTTTAGATAAGAAGACCTGCTAACGTGTCCTCTGCACTTTTAAATATTCTGGCGAATCAGCTAAAATAATGATTTCGAAGTGCTGTTATTTGTTAATCCAGAAATTAGAAAACTGTCTGTTACGATTGTTTTAATACTCTGTAATCGCTTAACATTCGTTGAATTATTTCAGACGTATCTTCTAGCTCTTGCATTTTAGCTTGCTTTTATATCCCTGGCTATCTTATGCAGCGTCCTTAATTCTCAAACAGAAGCCACCAGAAATCTTCCAGCTCATGTTTGTCGGTAGCTTTTTTCTTTGCGGTATTTCTATACAAGAGTTTCGCATTCCTATTTATTTTCCGTTGCTTGGATAATTTAAAAAGAAATTCTGTACACCGACTTTCAAGTTTCTTTGTTCCGACCTAAATCCTCTGTCTATTTACATAAACTTTGATTTTGAGCAGGTAAACGCATGAGCTTCTTTTCTTCAACTGATCAATGTTGGGTTTGCAATCTTAAATATTACTTTTCTTGTTGCTAAAGTTAGTTGTGGTAGCATGACAGATTGTTTTCTAATAAGATGACGCTTGTTGGCCTCTGTTTTAGTTTTACTTTCAGAGAAGATAACGTTTACACAATTGTTTCCGTCTTGCTGGCTTGTGCATGAACATATTGAGGGGCATTTTCATGGCTTCTGGTCCGATAGAATGTAGACTTTTTTAAAACTCATTTTTATTTAATAATGACTTATAGTCCACGGCTTCTAAGATAATATTAGAAGCTTAAATTTATGAATCAAGAGAGTATTCACGTAAGAGAACGAAATAATTTGCTCGCTGGAAGAGGAGACAACGCGCAATCTTTCTTAACACACACACACACACACACACACACATATATATATATATATATATATATATATATATATATATATATAAACAACACTTTATGAAACATACAAATATCTATGCGTGAGGTCGCCAAGCTAATCAAGACCCTTGATTCCAGTAAAGCAACTGGCCCTGACGGCATTCCAGTTATAGTACATCAGCTTAATTAGGTTTAGCTTCAGAGTGTTCCTTCTTCGAGACGGATTACATGGGAAGATCTACGGGTCCATCAGCTTCGAGAGCGTTCACCCCGCGCCTGCGTCCTAAACCAGGTATTCCTGTAACCCCGGGTAGTTAATGTTAATTTGTTATTTAGTAGGTTATTATCTACTGAACAGCTACACCCCTCAAAGCGATTAAAAAGGACATCACTATGCATTTTTTTCATTTGTAATGGAAGAGGGTATAAGTGACAATTCATGCAGTACACGCAAGTAAATCTGCAGCAGGATTAGATTGAGAGAAGTAGGAGTTAATGTATGGTTAGATATAGTTAATGTGTTAGTTTAGGAGCAGGATAATATGTTAAAGAATGATTAATTTGATATTAGGAATAAACATTTCGTGCTAAAACTCTGAGTGTTTAAGACAAGAGAAAGATAAGAGGCATGTTCAATATAGATGCAAGTGGCAACATTTGATTTAAGTATAATTAAGTATAAATTACATGTTTTTAATACGAATGGAATTTAAGATATTAAGTATGTTTTTATCTTCAGTTTGTATCTTGTATAGCAAAGAGTATCGGTTCAGTTTTTATGTATTGATTATTGTAATACTATCTCCTATGAAAGGGAAAGAGATAAAGGAGTGTTATTATAGATAACTTTAAATCTATGTATAAGACTGCGGCTAGTAAATATCTACTTTAAAGCTTAGCTATGGGATAAGAATACACTCTTAAGCGTGCCTTACTAGAAATATTTATGTTACTGTGTAACAAGTACGAAGAGTCAAAACCCCTCTAACTTATGTGTAATGAATTAGATTTAATGTCAGCTTGCGAAATAGACCAGTTGGTTAGTGATCAGGAGAGATGGTTTCAATAACAGTACAGTATAATTACACGTTAGGATATAGAGTTTAGAGAAAGAAAAAGGTTTTCATGCAGAGCAGACAAAGGCAGTCATCTTGGAGATAAGTATCTATAGGATATAATTAGAATACGTAGCATACTAGCAGCGGTATTTTTACGGTTTGGAGAGAAATCATAGATATATTGTGTCGTGGTTTATTGTTCTTGTCTGTTATTTAGGCCAAGCACAAACATCTCAGGGGAGTTTCTGATATTGTTGCTTCTCCTGTCTCATGTTGTTTTTAAAGTAGTTGAATAGAGTATTTTGAGATGTATAGCTTAGCATAAGGATAGAATGAAAGTTTAGGGTAATTTTCAAAGTGAAACAAGGAATCAAATAAAGATTAGCTGGTCGGGAAAAATTGTGTCTATATAGAAAATGTATTAATGATATAAGATGCAAGTAATATACAGTACAAGGATAATGACAGCAGGAGGTGAGCTGTTGACCATCCAGTATGGGCGATTAGATAAAGGTAACAAGATGGTGCTTTGTTAGTATTTTCATTTACATGGGGGTCACCATTTATCAAGGACCGAAGACCCATTCAGGGATAAGGGTTATTGCATGTACAGTAATCAATGAGATAGTAGTGTAGTAATCATTAGTATTAGGGGTTTACTTAAGGGGGCGGTTTGTCAGGCGTTTGTTTATGTAGGACTTGAAGACGTCCAAGTTGTAGTCAGCTGGGAAACAGGCAAGCGGCAAAGAGTTCCACTGGCGTGCAGTTTTAAGAAAGAAGCTTTATTCATGGAATCTACGTTTGGATTAAGGCACAGATAAAGAGTGGGGAAAATTATTGACAGTAGTTTCAGCCAGACGGGAGTTTCTCGTGGAGGATTGGCGACGAGGGGGGCGAGGGATTGGAGCTCAGAGGAGCACCTGCCATGGAAATAACGATAAAACAAAGACAGGCTCGCAACGTCTCTCCTGTTGGAGAGAGTTTTCAGGGAAGAGAAAAAGGCACCCCCACTAAACCACGAAGTCTATTTTGTACTCTGTAAAGGCTGTTTTTAGCAGCTCCTACCCAGATGTGGCAGCAGTACTCCATCCTTGGACGTGCTTGGCTTTTATACAGCTAGAGAATTGCATCAGTACTGAGATATCTTCTGGAGCGGTAGAAGGATCCCACCATTTTCCCAGCGTCCCTGGCAACAGATTTGATGTACGTGTTCCATTTCAGATCAGAACTAAAGGTCAAACCCAGAAGATTGTCAAAACATAGATCCTCCCCAAGACGAGAGCCATCCATTTCAATTGATGCTAGGTGGGGATCAGAGCGTTGATGATGTAAAGATAGAAGCTTGGTTTTGGATGAATTAAAAGTGACCAGCCACCTCTTCCCCCATTGTAACACGTGCTGAAGATCAGAGGAGAGAGAATTAGAGAGAACTTTGTCATTTACGGCCTTTGATGTGTTGCCATTGATGGTCGTGTAATCAGCATATGATTTAAGTATGTGTTTTGGGAGATCATTGATGTAGATTAGGAAGAGAGTTTGTCCCAGGATTGACCCTTGACGGACTCCAGCATTAATACTGTGGACCTCTGATTTCTGCCCATCAACCACTACTCTTATGAACCTATCAGAGAGAAATGATTTAATGATTCAGAAAACATTTCCAGTAATACCGTAGCTGGAAATCTTGTGAAGTAGGCCCTTATCGAAGGCCTTGGATATGTCAAGAGCAATTGCCCTGGAAAGGAAAAGTTTGTCAAGAGATTCATAAATCGTATGTTATATAACCGTTAGCACATCTGCTGTAGAGCTTGCAGAGCGGAAACCATATTGAATGTCACTAAGAAGGTTGCTGACTACTTCTTTATTTAATATGGATTCCGACAACTTACTCATGACACAGAGGAGACTTATTGGTCTGTACTGAGAGGGAGATGTCTTTTCACCTGAATTCTTAAATACAGGGTATACTGATGAGGTTTTCAAGGGTGTTGGAAAGCACTTCTCTTTAATGCAACGCTTAAACAGTTTTGTAAGTATGAGGGCAAGTTCTGGTTGGAGCTTTTTCAGCACTATAACAATAACTATAAGTATGTATGAATTGTGCAAATTCAAGTATACTACTTAAGTAGGGTTCAACCCCCTATCGTAAAAAGAAATGCGATTGTAAGCCTGTTAACTAATTTGATAAGTCATAAGTGTGAAAGATATGCAATGGGCGAGATTATCTACTAATTTTATGATATAAGTTACAAACAGTTGTACAAATTGATGATTTGTTGACGATGATTGAGGAGCTCCTCTCCCTAGTGGTTCGGTGCAGTGACTGATCAAAAGCATATATTTGGAGATAAATTTGGTTCGATTAAAGCACACACACACACACACACACACACATATATATATATACATATATATATATATATATTTATATATATTACTTAAGAATATCAATTATGCTCGATTATAAATTTTTAATTTTCAATTTAGCTCTTATGCGTATATTATCATATAATTATTAGATCACTCCAGACGTGAACAAACATTAAAACATAAAATGTTTACATCTGAACGTTATTTCACGCGGTTAACGCTACCTAAATAGATACTGTCCTTGCTAATAAAGCAAGAGATTGTTTGTGTCGCCGGGTTAAAATCAATCGACTGGTGTTAATCGTGACAACCTGCACTAAAGATTCCCGAATTAATGAAACACAGGTGGCTGTACGTATTTAATTATTATAGTAAATAATCACACACACACACACATATATATATATATATATATATATATATATATATATATATATATATATATATATATATATATATATGGGTGATCATATGCATATTTTCGTGTGTGATAAAATCATATCAATCGGAAACAATATTTATATTTTGATGATATATATCTTTTCTGTAGGCATATAGACTAAATTAACATTCTATCAAGCGAATTGGCATACATTTCAGATATCATTCCGCATCTAAATATTATTTTTACACGCATCACGAGACATTTTTTTTTTTATCTCCGAACAAATAAAATATACATATAAAAAAACGTTGCATATAAATGCTCAATTGAGATTGATAGATAACATATATCTGTCGGACATATTTGCTTCATTATAAAGTAACATATCGATTTACCAATAAATTCAAATGGAAACATATATCATAAAGTTTGTTTAAGTATTATATATATATATATATATATACAATGTCAAAACATTAGCACATCTTTATGTATTATAATAAATAAGTACACACACACCCATATATATATATATATATATATATATATATATATATATATATATATATATATATATATATATATGGGTGTGTGTAAATGTAAATATTATATCTGCAATTAAATTCTGAAAAAAGAAAACCAAAAAAATCGTCACATAAAAAGGTTCAATTAAGATTGAGGGGGTTCATATATCTGTCCGAGCAATTGACTCTATTTGAAAGTAACATATCGTGCTTGCCTTTCCATGATTTATATTCTAAATTAAAAGAGACACATATCTCTGATGAATGTAAAAATATTCATATATATACACATATATATTTGTATACATACATGATGATTGCAATGTCTTGTAAGACGAGTGCCACTCCCTCAGACACTTAAAGTCCATGAGCCTAAAAATGACTTCCATCGCCACAGAACTATTTTAATAGACAAATGCCTGAGGGTTTATCTATGCACAGATGATATTACAGAGTATTATCCTTGCACAACAGCTAAGTCCCTCTCTCGGTAAAAATTTTGAGATCAAGCAACAAGTTAAACTGCAGAACAGCTTAATGCGGGTACTGGTCTACCGCTTTATGTTTTTTTTAATCATAGATTTGCTTCTCCTAGAAATGTTGCCTGCACCACAGCTTACAGGAGCCCTCTCAACCCCAACACACACATATATACACACAAAAACACACGGTACTAGTTGGCCGTTGACCCTGAAAAAGGGTTCACTATCCCTTTCGAAGGTCTTGTTTTTAATCCTTCAGGGAGACTAACTACCCCACATACATAATATATATATATATATATATATATATATATATATATATATATATATATATATATATATATATATATATATACTTCGTTCAAGCTCCTTAGCTTAACGTTCACGGGAAACATGAGTCGGAATAGATAAATCGAGATTATTGCTAAGGCTGCTGCAAAGAACGTTGGCTCTCTCTATCGTGCTAGAAAAGTATCCTGTACCTCCACAAAACCACCATCCGCCCATGCATGGAGTACTGCTACTAGTATCTCCGTCCCGCACAGGCCCCAAAAGGGAGTAGCCAACCTAATAGGTGCCGAACTGTCATCTAAGCTTAAGCCCCTGTCCCACCGACGAAATGTTTAATCCCTCTTCCTGTTTTACAAGTATTTCAATGGTGGATGCTCTGACGGATTACAAGCCCTTGTATCCCATCGACGAAAATACCCCCCGACAGACCCGACAAGGAGCGAAGTCTCACCCCTAAACAGTTGAGATCCCTAGATGTAAAAAAGCCTTTTACACTAATAGCTTCCCAGAACTGCAGGACTTTGGAATTCTCTTCCGGTTTACGGCTTCCCCAACTGTACTCACATGCAGAAGTTCAAGTGTAATGTAAACAGACATATTGCTGCTACATCCCCTACATAACCCTAACCCCTGCAACTTAGGTCCATGATAGTAGTCCCCTACATCAAAGTGGCAACTGCCTTGTTTCGGGTGAAAGTGTTATTATATATATATATATATATATATATATATATATATATATATATATATATATGTGTGTGTGTGGGTGTGTGTATATATATATATATATATATATATATATATATATATATATATATATATATATATATATATTGTTCGCCTAACAGATTAGACGCTGAACTCGATAAGATCAGAGAAATATTCATCAATAATGGTTATCCTGTTGACCTTATTGATGATTGTATTTTCAAAACGGTTGCGGATTTTAAATCCCCTAAAAAGTTTTGACCCTTGAAATGGCCGGTTTATTTAAAATTACCGTGGATTGGGGAAAAGAGTAATAGACTTTCCAAACAGATTCGCAGAAGTATTTACGACTGCTATTATTCTGTGTCCTTGCGTTTGGTATATACTACGAGACCTGCTTTTCCGTCTTTTTGCAAGGATATTCTGCCTTACATCCAAAATAGCAATATTGTATATCAATTTAAATGCCACTGCGATGCTGGTTATGTTAGGCGAACATCCTTGCACCTTTTGACTCGTATAAATCAGCATGTTCCATCGAAGATCAGACAAGGGAGGATAGGGTCTGGTGGTATCCCTCCCTCTGCAGCCTTGGACTCTGCTATTGGTCAGCATTTGGTTGACAACCCGTGCTGTGCCGATAGATATAAAATAGAATGGTTCGAGGTGCTATATTGAGCGGACTCCAAAAATCATTTAAAGATTTTGGAGTCTGTCTCTATTGCGGTGCGTCAACCTTCTTTGTGCCGGCAAAAGGAAACATCCAACGCATTGTTTCTCTTTGGGGAACTTTGAATCTTTTCTCGCGTTTTTTATTCTCCCTCGAGGTGCAAATATTTTAATCGTTTTTAAACCTTAATAAATGTATTTTAGGGTCCCCGTACTTTTGGCACATTTAATAAGTTCCCCATTAGAACTCTTTATTTTCGACATAATATTATTTTTACGCTATCGATTTTCTCCTGATGAGATGACATAATATATACTTATGAACATCAAACATCTTTATTGCTCTTGGTTTTAGACCACCAACGTTTAAATGGTTTTCATTGTTTTTTTTCATAATTCAGTAAATATAATCTAATTAAGAGACAAAAACAGTTTGCTTGAAACATTGCTAGTGAATATTGATCGAGGAGTATGAGAATGCTATAGAAATGAAGCGCTTGTGTTTGTGTGACGTATGAAGTAAATGGACAAACGAAAGAACGTCTTATTTCTTTTATTACTTTAAAACTTCTTATAGCCCTTCATTTTTCAATATGTAATAAATAAATATACGAAATACCAACACAAATAAGACCTTTCTTTTTTCCATCATTATCCATGCATCACACATATAAAACAGCATGGCAATAGCCTTCGTATATTGCTCCATATGTATCATTTAATTAATTTTGGAGAAAAGTTGTTAGTATACCTGCAACGTAGTGAATATGATCGCGCGGTAAAATATCAGCAACAGCGAAGAATGGCTTGCTTGCGAAAGAATTAGAAACAGCAGCAGCCGATTAACGCGCATGTGCAAAACTTAAAGTGTGCGCGAGTTGGAACGCAGGACGTGGAAAATAGGATAGCACGATCTCGGGAGACAGACGAAGAGAATGGTCCGGCTGTGTTCGGTATGTGGTCGATGAAAAAAAAACGCGAGCAAGGCTAGATGGGCATGTGGTAGCGAGAGACTTATAAAGTTGTGTCATGATGAGAGCGGAAACTCTAATAAATGGTTTTGTTAAAAAGGAATAGATGTGGACCCGCATTTTTTATTTATTTAATTATCTTATGTGCGTGCTGAGTTGTTAGTTTTGCAGAGGGTTACCTCCCCTTTTTTGATCAGATCATATGCATATGGACATTTCCTCTTTGCCCTTGATTACACTACCATTTTTCTCATAGCTATACATTGTACTACCATTGTTTTATAACGATCGATTATAATCTACTTATCCTTGTTGAGCCTGACTTATTCTTGGGGCATCCCCTATTAATCTCGAACTCTTCAAAATGTACAAGCCATCTTTCGGTCTTAAGTTACGTGCTAAACAGAAACCTTTATACACTCCTTATACATATTATATTGCTAGTTACATTCCTTTGGTAATATGAGCTATTTATTGAAACGCAATTGTATAAGGAAAAGATTAAGCTTATTTATTAATTGTCGGATTGGCTGTATATTTTTCATTTACTGAATTTTATTTTATATATATATATATATAATAATAATAATAGATAAAAAAGCTCAATATACGATACAGAGAAATTATATATATATATATATATATATATATAATTGCTCTGTATCGTATATTGAGCTTTTTTATCTAGTGGGATTGTCTTATAAGTATTGATATAGATATTTATATAGACTTTAAACTTACAGTATTATACAATCTATAATCATGAATTATTTCATATTTCTTGAGTTATATATATATATATATATATATACATATATATATATATATATAGATATAGTGTCAACATTTTTTTCATTCAAGCAAATATCATTTAATGCAACTTTGCTTTATGATTGTATTTTTTTTTTCGATTTTCCGTATAATCTGTTTTTTATCAAACGAGAAATACAATTATCAAGCAATATTATTAAAGATTATTAAAATTCGTATTAAGATGTAATCGATAGCAGATTGAATTATTTAAAAGTTTTTAGTAAACTTTTTTATTGCTTTTTTTAATCTACATGTAATGGTATTATCGTTCTAGAAGTTTAAGCCATGTTTAGTTGCTGATCAGTTTCCGGTGGTTCGTTGTTCTACACAAGTCCTGAGATATCGCTGGTTTGCAGTAGACCGTTCTCGAGTTGGAATCCACAGAGCAAAAGATTCTTCCCGTGTTGAAACGAAGAAAACAAATGCGAAATTGCTAGAGAAAGGTTTAATATTTATGGAGCAATTCTGGTTTCTGATTGGTTGGTAGCAAAACGTTAATTAACTCGATTCGTCAGTTCCGAGCAGTATCGTTTATAAATAGAATCTCCCGATTATGCGGGATCGTACGCCATTATAATACGTTATGATGGAATGTGTCTCCTAGCGACTTCGGCTGTAGGGAGACAGCGTATAGTACTCATCAAGGATTCGTTCTTGACACTCAGCCCGACAGGTAAGGGCCCAGGAACCGGCTCAGCACATGTCGGACTGAGGTACACCGCCTGGGTAATAACTAGGAGGCCCACCCTCCTAGGCCTTGCCACTGGGCTTTCCCGTGGAATAAGTTCATTGCTTACTGAGTGAGGTGCCCCGACCGGGGAATATCGACTGGATTACTCAGGGAATTTTTGCAATTGCAGGAGTGCCACTCCTTTAGGGGAGCGTGTTTTGATCCCCACTTTCCGGCCTTGTGCCAAATATTGCTGTGGTAGGCAGCAAATAAATATCTACCCCATTATAATCCGTTATGATGGGAGTTATCTCCTAGCGGCTTCAGCTGCAGGGAGACAAGGTAGTGGGAGTAACACTGGTGAGAGGCTGGGAACCAGACCAGCACCTGTCGGACTGAGGTACACCGCCTGGGTAATACCCAGGAGGCCAACCCTCCCAGGCCTTTCCACCGTGCTTTCCGGTGGAGCAAGTTTATTGTTTGTCGCATGAGACGCCCTTACCGGAGAATGCCGACGGGGTTACTCAAGCAATTTTTGACATTGCAGGAGTGCCCCTCCTTTAGGGGAGCCTGCTTAGATTTCCACTTTCCGGCCTTGTGTCAAATATTGCTGATATGGGCAGCAATTCAAATAACTACCCACATTTTACTCCACAAATATTGTATAATCGTGACGACAGGCGCAGCAAGTTCATGATCTTACATCAGACACATGAATTACATAGGAAATGAAAAGATAATTTTTGGTAGCGGAAATTAGAATTCTAATTAATACTAAACATATATACAGATCAAATGATATATGACGCGAATATAAAACTGAATAAAAAAATGTTCTAATGTGGCATTTTATATTCATCAACACAACTTTATAACTATATGAGTGTCCATTCATACGAGCTAATAAAATTAAAACGTATACATGTTATAATGGACTAAAATTCTACAAAAGTAAAGCAGCTTAATAATATATGCATTGCAAGAGAAAATTCAAATTTTCATTGAAAATACAATAATCTATAAACAGAATTATGAAGAGAGGTTTTTAATATAAAATAATATATTTTTATTCAAAAGAACATTGTTATTAAACACAAATGAGAAAACATTCTATCAAATATATATATATATATATATATATATATATATATATATATATATATATATATATATATATATACTAGCATTCCAGCCCGGTGTTGCTAAGGTGTTTGGATGTGTATGTTGAGCAAAAAAAAAAAAAAGTGGTAGTAGGAAGGCAGGCTCGAACTCGTACCGCAAAGGGGAATAAAACTGCCATCTTTGCTGTTACGACCACCGCCAAACCGGAGTAACGTCAGTTTAAGTTAATGCTAGACAAAAAAGCGACCCCCCTGTAGAAAAGTGTCCAGATGAAGATGAAGATAGTAATGCCATTTTTTTTTCGATATTTGTCGTCGAAAAGGTCGAACATATCTTGTAAAAATTCGTCGGCACTGTCGACATGCAAAAATTCATACATACATTTATATAATTGTGACTAAGAATTTTCGACCCAAACCGATTAAAAAGCTTGCCAAGACTCTGAATATATTTATGTAAAATTTCAAATGTTTAGACCAGAAATTGTCTGAGTAAGTTGGTGGAGACCGCAGAGGTCAACTTCTTTTTTAACTTTGACCCCTATTATGACCCTTAAACATTTATTGTTTTGGGCTCAAATCAAGTTATTAAGTTAGATCCATGTCCAAAAAAAAAAAAAACATATCTAAAATTTCAATTGTTTATACCCAAAATTGTAGGAGCAGTTTGGTAGAGTTCTCAAAGGTCAAATCGTTGAACTTTGACCCCTTAACAGCTAAATTTCTGGCCGAAAATGGATTACAAAAAATTTCCAAAATCTCAGTACCCTGGATGTAAAATTTCGAGTCTGTAGATCTAAAATTGACAGAGTTATTGCGTAGGGAAATGTACACAGACAGACGTGTCTATCGGTGTGTCTGTTTGTCTGTCTAACAGACACAACGATAGACACGCTCACTTTTATAGATACTTACATATTCATATATTTACGTACACATATATATGTATATATGTATATATAGATAATAATGATTGCAAACGTCTTGTCAGACGAGTGCCACTCCCTCAGACACTTAATGTCCATGAGCCCAGAAATGACTTTTTTTTCTTAGTCCTACCGGTGAATTCACACGCTCACGCAGGCATGATACTGAAGACGGCCATTGAGATCAATTATTACATGTTTCCAGCATTTCAAGCCTCCATGCCTCATAACTTTTCCATCGCCACAGCACCATTTTTATAGACAAACACCTGAGGGAGTATCTATACACAGGTGATGTTACAAAGTCTTAGCTTTGTACGACAGCTAAGTCTCTCTCTCGGTTCAAAATGTTGAGATCCAGCAACAAGCAAGAGCAAGATAGCCAGCAACAAGTTAAACTGCAGACCAGCTTAATGCGGGTACTGGTCTCCCGCTTTATTTTTTTTTTAAATCAGAGATTTGCTTCTTCTAGAAAGGTCGCCTTCACCTAGGCTTATGGGAGCCCTCTCCATCCCAAAACACAAACACACACACACACACATATATATATCTATAGATATATAGATATATATATATATACTTATCTGTTAAAATATACAAATACAAAATGATTTAAATGTGCATACTACCTTTCGCAATGATCCTGCGTCTATTCCAAGCATATTATGTTTAATAAATATACGTGCGTGTTTATGTATGCGTGTATAAGCATAATGTAAGTTAAATATAGATAGAAGAAATAAAAATAATATTCACTGACTTAAGATTTATGCGACGTATGCATTAATGAAATTTTAAAATATATTACTTAAATTAGAAACTGCCTTTTTAAATATACAATAAAATGGGATCTTTTCCACCACACTTTAACATACATGAGAATAAATTAATATATATTTGCGTACATACATTAATATGTTCCTATGAATAAAAACAAACATTATGTGTGCACCCAAGTAAAAGATTATACAGACGCAGTAACTTAAAACTGATTAAAAGAAATAAACTGAATTTTAACGAGTCATCTTACTGTGAAAGCGCATTATTTCTAATTCAAAGAAAAAGAAAACAACTGTTAAATTTACATACGTTGCAGATATTTTAAACGCGATTTTTTACCTGAGCCTATCACTCCATAAAGCGGATGATTCATCTTTAGGAATCTCCGGGAACCAAATCGGAATAATATACGAGCTGAGATAAACACTAAGAAGAATTCATAAAAATATCTAAAAAAAACAAAATTACGATCTAAAAGAAAAAAAAAATCATACATAAATAAATTTTATGATACATCGATATTTTCGACTGATCACCCTTATTTCGGATTCACTACCGAGTTTATTTTTTATCTTCGGTAACATTTTAAATTCCATATAGACGCACATTACACATACACAAAATCACACATCTGCAATCACACGCAATCACACAGAATCACACGCAATCACACACACACACATATATATATATATATATATATATATATATATATATATATATATAATATAAAGCTCTGTGTTTGTGTGTGTGGGGGGTGACTGGTCACGAATAGGCTCCTATATGATTGACTAGTTTAAAAAACTGATTACATATAATGATAGAAGATGCATCGAAACACAGGAATGGGCATGTTTGATCGGGCAGAACGGCTGTTCATTAAATTTGTGGGGTCTGCGTTCGCGCATGGTCCACGAAGTATGGAAATAAAATATTTTAAAATTAAAAAAAAAAACGTTTACAAGTGTTTTTGATATAGATGTACATAAGAATACTTTGATAAGTATGTTTTAACTTAAATAGGGATGGTATAATAAAATTGTGGGGTCTGCGTTCGCGCCTGGCCTCTATAGAATGGAAATACGCACAAACGTTAACAAAGACTTTTCATATCTATCTGCGTAAGGATACTTTGATAATTGTTTCAGTTTGAAGAACTATGGTATGATAAAATTATGGGGTGTTCGTTCGCACCTGACCTCCATAGAATGGAAATATGTCACAAAGTTTAACATGATTGTTTTTATATAGATCCACAGAATATTGTAATAAATGCTTCAGTGTGAACAGGTATGGTATAATAAATTATGGGGTTTATCTATTTTATTTTTACTTTCATCATATTTTGCTTTGATTTTGATATCTCCTAAATTCAACCCAAATTTACAACCCTTCCTTTTCATAACCTATCATACTTTCATAAATCAGTCTGTAGGCTGTTTTTGAAGAACCCAGTCAACGACGGGTACTTTTGCTAGTATATATATATATATATATATATATATATATATATATATATATATATATAATTCAGAAAGATATATTTCTTTCAAAAGAAAAATATTATTTGGGCAAAGGATGCAGTTTAAATCTATTTCTTTAATCCATGAATGTTTGATGCGGGCTTCTCTCCTTAAAAGAAAGTTTTTTAGCAAAATATTTATTCAGGTTTTATATAATTTTCCTATTTAGCACATAAATAGAAAACATATTAAAGATCACATCTTTCCAAGGGGGATAGAGAAAGAAAATAAAGGTTGAAACAACAAAATATATGAGATTTTAGTATCCAAACAGAATAGTAATCCTTGAATAGATGGTGTTATTAGATTCAAAATTGGTTGAAGAAATCCACATTGAAGGTGAATTCAAATTATTTTCGATATGGCTTCCAGATTAATTGGTACTAGAGAATTATAGATTTATAAATATATTACCCCTGAAAATATTTTAAGACTTGGTACCACAAGAATCATTAATCCTTTGTCCAATTCATCTCATTTTTCTTATATAATATATATATATATATATATATATATATATATATATATATATATATATATATGAAAATAATGGAAATAGTATTCCGACAAAATAGAGAAAATAAAAAAGGAACAAACCGTATTATGTGTTCACCAACGTTTCGTTTCGTCTTTATTTCGAGACTTCATATATATATGTCTGTATGTATACATATTTATGTATATATATATATATATATGTAGTAAATAATGACAAAAAAAACTATATTCCATAGTGTTGACCATCTTGTAATGTATTCCTTAAATTCAATTGACATTCACAATTCTTGCCAGTATTTATTTCGTAGCGCAAAATCAATCACTTAAGTAGTATTTCTACCAATGAATCTATTATGACCTGCTACTCATAAGACGAAATAGGAACAATCAATCCATCAAAAGAAAATAAATTTTGATTTGACATGATTCAATTACGAAAATTGGAGGAGAATTTGCAAATACCTTTAATCAATTAGGCCATTTTTATTTGCTTTTGACGGATTGATTATTGCTATTTCTTCAGATGAGTTAAGAACATAATAGATTCACTGATTGATATAATAATTAACTAATTGATTTTGCGTTACGAAACAGATACTGTCAAGAATTATAAATGTCAAATTAAGTAAAGGAATAAATTATAAGATGGTCAACATCATGAGTTTTAGAAGATAATTTTTTGTCATTTATTCACTATATTGCTCTGTAATTACGTTAATCTTCTTAAATAAGGATTGGTATATATTATAAGAAAATATGTTTCGCCTTAGATGTATTCATGTACAATTATGTAATTTAATTTCGAATGCAAAAGGACGATAATAACTTTCCATTGAATTAATCGTATAATAATTTTCATTTGAATTAATCGTAAACTCGTCCGGTATTAAGTTTACGAACAGCACTTGATATTCTTTCTATACATCTTTCTATTTAGCAATGTCGTTTACACAATACAATGTGTGCTAAAATACGGTGATTATTGCGTGTACAAAATGCAAGGAGTTCCGACTAACATAATCAGCATCACATTGTTGATAAAATTCATAAATTACATTGTGACGTGTGACGTTAAGATAACCATACGTAACAACCTTGTTAAATGCAGAATAAATTCTCAAAAATGAAACTGGGAATGACACGTTGCTTCCGCGCCTCTTCCACCTTGGAATCTACAATTGACAAACACCATATTTAAAATCTAGCTTGTTTTATTGGGTATAAAATCGAGTGCTTTAGATTTCTACATCGAGATTACCCTCAGTATTAGATGTGGATTTTTGTGTCAGTCACGATCCTTTTATTTAGATCCTCTCTCTGTCGACAGAAAAAAAGCCATTAAAGCATTAGATTTATTCGAGGATATATTGTACCACTCTCTCTCTCTCTCTCTCTCTATCTCTATCTCTCTCTCTCTCCCTCTATCTCTCACCCTATCATTATTTTTACATATATTTTTCTTCATTCTATATAGTAATATTTCCATTCGCATAATTTTCCCCTCGATTAAAAAAAATAAACGCATATCCCCGTAATCGTAGCTATTTATATTTTTTCTTTTGTAATTTGTGTCCAACGATTTACTAATAACAATTATTTTGAAAATCTTGAATAAATTTTATACCGAAATACATTTAGTTATACGTATATTTAAATGATTACACACTACGGGTAAGTAGATACATTTAAAGTGGTTTAAATATATCCAAGAACTAACCTGATGTTTATATATTTTACGAACGAACAACTTGAGATTTTTAATGAAAACTTATACATGAGATTTTTACTGAAAACTTATAAATGAGTTATTTAATGAAAACTTATACTTGAGATTTTTAATGAAAACCTATACTTGTGATTTTTAATGAAAACTTATACATGAGATTTTTAATGAAAACTTACACATGAGATATTTAATGAAAACTTATACTTGAGATTTTAATGAAAACTTATCCATGAGATTTTTAATGAAAACTTATACATGAAATTTGAATGAAAACTTATACATGAGATTTTTAATGAAAACTTATACATGAAATTTTCAATGAAAACTTATACATGATATTTTTAATGAACACCTTATACTTGAGATTTTTAATGAAAACTTATACATGCGATTTTTAATGAAACCTTATACTTGGGATGTTTAATGAAAACTTATACATGCGATTTTTAATGAAAACTTATACTTGAGATTTTTGATGAAAACTTATACTTGAGATTTTTAATGAAAACTTATACTTGGGATTTTTAATGAAAACTTATACTTGGGATTTTTAATGAAAACTTATACTTGAGATTTTTAATGAAACCTTATACATGCGACTTTTAATGAAATCTTTATACTTGGGATTTTAATGAAAACTTATGCATGATATTTTTAATGAAAACTTATACATGCGATTTTTAATGAAACCTTATACTTGGGATTTTTAATGAAAACTCATACATGAGATATTTAATGAAAACTTATACTTGAGATTTTTAATGAAAACTTATACATGAGATTTTTAATGAAACCTTATACTTGAGATTTTAATGAAACCTTATACTTGCGATTTTTAATGAAAACTTATACATGAGATTTTAAATGAAAACTTATACATGAGATTTTTAATGAAAAATTATATATGAGATTTAAATGAAAACTTATACTTGAGATTTTTAATGAAAACTTATACATGAGATTTTTAATGAAAACTTATACATGAGATTTTTAATGAAAACTTATACATGAAATTTTTAATGAAAACTTATACATGATATTTTTAATGAAAACCTTATACTTGAGATTTTTAATGAAAACTTATACATGCGATTTTTAATAGAAACCTTATACTTGGGATTTTAAATGAAAACTTATACATGCGATTTTTAATGAAAACTTATACTTGAGATTTTTGATGAAAACTTATACTTGAGATTTTTAATGACAACTTATACTTGGGATTTTTAATGAACACTTATACTTGGGATTTTTAATGAAAACTTATACTTGAGATTTTTAATGAAAACTTATACATGAGATTTTTAATGAAACTTTATACTTGGGATTTTTAATGAAAACTTATGCATGATATTTTTAATGAAAACTTATACATACGATATTTAATGCAACCTTATACTTGGGATTTTTAATGAAAACTCATACATGAGATATTTAATGAAAACTTATACTTGAGATTTTTAATGAAAACTTATACATGAGATTTTAAATGAAACCTTATACTTGAGATTTTTAATGAAAACTTATACATGAGATTTTTAATGAAAACCTATGCATGAGATTTTTTATAAAAACTTATGCATGAGATTTTTAATAAAAACTTATATATGAGATTTTTAATGACACCTTGTACTTGAGATATTTAATGAAAACTTATCCATGAGATTTTTAATAAAAACTTATACATGAGATTTTTAATGAAACCTTATACTTTAGACTTTTAATGAAAACTTATACATGCGATTTTTAATAGAAACCTTATACTTGCGATTTTTAATGAAACTTTATACTTGGGATTTTAATGAAAACTTATGCATGATATTTTTAATGAAAACTTATACATGCGATTTTTAATGAAACCTTATTCTTGGGATTTTTAATGAAAACTCATACATGAGATATTTAATGAAAACTTATACTTGAGATTTTTAATAAAAACTTATACTTGGGATTTTTAATAAAAACTTATACTTGGGATTTTTAATGAAAACTTATACTTGAGATTTCTAATGAAACCTTATACATGCGATTTTTAATGAAACTTTATACTTGGGATTTTAATGAAAACTTATGCATGATATTTTAAATGAAAACTTATACATGCGATTTTTAATGAAACCTTATACTTGGGATTTTTAATTAAAACTCATACATGAGATATTTAATGAAAACTTATACTTGAGATTTTTAATGAAAACTTATACATGAGATTTTTAATGAAACCTTATACTTGAGATTTTAATGAAACCTTATACATGAGATTTTTAATGAAATCTTATACATGAGATTTTAAATGAAAACTTATACATGAGATTTTTAATGAAAAATTATACTTGAGATTTAAATGAAAACTTATACTTGAGATTTTTAATGAAAACTTATACATGAGATTTTTAATGAAAACTTATACATGAGATTTTTAATGAAAACTTATACATGAAATTTTTAATGAAAACTTATACATGATATTTTTAATGAAAACCTTATACTTGAGATTTTTAATGAAAACTTATACATGCGATTTTTAATAGAAACCTTATACTTGGGATTTTAAATGAAAACTTATACATGCGATTTTTAATGAAAACTTATACTTGAGATTTTTGATGAAAACTTATACTTGAGATTTTTAATGACAACTTATACTTGGGATTTTTAATGAACACTTATACTTGGGATTGTTAATGAAAACTTATACTTGAGATTTTTAATGAAAACTTATACATATGATTTTTAATGAAACTTTATACTTGGGATTTTTAATGAAAACTTATGCATGATGTTTTTAATGAAAACTTATACATACGATATTTAATGCAACCTTATACTTGGGATTTTTAATGAAAACTCATACAGGAGATATTTAATGAAAACTTATACTTGAGATTTTTAATGAAAACTTATACATGAGATTTTTAATGAAAACCTATGCATGAGATTTTTTATAAAAACTTATGCATGAGATTTTTAATAAAAACTTATATATGAGATTTTTAATGACACCTTGTACTTGAGATATTTAATGAAAACTTATCCATGAGATTTTTAATAAAAACTTATACATGAGATTTTTAATGAAACCTCATACTTTAGATTTTTAATGAAAACTTATACATGCGATTTTTAATAGAAACCTTATACTTGGGATTTTTAATGAAACCTTTTACTTGGGATTTTAAATGAAAACTTATACATGAGATATTTAATGAAAACTTATACTTGAGATTTTGAATGAAAACTTATACATGAGATTTTTAATGAAAACTTATACATGAGATTTTTAATGAAAACGTATACATGCGATTTTTAATGAAACCTTATACTTGGGATTTTTAATGACACCTTATACTTGAGATTTTAATGAAACTTTATACTTGGGATTTTCAATGAAATCTTATAATTGATATTTTTAATGAAAACTTATACATGGGATTTTTAATGAACACTTATACTTGAGATTTTTAATGAAAACTTATACTTGAGATTTTTAATGAAAACTTATACATAAGATTTTTAATGAACACTTATACATGAGATTTTTAATGAAAACTTATACATGATATTTTTAATGAAAACTTATGCATGATATTTTAAATGAAAACTTATGCATGATATTTTAATGAAAACTTATACATGCAGTTTTTAATGAAAACTCATGCATGAGATTTTTAATGAAACCTTATACTTGGGATTTTTAATGAAAACTTATACATGCGATTTTTAATGACAACTTATACATGAGATTTTTAATAAAAACTGATACATGAGATTTTTAATGAAACTTTATACTTGGGATTTTTAATGAAAACTTATGCATGATATTTTTAATGAAAATTTTACATGCGATTTTTAATGAAACCTTATACTTGGGATTTTTAATGAAAACTCATACATGAGATATTAAATGAAAACTTATACTTGAGATTTTTAATGAAAACTTATACATGAGATTTTTAATGAAAACTTATACGTGTGATTTTTAATGAAACCTTATACTTGAGATTTTTAATCAAAACTTATACATGAGATTTTTAATGAAAACTTATGCATGAGATTTTTAATGAAAACTCATGCATGATATTTATAATAAAAACTGATACATGAGATTTTTAATTAAACCTTATACTTGAGATTTTTAATGAAAATTTATCGATGAGATTTTTAATAAAAACTTATACATGAGATTTTTAATGAAACCTTATACTTGAGATTTTTAATGAAAACTTATACATGAAATTTTTAATGAAATCTTATACATGCGACTTTTTATTGAAACCTTATTCTTGGGATTATTAATGAAAACTTATACATGAGATATTTAATGAAAACTTATACTTGAGATTTTTAATGAAAACTTATACATGAGATTTTTAATGAAAACTTATACATAAGATTTTTAATGAAACGTATACATGCGATTTTTAATGAAACCTTATACTTGAGATTTAAATGAAAACTTATACTTGAAATTTTAATGAAAACTTATACTTGAGATTTTTACTGAAAACTTATACATGAGATTTTTAATGAAAACTTATACATGAGATTTTTGATGAAAACTTATACATGAAATTTTTAATGAAAACTTATACATGATATTTTTAATGAAAACCTTATACTGGAGATGTTTAATGAAAACTTATACATGCGATTTTTAATAGAAACCTTATACTTGGGATTTTAAATGAAAACTTATACATGCGATTTTTTGTGAAAACTTATACTTGAGATTTTTGATGAAAACTTATACTTGAGATTTTTAATGACAACTTATACTTGGGATTTTTAATGAACACTCATACTTGGGATTTTTAATGAAAACTTATATTTGAGATTTTTAATGAAAACTTATACATGAGATTTTTTATGAAACTTTATACTTGGGATTTTTAATGAAAACTTATGCATGATATTTTTAATGAAAACTCATACATGAGATATTTAATGAAACTTATACTGGAGATTTTAAATGAAAACTTATACATGAGATTTTTAATAAAACCTTATACTTGAGATTTTAAATGAAAACTTATACATGAGATTTTTAATGAAAACCTATGCATGAGATTTTTTATGAAAACTTATGCATGATATTTTGAATAAAAACTTTTACATGAGAATTTTAATGAAACCTTATACTTGAGATATTTAATGAAAACTTGTCCATGAGATTTTTAATAAAAACTTATGCATGAGATTTTTAATGAAACCTTATACTTTAGATTTTTGATGAAAACTTATACATGAGATTTTTAATGAAATCTTATACATGCGATTTTTGATGAAACCTTATACTTGGGATTTTTAATGAAAAGTTATACATCAGATATTTAATGAAAACTTATACTTGAGATTTTGAATTAAAACTTATACATGAGATTTTTCATGAAAACTTATACATGAGATTTTTAATGAAAACGTATACATGCGATTTTTAATGAAACCTTATACTTGGGATTTTTAATGAACACTTATACTTGGGATTTTTAATTAAAACTTATACTTGAGATTTTTAATGAAAACTTATACATGAGATTTTTAATGAAACTTTATACTTGGGATTTTTAATGAAAACTTATGCATGATATTTTTAATGAAAACTTATACATACGATATTTAATGAAACCTAATACTTGGGATTTTTAATGAAAACTCATACATGAGATATTTAATGAAAACTTATACTTGAGATTTTTAATGAAAACTTATACATGAGATTTTTAATAAAACCTTATACTTGAGATTTTTAATGAAAACTTATACATGAGATTTTTAATGAAAACCTATGCATGAGATTTTTTATGAAAACTTATGCATGATATTTTTAATAAAAACTTATACATGAGATTTTTAATGACACCTTATACAGGAGATATTTAATGAAGACTTATCCATGAGATTTTTAATAAAAACTTATACATGAGATTTTTAATGAAACCTTATACTTTAGATTTTTAATGAAAACTTATACATGAGATTTTTAATTAAATCTTATACATGCGATTTTTAATGAAACCTTATACTTGGGATTTTTAATGAAAACTTATACATGAGATATTTAATGAAAACTTATACTTGAGATTTTGAATGAAAACTTATACATGAGATTTTTAATGAAAACTTATACATGAGATTTTTAATGAAAACGTATACATGCGATTTTTAATGACACCTTATACTTGAGATTTTAATGAAACCTTATACTTGGGATTTTCAATGAAATCTTATAATGGATATTTTTAATGAAAACTTATACATGGGATTTTTAATGAACACTTATACTTGAGATTTTTAATGAAAACTTATACTTGAGATTTTTAATGAAAACTTATACATGAGATTTTTAATGAACACTTATACATGAGATTTTTAATGAAAACTTATACATGATATTTTTAATGAAAACTTATGCATGATATTTTTAATGAAAACTTATGCATGATATTTTAAGTAAAACTTTTACATGCGGTTTTTAATGAAAACTTATGCATGAGATTTTTAATTAAAACTTATACGTGGGATTTTTAATGAAACCTATACATGAGATTTTTAATGAAAACTTTTGCATGAGATTTTTAATGAAAACTTATACATGAGATTTTGAAGGAAACCTCATACTTAAGATTTAAAATGAAAGCTTATACATGAGATTTTTTATGAAACCTTTTACTTGGGATTTTTAATGAAAACTTATACATGCGATTTTCAATGACAACTTATACATGAGATTTTTAATGAAAACTTATACATGAGATTTTTAATGCAAACTTATACATAGGAGTTTAAATGAAACCTTATACATGAGATTTTCAATGAAAACTTATACATGAGATTTTTAATTAAAACTCATACATGAGATTTTTAATGAAAACTTATGCATGAGATTTTTAATGAAAACTTATGCGTGAGATTTTTAATGAAATCTTGTACGTGGGATTTTTAATGAAAACTTATGCATGATATTTTTAATGAAAACTTATGCATGAGATTTTTAATGAAAACTTATACATGAGATTTTTAATGAAAACCTTATACTTGAGATTTTTAGTAAAAACTTATACATGAGATTTTTAATGAAACCTTATACTTGGGATTTTTAATGAAAACTTATACATGCGATTTTTAATGAAAACTTATACTTGAGATTTTTAATGAAAACTTATACTTGAGATTTTTAATGAAAACTTATACTTGGGATTTTTAATTAAAACTTATAATTGGGATTTTTAATGAAAACTTATACATAGGATTTTTAATGAAAACTTATACGTGAGATTTTTAATGAAACTTTATACTTGGGATTTTTAATGAAAACTTATGCATGATATTTTTTATGAAAACTTATGCATGATATTTTTAATAAAAACTTATACATGAGATTTTTAATGACACCTTATACTGGAGATATTTAATGAAGACTTATCCATGAGATTTTTAATAAAAACTTATACATGAGTTTTTTAATGAAACATTATACTTTAGATTTTTAATGAAAACTTATACATGGGATTTTGTATGAAATCTTATACATGCGATTTTTAATGAAACCTTATACTTGGGATTTTTAATGAAAACTTATACATGAGATATTCAATGAAAACTTATACTTGAGATTTTGAATGAAAACTTATACATGAGATTTTTAATGAAAACTTATACATGAGATTTTTAATGAAAACGTATACATGCGATTTTTAATGACACCTTATACTTGAGATTTTAATGAAACCTTATACTTGGGATTTTCAATGAAATCTTATAATTGATATTTTTAATGAAAACTTATACATGGGATTTGTAATGAACACTTATACTTGAGATTTTTAATGAAAACTTATACTTGAGATTTTTAATGAATACTTATACATGAGATATTTAATGAACACTTATACATGAGATTTTTAATGAAAACTTATACATGATATTTTTAATGAAAACTTATGCATGATATTTTAAATGAAAACTTATGCATGATATTTTAATGAAAACTTATACATGCGGTTTTTAATGAAAACTTATGCATGAGATTTTTAATTAAAACTTATACGTGGGATTTTTAATGAAACCTATACATGAGATTTTTAATGAAAAATTTTGCATGAGATTTTTAATGAAAACTTATACATGAGATTTTTAAGGAAACCTCATACTTAAGATTAAAAATGAAAGCTTATACATGAGATTTTTTATGAAACCTTTTCCTTGGGATTTAAATTGAAAACTTATACATGCGATTTTTAATGAAACCTTATAATTGGGATTTTTAATGAAATCTTATACATGCGATTTTTAATGAAAACTTATACATGAGATTTTTAATGAAAACTTATACATGAGATTTTTAATGCAAACTTATACATAGGAGTTTTAATGAAACCTTATACATGAGATTTTTAATGAAAACTTATACATGAGATTTTTAATGAAAACTCATACATGAGATTTTTAATGAAAACTTATGCATGAGATTTTGAATGAAAACTTATGCGTGAGATTTTTAATGAAAACTTGTACGTGGGATTTTTAATGAAAACTTATGCATGATATTTTTAATGAAAACTTATGCATGAGATTTTTAATGAAAACTTATACATGAGATTTTTAATGAAAACCTTATACTTGAGATTTTTAGTAAAAACTTATACATGAGATTTTTAATAAACCTTATACTTGGGATTTTTAATGAAAACTTATACATGCGATTTTTAATGAAAACTTATACTTGAGATTTTTAATGAAAACTTATACTTGAGATTTTTAATGAAAACTTATACTTGGGATTTTTAATTAAAACTTATAATTGGGATTTTTAATGAAAACTTATACATAGGATTTTTAATGAAAACTTATACGTGAGATTTTTAATGAAACTTTATACTTGGGATTTTTAATGAAAACTTATGCATGATATTTTTAATGAAAACTTATGCATGAGATTTTTAATGAAAACTTATACATGAGATTTTTAATGAAAACCTTATACTTGAGATTTTTAGTAAAAACTTATACATGAGATTTTTAATGAAACCTTATACTTGGGATTTTTAATGAAAACTTATACATGCGATTTTTAATGAAAACTTATACTTGAGATTTTTAATGAAAACTTATACTTGAGATTTTTAATGAAAACTTATACTTGGGATTTTTAATTAAAACTTATAATTGGGATTTTTAATGAAAACTTATACATAGGATTTTTAATGAAAACTTATACGTGAGATTTTTAATGAAACTTTATACTTGGGATTTTTAATGAAAACTTATGCATGATATTTTTTATGAAAACTTATGCATGATATTTTTAATAAAAACTTATACATGAGATTTTTAATGACACCTTATACTGGAGATATTTAATGAAGACTTATCCATGAGATTTTTAATAAAAACTTATACATGAGTTTTTTAATGAAACATTATACTTTAGATTTTTAATGAAAACTTATACATGGGATTTTGTATGAAATCTTATACATGCGATTTTTAATGAAACCTTATACTTGGGATTTTTAATGAAAACTTATACATGAGATATTCAATGAAAACTTATACTTGAGATTTTGAATGAAAACTTATACATGAGATTTTTAATGAAAACTTATACATGAGATTTTTAATGAAAACGTATACATGCGATTTTTAATGACACCTTATACTTGAGATTTTAATGAAACCTTATACTTGGGATTTTCAATGAAATCTTATAATTGATATTTTTAATGAAAACTTATACATGGGATTTGTAATGAACACTTATACTTGAGATTTTTAATGAAAACTTATACTTGAGATTTTTAATGAATACTTATACATGAGATATTTAATGAACACTTATACATGAGATTTTTAATGAAAACTTATACATGATATTTTTAATGAAAACTTATGCATGATATTTTAAATGAAAACTTATGCATGATATTTTAATGAAAACTTATACATGCGGTTTTTAATGAAAACTTATGCATGAGATTTTTAATTAAAACTTATACGTGGGATTTTTAATGAAACCTATACATGAGATTTTTAATGAAAAATTTTGCATGAGATTTTTAATGAAAACTTATACATGAGATTTTTAAGGAAACCTCATACTTAAGATTAAAAATGAAAGCTTATACATGAGATTTTTTATGAAACCTTTTCCTTGGGATTTAAATTGAAAACTTATACATGCGATTTTTAATGAAACCTTATAATTGGGATTTTTAATGAAATCTTATACATGCGATTTTTAATGAAAACTTATACATGAGATTTTTAATGAAAACTTATACATGAGATTTTTAATGCAAACTTATACATAGGAGTTTTAATGAAACCTTATACATGAGATTTTTAATGAAAACTTATACATGAGATTTTTAATGAAAACTCATACATGAGATTTTTAATGAAAACTTATGCATGAGATTTTGAATGAAAACTTATGCGTGAGATTTTTAATGAAAACTTGTACGTGGGATTTTTAATGAAAACTTATGCATGATATTTTTAATGAAAACTTATGCATGAGATTTTTAATGAAAACTTATACATGAGATTTTTAATGAAAACCTTATACTTGAGATTTTTAGTAAAAACTTATACATGAGATTTTTAATAAACCTTATACTTGGGATTTTTAATGAAAACTTATACATGCGATTTTTAATGAAAACTTATACTTGAGATTTTTAATGAAAACTTATACTTGAGATTTTTAATGAAAACTTATACTTGGGATTTTTAATTAAAACTTATAATTGGGATTTTTAATGAAAACTTATACATAGGATTTTTAATGAAAACTTATACGTGAGATTTTTAATGAAACTTTATACTTGGGATTTTTAATGAAAACTTATGCATGATATTTTTAATGAAAACTCATACATGCCTTTTTTAATGAAACCTTATACTTGGGATTTTTAATGAAAACTCATACATGAAATATTTAATGAAAACTTATACTTGAGATTTTTAATGAAAACTTATACATGGGATTTTTAATGAAAACTTATACGTGGGATTTTTAATGAAACCTTATACTTGAGATTTTTAATGAAAACTTATACATGAGATTTTTAATGAAAACTTATGCATGAGATTTTAATGAAAACTTATGCATGATATTTATAATAAAAACTTATACATGAGATTTTAAATGAAACCTTATACTTGAGATTTTTAATGAAAACTTATCCATGAGATTTTTAATAAGACTTATACATGAGATTTTTAATGAAACTTTATACTTGGGATTTTTAATGAAAACTTATGCATGATATTTTTAATGAAAACTTATACATACGATATTTAATGAAACCTAATACTTGGGATTTTTAATGAAAACTCATACATGAGATATTTAATGAAAACTTATACTTGAGATTTTTAATGAAAACTTATACATGAGATTTTTAATGAAACCTTATACTTGAGATTTTTAATGAAAACTTATACATGAGATTTTTAATGAAAACCTATGCATGAGATTTTTTATGAAAACTTATGCATGATATTTTTAATAAAAACTTATACATGAGATTTTTAATGACACCTTATACTTGAGATATTTAATGAAAACTTATCCATGAGATTTTTAATAAAAACTTATACATGAGATTTTTAATGAAACCTTATACTTTAGATTTTTAATGAAAACTTATACATGAGATTTTTAATGAAATATTATACATGCGATTTTTAATGAAACCTTATACTTGGGATTTTTAATGAAAACTTATACATGCGATTTTTAATGAAAACTTATACTTGAGATTTTTGATGAAAACTTATACTTGAGATTTTTAATGAAAACTTATACTTGGGATTTTTAATTAAAACTTATAATTGGGATTTTTAATGAAAACTTATACATAGGATTTTTAATGAAAACTTATACGTGAGATTTTTTATGAAACTTTATACTTGGGATTTTTAATGAAAACTTATGCATGATATTTTTAATGAAAACTCATACATGCGATTTTTAATGAAACCTTGTACTTGGGATTTTTAATGAAAACTCATACATGAGATATTTAATGAAACTTTATACTTGGGATTTTTAATGAAAACTTATGCATGATATTTTTAATGAAAACTCATACATGCGATTTTTAATGAAACCTTGTACTTGGGATTTTTAATGAAAACTCATACATGAGATATTTAATGAATACTTATACTTGAGATTTTTAATGAAAACTTATCCATGAGATTTTTAATAAAAACTTATACATGAGATTTTTAATGAAACCTTATACTTGAGATTTTTAATGAAAACTTATACATGAAATTTTAAATGAAATCTAATACATGCGATTTTTAATTAAACCTTATACTTGGGATTTTTAATGAAAACTTATACATGAGATATTGTATGAAAACTTATACATGAGATATTTAATGAAAACTTATACATGAGATTTTTAATGAAAACTTATACATAAGATTTTAAATGAAAACGTATACATGCGATTTTTAATGAAACTTTATACTTGAGATTTAAATGAAAACTTATACTTGAAATTTAAATGAAAACTTATACTTGAGATTTTTAATGAAAACTTATACATGAGATTTTTAATGAAAACTTATACATGAGATTTTTAATGAAAACTTATACATGAAATTTGTAATGAAAACTTATACATGATATTTTTAATGGAAACCTTATACTTGAGATTTTTAATGAAAACTTACTCATGCGATTTTTAATAGAAACCTTATACTTTGGATTTTAAATGAAAACTTATACATGCGATTTTTTATGAAAACTTATACTTAAGATTTTTGATGAAAACTTATACTTGAGATTTTTAATTACAACTTATACTTGGGATGTTTAATGAACACTTATACTTGGGATTTTTAATGAAAACTTATACTTGAGATTTTTAATGAAAACTTATACATGAGATTTTTAATGAAACTTTATACTTGGGATTTTTAATGAAAACTTATGCATGATATTTTTAATGAAAACTTATACATACGATTTTTAATGAAACCTTATACTTGGTATTTTTAATGAAAACTCATACATGAGATATTTAATGAAAACTTATACTTGATATTTTGAATTAAAACTTATACATGAGATTTTTAATGAAACCTTATACTTGAGATTTTTAATGAAAACTTATACATGAGATTTTTAATGAAAACCTATGCATGAGATTTTTTATGAAAACTTATGCATGATATTTTAATAAAAACTTATACATGAGATCTTTAATGAAACCTTATACTTGAGATATTTAATGAAAACTTATCCATGAGATTTTTAATAAAAACTTATACATGAGATTTTTAATAAAAACTTATACTTGGTATTTTTAATGAAAACTTATACATGAGATTTTTAATGAAATCTTATACATGAGATTTTTGATGAAAACTTATACATGAGATTTTTAATGAAAACGTATACATGCGATTTTTAATGAAACTTATACTTGAGATTTTAATGAAACTTTATACTTTGGATTTTCAATGAAATCTTATAATTGATATTTTTAATGAAAACTTATACATGGGATGTTTAATGAACACTTATACTTGAGATTTTTAATGAAAACTTATACTTGAGATTTTTAATGAAAACTTATACATGAGATTTTTTATGAACACTTATACATGAGATTTTTAATGAAAACTTATACATGATATTTTTAATGAAAACTTATGCATGATATTTTAAATGAAAACTTATGCATGAGATTTTTAATGAAAACTCATACGTGGGATTTTTAATGAAAACTTATACATGAGATTTTTAATGAAAACTTTTGCATGAGATTTTTAATGAAAACTTATACATGAGATTTTTAATGAAACCTCATACTTAAGATTTTACATGAAAACTTATACATGAGATTTGTTATGAAACCTTTTCCTTGGGATTTCAAATGAAAACTTATACATGCGATTTTTAATGAAACATTATACTTGGGATTTTTAATGAAAACTTATGCATGCGATTTTTAATGACAACTTATACATGAGATTTTTAATGAAAACTTATACATGAGATTTTTAATGCAAACTTATACATGAGAGTTTTAATGAAACCTTATACATGAGATTTTTAATGAAAACTTATACTTGGGATTTTTAATGAAAACTTATACATGAGATTTTTAATGAAAACTTATGCATGAGATTTTTAATGAAAACTTATGCGTGAGATTTTTAATGAAAACTTATGCGTGAGATGTTTAATTAAAACTTGTACGTGGGATTTTTAATGAAAACTTATGCATGATATTTTTAATTAAAACTTATGCATGAGATTTTTAATGAAAACTTATACATGAGATTTTTAATGAAACCTTATACTTGGGATTTTTAATGAAACCTTATACTTGAGATTTTTAATGAAAACTCATACATGAGATTTTTAATGAAAACTCATGCATGAGATTTTTAATGAAAACTTATGCATGATATTTATAATAAAAACTTATACATGAGATTTTTAATGAAACCTTATACTTGAGATTTTTAATGAAAACTTATCCATGAGATTTTTAATAAAAACTTATACATGAGATTTTTAATGAAACCTTATACTTGAGATTTTTAATGAAATCTTATACATGAGATTTTTAATGAAATCTTATACATGCGATTTTTAATGAAACCTTATACTTAGGATTTTTAATGAAAACTTATACATAAGATATTTAATGAAAACTTATACTTGAGATTTTTAATGAAAACTTATACATAAGATGTTTAATGAAAACGTATACATGCGATTTTTAATGAAACCTTATACTTGGGATTTTAAATGACACCTGATACTTGAGATTTTAATCAAACCTTATACTTTGGATTTTCAATGAAATCTTATAATTGATATTTTTAATGAAAACTTATACATGGGATTTTTAATGAACACTTATACTTGAGATTTTTAATGAAAACTTATACTTGAGATTTTTAATGAAAACTTATTCATGAGATTTTTAATGAACACTTATACATGAGATTTTTAATGAAAACTTATACATGAGATTTTTAATTAAAACTTATACATTAGATTTTTTATGAAAACTTATGCATGATATGTTAAATGAAAACTTATGCATGATATTTTTAATGAAAACTTATACATGAGGTTTTTAATTAAAACCTGTGCATGAGATTTTTAATGAAAACTTGTAAGTGGGATTATTAATGAAAACTTATACATGAGATTTTTTATGAAAACTTTTGCATGAGATTTTTAATGAAAACTGATACTGCAGATTTTGAATGACACCTTATACTTAAGATTTTAAATGAAAGCTTATACATGAGATTTTTTATGAAACCTTTTCCTTGGGATTTTTAATTAACACTTATACATGCGATTTTTAATGAACACTTATTCTTGGGATTTTTAATGAAAACTTATACATGCGATTTTTAATGACAACTTATATATGAGATTTTTAATGAAAACTTATACAGGAGATTTTTAATGAAAACTTATACATGAGATTTTTAATGAAAACTGATACATGAGATTTTTAATGAAAACTGATACATGAGATTTTTAATGAAAACTTATACATGAGATTTTTAATGAAAACTTATGCATGATATGGAAATGAAAACTTGTGCGTGAGATTTTTAATGAAAACTTGTACGTGGGATTTTTAATGAAAACTTGTGCATGATATTTTTAATGAACACTTATGCATGAGATTTTTAAGTAAAACTTATACATGAGATTTTTAATGAAAACCTTATACTTGAGATTTTTAATAAAAACTTATACATGAGATTTTTAATGAAACCTTATACTTGGGATTTTTAATGAAATCTTATACATGCGATTTTTAATGAAAACTTATACTTGAGATTTTTGATGAAATCTTATACTCGAGATTTTCAATGAACACTTATACTTGGGATTTTTAATGAAAACTTGTAATTGGGATTTTTAATGAAAACTTATACTTGAGATTTTTAATGAAAACTTATACATGAGATTTTTAATGAAACTTTATACTTGGGATTTTTAGTGAAAACTTAATCATGATATTTTTAATGAAAACTTATACATGCGATTTTTAATGAAAACTTATACTTGGGATTTTTAATGAAAACTCATACATGAGATATTTAATGAAAACTTATACTTGACATTTTTAATTAAAACTTATACAGGGGATTTTCAATGAAACTTTATACTAGGGATTTTTAATGAAAACTTATGCATGATATTTTTAATGAAAACTTATACTTGAGATTTTTAATGAAACTTATGCATGAGATTTTCAATTAAAACTTATACATGAGATTTTTAATGAAACCTTATACTTGAGATTGTTAATGAAAACTTATACTTGAGATTGTTAATGAAAACTTATACTTGAGATTTTTAATTAAAACTTATGCATGAGATTTTTAATGAACACTTATACATGAGATTTTTAATTTAACCTTATACTTGAGATTTTTAATGAAAACTTATGCATGAGATTTTTAATGAAAACTTATGCATGAGATTTTTAATGAAAACTTATACGTGGGATTTTAAATGAAAACTTATACGTGGGATTTTAAATGAAAACTTGTGCATGATATTTTTAATGAAAACTTATTCATTATATTTTTAATGAAAATTTATACATGAGATTTTTGATGAAAATTTATGCATGATATTTTTAATGAAAACTTATGCATAAGATTTTTAATGAAAACTTATACTTAAGATTTTTAATGAAAACTTATACAGGAGGTTTTTAATGAAAACTTATGCATGAGATTTTTAATGAAAACTTATACATCGGATTTGAAATAAACACTTATATATGAGATATTAATTGAAAACTTATACATGGGATTTTTAATAAAAACTTATACATGAGATTTTTAATGAAAACTTATACATAAAATTTTTATGAAAACTTGTACATGAGATTTTTAATGAAAACTTATGCATGAGATTTTTAATGAAAACTTATACTTGAGATTTTTAATGAAAACTCATACGTGGGATTTTAAATGAAAACTTATACATGAGATTTTTAATGAAATCTTATACATGGGATTTTTAATAAAAACTTATACATGGGATTTTTAATGAAAACTTATACGTGGGAATTTCAATGAAAACTTATACATAAAATTTTTAATGAAAACTTTTGCATGAGATTTTTTATGAAACTTATACTTGAGATTGTTAATGGAAACTTATACATGAGATTTTCATGAAAAACACCTGAGATTTTTAATCAAAACTTATACATGAGATTTTTAATGAAATCTTATACATGAGATTTTTAATGAAATCTTATACTTGAAATTTTTAATGCAAACTTGTACAAGAGATGTTTAATGGAACCCTCTACGTGATATCTTAAATGAAAACTTACACATGAGATTGTTGATTAAAACTTATACATGAAATTTTTAATGAATACTTATACATGAGATTTTTAATGAAAACTTATACATGAGATTGTAATGAAAACTGATACATGATATTTTTAATGAAAACTTATATGTGATATTTTAATGAAAACTTATACATGAGATTTTTAATGAAAACTTATACATGAGATTTTTAATGAAAACTTATGCATGAGATTTTTAATGAAAACTTATGCGTGAGATTTTTAATGAAAACTTGTACGTGGGATTTTTAATGAAAACTTATGCATGATATTTTTAATGAAAACTTATGCATGAGATTTTTAATGAAAACTTATACATGAGATTTTTAATGAAACCTTATACTTGAGATTTTTAGTAAAAACTTATACATGAGATTTTTAATGAAACCTTATACTTGGGATTTTTAATGAAAACTTATACATGCGATTTTTAATGAAAACTTATACTTGAGATTTTTGATGAAAACTTATACTTGAGATTTTTAATGAAAACTTATACTTGGGATTTAAAATTAAAACTTATAATTGGGATTTTTAATGAAAACTTATACATAGGATTTTTAATGAAAACTTATACGTGAGATTTTTTATGAAACTTTATACTTGGGATTTTTAATGAAAACTTATGCATGATATTTTTAATGAAAACTCATACATGCGATTTTTAATGAAACCTTGTACTTGGGATTTTTAATGAAAACTCATACATGAGATATTTAATGAAACTTTATACTTGGGATTTTTAATGAAAACTTATGCATGATATTTTTAATGAAAACTCATACATGCGATTTTTAATGAAACCTTGTACTTGGGATTTTTAATGAAAACTCATACATGAGATATTTAATGAAAACTTATACTTGAGATTTTTAATGAAAACTTATCAATGAGATTTTTAATAAAAACTTATACATGAGATTTTTAATGAAACCTTATACTTGAGATTTTTAATGAAAACTTATACATGAAATTTTAAATGAAATCTAATACATGCGATTTTTAATTAAACCTTATACTTGGGATTTTTAATGAAAACTTATACATGAGATATTGTATGAAAACTTATACTTGAGATTTTTAATGAAAACTTATACATGAGATTTTTAATGAAAACTTATACATAAGATTTTAAATGAAAACGTATACATGCGATTTTTAATGAAACTTTATACTTGAGATTTAAATGAAAACTTATACTTGAAATTTAAATGAAAACTTATACTTGAGATTTTTAATGAAAACTTATACATGAGATTTTTAATGAAAACTTATACATGAGATTTTTAATGAAAACTTATACATGAAATTTGTAATGAAAACTTATACATGATATTTTTAATGGAAACCTTATACTTGAGATTTTTAATGAAAACTTACTCATGCGATTTTTAATAGAAACCTTATACTTTGGATTTTAAATGAAAACTTATACATTTGATTTTTTATGAAAACTTATACTTGAGATTTTTGATGAAAACTTATACTTGAGATTTTTAATTACAACTTATACTTGGGATGTTTAATGAACACTTATACTTGGGATTTTTAATGAAAACTTATACTTGAGATTTTTAATGAAAACTTATACATGAGATTTTTAATGAAACTTTATACTTGGGATTTTTAATGAAAACTTATGCATGATATTTTTAATGAAAACTTATACATACGATTTTTAATGAAACCTTATACTTGGTATTTTTATTGAAAACTCATACATGAGATATTTAATGAAAACTTATACTTGATATTTTTAATTAAAACTTATACATGAGATTTTTAATGAAACCTTATACTTGAGATTTTTAATGAAAACTTATACATGAGATTTTTAATGAAAACCAATGCATGAGATTTTTTATGAAAACTTATGCATGATATTTTTAGTAAGAACTTATACATGAGATCTTTAATGAAACCTTATACTTGAGATATTTAATGAAAACTTATCCATGAGATTTTTAATAAAAACTTATACATGAGATTTTTAATAAAAACTTATACTTGGTATTTTTAATGAAAACTTATACATGAGATTTTTAATGAAATCTTATACATGCGATTTTTGATGAAACCTTATACTTGGGATTTTTAATGAAAACTTATACATGAGATATTTAATGAAAACTTATACTTGAGATTTTGAATGAAAACTTATACATGAGATTTTTGATGAAAACTTATACATGAGATTTTTAATGAAAACGTATACATGCGATTTTTAATGAAACTTATACTTGAGATTTTAATGAAACTTTATACTTTGGATTTTCAATGAAATCTTATAATTGATATTTTTAATGAAAACTTATACATGGGATGTTTAATGAACACTTATACTTGAGATTTTTAATGAAAACTTATACTTGAGATTTTTAATGAAAACTTATACATGAGATTTTTTATGAACACTTATACATGAGATTTTTAATGAAAACTTATACATGATATTTTTAATGAAAACTTATGCATGATATTTTAAATGAAAACTTATGCATGAGATTTTTAATGAAAACTCATACGTGGGATTTTTAATGAACACTTATACATGAGATTTTTAATGAAAACTTTTGCATGAGATTTTTAATGAAAACTTATACATGAGATTTTTAATGAAACCTCATACTTAAGATTTTACATGAAAACTTATACATGAGATTTGTTATGAAACCTTTTCCTTGGGATTTAAAATGAAAACTTATACATGCGATTTTTAATGAAACATTATACTTGGGATTTTTAATGAAAACTTATGCATGCGATTTTTAATGACAACTTATACATGAGATTTTTAATGAAAACTTATACATGAGATTTTTAATGCAAACTTATACATGAGAGTTTTAATGAAACCTTATACATGAGATTTTTTATGAAAACTTATACTTGGGATTTTTAATGAAAACTTATACATGAGATTTTTAATGAAAACTTATGCATGAGATTTTTAATGAAAACTTATGCGTGAGATTTTTAATGAAAACTTATGCGTGAGATGTTTAATTAAAACTTGTACGTGGGATTTTTAATGAAAACTTATGCATGATATTTTTAATTAAAACTTATGCATGAGATTTTTAATGAAAACTTATACATGAGATTTTTAATGAAACCTTATACTTGGGATTTTTAATGAAAACTTATACATGCGATTTTTAATGAAAACTTATACTTGAGATTTTTGATGAAAACTTATACTTTAGATTTTTAATTAAAACTTATACTTGGGATTTTTCATGAAAACTTATACTTGAGATTTTTAATGAAAACTTATACATGCGATTTTTAATGAAACCTTATACTTGGGATTTTTAATGAAAACTCATACATAAGATATTTAATGAAAACTTATACATGAGATGTTTAATTAAAACTTATACATGAGATTTTTAATGAAAACTTATCCGTGGGATTTTTAATGAAACCTTATACTTGAGATTTTTAATGAAAACTCATACATGAGATTTTTAATGAAAACTCATGCATGAGATTTTTAATGAAAACTTATGCATGATATTTATAATAAAAACTTATACATGAGATTTTTAATGAAACCTTATACTTGAGATTTTTAATGAAAACTTATCCATGAGATTTTTAATAAAAACTTATACATGAGATTTTTAATGAAACCTTATACTTGAGATTTTTAATGAAATCTTATACATGAGATTTTTAATGAAATCTTATACATGCGATTTTTAATGAAACCTTATACTTGGGATTTTTAATGAAAACTTATACATAAGATATTTAATGAAAACTTATACTTGAGATTTTTAATGAAAACTTATACATAAGATGTTTAATGAAAACGTATACATGCGATTTTTAATGAAACCTTATACTTGGGATTTTAAATGACACCTGATACTTGAGATTTTAATCAAACCTTATACTTTGGATTTTCAATGAAATCTTATAATTGATATTTTTAATGAAAACTTATACATGGGATTTTTAATGAACACTTATACTTGAGATTTTTAATGAAAACTTATACTTGAGATTTTTAATGAAAACTTATACATGAGATTTTTAATGAACACTTATACATGAGATTTTTAATGAAAACTTATACATGAGATGTTTAATGAAAACTTATACATTAGATTTTTTATGAAAACTTATGCATGATATGTTAAATGAAAACTTATGCATGATATTTTTAATGAAAACTTATACATGAGGTTTTTAATTAAAACCTGTGCATGAGATTTTTAATGAAAACTTGTAAGTGGGATTATTAATGAAAACTTATACATGAGATTTTTTATGAAAACTTTTGCATGAGATTTTTAATGAAAACTGATACTGCAGATTTTGAATGACACCTTATACTTAAGATTTTAAATGAAAGCTTATACATGAGATTTTTTATGAAACCTTTTCCTTGGGATTTTTAATTAACACTTATACATGCGATTTTTAATGAACACTTATACTTGGGATTTTTAATGAAAACTTATACATGCGATTTTTAATGACAACTTATATATGAGATTTTTAATGAAAACTTATACAGGAGATTTTTAATGCAAACTTATACATGAGATTTTTAATGAAAACTTATACATGAGATTTTTAATGAAAACTGATACATGAGATTTTTAATGAAAACTTATACATGAGATTTTTAATGAAAACTTATGCATGAGATTTTTAATGAAAACTTGTGCGTGAGATTTTTAATGAAAACTTGTACGTGGGATTTTTAATGAAAACTTGTGCATGATATTTTTAATGAACACTTATGCATAAGATTTTTAATTAAAACTTATACATGAGATTTTTAATGAAAACCTTATACTTGAGATTTTTAATAAAAACTTATACATGAGATTTTTAATGAAACCTTATACTTGGGATTTTTAATGAAATCTTATACATGCGATTTTTAATGAAAACTTATACTTGAGATTTTTGATGAAATCTTATACTCGAGATTTTCAATGAACACTTATACTTGGGATTTTTAATGAAAACTTGTAATTGGGATTTTTAATGAAAACTTATACTTGAGATTTTTAATGAAAACTTATACATGAGATTTTTAATGAAACTTTATACTTGGGATTTTTAGTGAAAACTTAATCATGATATTTTTAATGAAAACTTATACATGCGATTTTTAATGAAAACTTATACTTGGGATATTTAATGAAAACTCATACATGAGATATTTAATGAAAACTTATACTTGACATTTGTAATTAAAACTTATACAGGGGATTTTCAATGAAACTTTATACTAGGGATTTTTAATGAAAACTTATGCATGATATTTTTAATGAAAACTTATACTTGAGATTTTTAATGAAACTTATGCATGAGATTTTCAATTAAAACTTATACATGAGATTTTTAATGAAACCTTATACTTGAGATTGTTAATGAAAACTTATACTTGAGATTTTTAATTAAAACTTATGCATGAGATTTTTAATGAACACTTCTGCATGAGATTTTTACTGAAAACTTATACATGAGATTTTTAATTAAACCTTATACTTGAGATTTTTAATGAAAACTTATGCATGAGATTTTTAATGAAAACTTATGCATGAGATTTTTAATGAAAACTTATACGTGGGATTTTAAATGAAAACTTGTGCATGATATTTTTAATGAAAACTTATTCATTATATTTTTAATGAAAATTTATACATGAGATTTTTGATGAAAATTTATGCATGATATTTTTAATGAAAACTTATGCATAAGATTTTTAATGAAAACTTATACTTGAGATTTTTAATGAAAACTTATACAGGAGGTTTTTAATGAAAACTTATGCATGAGATTTTTAATGAAAACTTATACATGAGATTTGAAATAAACACTTATATATGAGATATTAATTGAAAACTTATACATGGGATTTTTAATAAAAACTTATACATGGGATTTTTAATGAAAACTTATACATAACATTTTTATGAAAACTTGTACATGAGATTTTTAATGAAAACTTATACATGGGATTTTTAATGAAAACTTATACATGAGATTTTTCATGAAAACTTATGCATGAGATTTTTAATGAAAACTTATACTTGAGATTTTTAATGAAAACTCATACGTGGGATTTTAAATGAAAACTTATACATGAGATTTTTAATGAAATCTTATACATGGGATTTTTAATAAAAACTTATACATGAGATTTTTAATGAAAACTTATACGTGGGAATTTCAATGAAAACTTATACATAAAATTTTTAATGAAAACTTTTGCATGAGATTTTTTATGAAACTTATACTTGAGATTGTTAATGGAAACTTATACATGAGATTTTTAATGAAAAACACCTGAGATTTTTAATCAAAACTTATACATGAGATTTTTAATGAAATCTTATACATGAGATTTTTAATGAAATCTTATACTTGAAATTTTTAATGCAAACTTGTACAAGAGATGTTTAATGGAACCCTTTACGTGATATCTAAAATGAAAACTTACACATGAGATTGTTGATTAAAACTTATACATGAAATTTTTAATGAATACTTATACATGAGATTTTTAATGAAAACTTATACATGAGATTGTAATGAAAACTGATACATGATATTTTTAATGAAAACATATATGTGATATTTTAATGAAAACTTATGCATGAGATTTTTTATGAAAACTTATACGTGGTATTTTTAATGAAAACTTATACATGGGATTTTTAGTGAAATCTTGTACGTGGGATTTTTCATGAAATCTTATACATGGGATTTTTAATGAAAACTTATACAGGAGATTTTTAATGAAAACTTATACATGAGATTTTTAATGAAAACTTATACATGAGATTGTTTATTAAAACTCATACATGAGATGTTTAATTAAATCTTTTACATAGGATTTTTAATGAAAACTTATACATGAGGTTTTTAATGAAAACTGATACATGAGATTTTTAATGAAAACTTATGCATGAGATTTTAAAGAAAACTCATGCATGAGATTTTTAATGAAAACTTATACATGAGATTTTTAATGAAACCTTATACTTGAGATTTTAAAGTAAAACTTATGCTTGAGAATTTTAATGAAAACTAATACATGAGATTTTTAATGAAACCTTATACTTGAGATTTTTAATGAAAACTTATACTTGGGATTTTTAATGAAAACTTATACTTGGGATTTTTAATGAAAACTTATACATGCGATTTTTAATGTAAAATTATACATGCGATTTTTAATGAAAACTTATACATGCGATTTTAATGAAAACTTATACTTAGGATTTGTAATGAAACTTATACTTGAAATTTTTAATTTAAACTTATACTTGGGATTTTTAATGAACACTTATACTTGAGATTTTCAATTAAAACTTATACTTGAGATTGTTAATGAAAACTTATACATGAGATTTTTAATGAAAACTTATACATGAGATTTTTATGACAACTTATACTTGAGATTTGTAATGAAAACTTGTGCATGAGATTGTAAATGAAAACTTATACGTGAGATTTTTAATGAAAACTTATACTTGGGATTTTTAATGAAAACTTATGCATGAGATTTTTAATGAAAACTTATGCATGATATTTGTAATGAAAACTTATACATGAGATTTTTAATGAAAACTTATCCATGATATTTTTAATGAAAACTGATCCATTAGATTTTTAATGAAAACTTATACTTGAGATTTTTAATGAAAACTTGTACATGAGATGTTTCGTGAAAACTTATACATGAGATTTTTAATGAAAACTTATACTTGGGATTTTTAATGAAAACATATACATGAGATTTTAATGAAACCTTATACTTGGTATTTTTAGTAAAACTTATACTTGAGATTTTTAAATAAATCTTATACATGGGATTTTTAATGAAAACTTATACAGGAGATTTTTAATGAAAACTTATACATGAGATTTTTAATGAAAACTTATACATGAGATTTTTTATTAAAACTCATACATGAGATGTTTAATTAAATCTTTTCATAGGATTTTTAATGAAAACTTATACATGAGGTTTTTAATGAAAACTTATGCATGAGATTTTTTATGAAAACTTATGCATGAGATTTTTAATGAAAAGTTATATATGAGATTTTTTATTATAACTTATACATGAGATTTTTAATGCCAAGTTATTAATGAGATTTTTTATGAAAACTTATGCATGAGATTTTTAAATAAAACTTATACATGAGATTTTTTATGAAAACTTATACTTGAGATTTTTAATGAAACCTTATGCATGAGATTTTTAATGAAAACTTATACATGACATTTTTAATGAAACCTTATACTTGGGATTTTAATGAAAACATATACATGAGATTTTTAATGAAAACTTATACATGCGATATTTTATAAAACCTTATACTTGGGATTTTTAATGAAAACTCATACATGAGATTTTTAATGAAAACTTATACATGAGATATTTAATGAAAACTTATACTTGAGATTTTTAATGAAAACTTATGCATGAGATTTTTAATGAAATCTTATACTTGATATTTTTAATGAAAACTTATGCATGAGATTTTTAATGAAAACTTACACATAAGACTTTTATTGAAAACTCATACATGAGATTTTTAATGAAAACTTATGCATGAGATTTTTAATGAAAACTTACACAAAAGAGTTTTATTGAAAACTCATACATGAGATTTTTAATGAAAACTCATACATGAGATTTTTAATGAAAACTTATACATGAGATTTTTAATGAAAACTTATACATGAGATTTTTAATGAAAACTTATACATGAGATTTTTAATGAAAACTTATGCATGAGATTTTTAATGAAAACTTATGCATGAGATTTTTAATGAAAACTTATACATGAGATTTTTAATGAAAACTTATACATGAGATTGTTAATGAAAACTTATACATGAGATTTTTAATGAAAACTTAGGCATGATATTTATTAAAACTTATACATGAGATTTTTAATGAAAACTTATACATGAGATTTTTAATGAAAACTTATACATGAGATTTTTAATGAAAACTTATACATGAGATTTTTAATGAAAACTTATACATGAGATTTGTAATGAAACCTTATACTTGAGATTTTTAATGAAAACTTATACATGAGATTTTTAATGAAAACTTATACATGAGATTTTTAATGAAATCTTATGCATGAGATTTTGATTAAAACTTATACATGAAATTTTTAATGAAACCTTATACTTGAGATTTTTAATGAAAACTTATGCATGAGATTTTTAATGAAAACTTATACATGAGATTTTTAATGAAACCTTATACTTGAGATTTTTAATGAAAACTTATACTTGGGATTTTTAATGAAAACTTATACTTGGGATTTTTAATGAAAACTTATACATGCGATTGTTTAATGTAAAATTATACATGCGATTTTTAGTGAAAACTTGTACATGCGATTTTAATTAAAACTTATACTTGGGATTTTTAATGAAACTTATACTTGAAATTTTTAATTAAAACTTATACTTGGGATTTTTAATGAAACTTATACTTGGGATTTTTAATGAAAACTTATGCATGAGATTATTCATGAAAACTTACACACAGGAGTTTTATTGAAAACTCATACATGAGATTTTTAATGAAAACTTATGCATGAGATTTTTAATGTAAACTTATGCATGAGATTTTGATGAAAACTTATACATGAGATTTTTAATGAAACCTTATACTTGAGATTTTTAATGAAAACTTATACTTGGGATTTTTTATGAAAACGTATACTTGGGATGTTTAATGAAAACTTATACATGCGATTTTTTAATGTAAACTTATACATGCGATTTTTAATGAAAACTTGTACATGCGATTTTAATTAAAACTTATACTTGGGATTTTTAATGAAACTTATACTTGAAATTTTTAATTAAAACTTATACTTGGGATTTTTAATGAACACTTATACTTGAGATTTTTAATGAAAACTTATACTTTACATTTTTAATGAAAACCTATACATGGGATTTTCAATGAAACTTTATACTAGGGATTTTTAATGAAAACTTATGCATGATATTTTTAATGAAAACTTATACTTGAGATTTTTAATGAAACTTATGCATGAGATTTTCAATTAAAACTTATACATGAGATGTTTAATGAAACCTTATACTTGAGATTTTTAATGAAAACTTATACATGAGATTTTTAATGAAAACTTATGCATGAGATTTTTAATGAAAACTTGTGCATGAGATTTTTACTGAAAACTTATACATGAGATTTTTAATTAAACCTTATACTTGAGATATTTAATGAAAACTTATGCATGAGATTTTTAATGAAAACTTATGCATGAGATTTTTAATGAAAACTTATACGTGGGATTTTAAATGAAAACTTGTGCATGATATTTTTAATGAAAACTTATTCATGATATTTTTAATGAAAAGTTATTCATGAGATTTTTTATGAAAATTCATGCATGATATTTTTAATGAAAACTTATGCATAAGATTTTTAATGAAAACTTATACTTGAGATTTTTAATGAAACCTTATACTTGAGATTTTTAATGAAGATTTATGCATGAGATTTTCAATTAAAACTTATACATGAGATTTTAAATAAACACTTATATATGAGATATTTAATTAAAACTTATACATGGGATTTTTACTAAAAACGTAGACATGGGATTTGCAATGAAATCTTATACATGAGATTTTTAATGAAAACTTGTACATGAGATTTTTAATGAAAACTTATACATGGGATTTTTAATGAAAACTTATACATGAGATTTTAAATGAAAACTTATGCATGAGATTTTTAATGAAAACTTATACTTGAGATTTTTAATAAAAACTCATACGTGGGATTTTTAATGAAAACTTATACATTAGATTTTTAATGAAATCTTATACATGGGATTTTTAATAAAAACTTATACATGAGATTTTTAATGAAAACTTATACATGGGAATTTCAATGAAAACTTATACATGAAATTTTTAATGAAAACTTTTGCATGAGATTTTTAATGAAACTTATACTTGAGATTTTTAATGAAAACTTATAGGTGGGATTTTTAATGAAAACTTATATATGGGATTTTTAATTAAATCTTATACATGAGAGTGTAATGAAAACTTATACATGAGATTTTTAATGAAAAACACCTGAGATTTTTAATCAAAACTTATACATGAGATTTTTAATGAAATCTTATACATGAGATTTTTAATGAAATCTTATACTTGCAATTTTTAATGCAAACTTGTACAAGAGATGTTTAAGTGAACCCTCTACGTGATATCTTTAATGAAAACTTACACATGAGATTTTTATTAAAACTTATACATGAAATTTTTAATGAAAACTTATACATGAGATTTTTAATGAAAACTTATACATGAGATTTTTAATGAAAACTTATACATGATATTTTTTATTAAAACTTATACGTGATATTTTTAATTAAAACTTATGCATGAGATTTTTAATGAAAATTTATACATGAGATTTTTAATGAAACCTTATACTTGGGATTTTTAATGAAAACTTATACATGAGATTTTGGATGAAAACTTACACATGCGATTTTTTATTAAACCTTATACTTGGGATTTTTAATGAAACCTCATACATAAAATTTTTGATGAAAACTTATACTTGAGATTGTTAATGAAAACTTATACATGAGATTTTTAATGAAAACTTATACTTGCGATTTTTAATGAAAACTTATGCATGAGATTTTTAATGAAAACTCATACTTGATATTTTTAATGAAAACTTATGCATGATATGGAAATGAAAACTTACACATAAGATTTTTAATGAAAACTCATACATGAGATTTTTAATGAAAACTTATGCATGAGATGTTTAATGAAAACTTATGCATGAGATTTTTAATGAAAACTTATACATGAGATTTTTAATGAAACCTTATAATTGAGATTTTTAAGTAAAAGTTATGCATGAGATTTTTAATGAAAACTAATACATGAGATTTTTAATGAAAACTTATACATGCGATTTTTAATGAAAACTTATACATGCGATTTTTAATGTAAAATTATACATGCGATTTTTAATGAAAACTTGTACATGCGATTTTAATGAAAACTTATACTTGGGATTTTTACTGAAACTTATACATGAAATTTTTGATTAAAACTTATACTTGGGATTTTTAATGAACACTTATACTTGAGATTTTCAATTAAAACTTATACTTGAGATTTTTAATGAAAACTTATACATAAGATTTTTAATGAAAACTTATACATGAGATTTTTAATGACAACTTATACTTGAGATTTGTAATGAAAACTTGTGCATGAGATTGTAAATGAAAACTTATACGTGAGATTTTTAATGAAAACTTATACGTGGGAGTTTTAATGAAAACTTATGCATGAGATTTGTAATGAAAACTTATACATGAGATTTTTAATGAAAACTTATGCATGATATTTTTAATAAAAACTGATGCATTAGATTTTTAATGAAAACTTATACTTGAGATTTTTAATGAAAATTGTACATGAGATTTTTTGTGAAAACTTATACATGAGATTTTTAATGAAAACTTATACTTGGGATTATTAATGAAAACTTATACATGAGATTTTTAATGAAACCTTATACTTGGGATTTTAAAGTAAAACTTATACTTGAGATTTTTCAATAAAACTTATACATGGGATTTTTAATGAAAACTTATACAGGAGATTTTAATGAAAACTTATACATGAGATTTTTAATGAAAACTTATGCATGAGATTTTTTATTAAACCTCATACATGAGATGTTTAATTAAATCTTTTACATAGGATTTTTAATGAAAACTTATACATGAGTTTTTAATAAAAAACTTATGCATGAGATTTTTAATGAAAACTTATACATGAGATTTTTAATGAAAAGTTATATATGAGATTTTTAATGATAACTTATGCATGAGATTTTAATGAAAACTTATGCATGAGATTTTGTATGAAAACTTATGCATGAGTTTTTGAATGAAAAGTTATATATGAGATTTTTAATGATAACTTATACATGAGATTTTTAATGATAACTTATGAATGAGATTTTTCATGAAAACTTATGCATGAGATTTTTACTGAAAACTAATACATGAGATTTTTATGGAACTTATACTTGAGATTTTTAATGAAAACTTATGCATGAGATTTTTAGTGAAACCTTATACTTGAGATTTTTAATGAAAACTTATACATGAGATTTTTAATGAAAACTTATACATGCGATTTTTTATTAAACCTTATACTTGGGATTTTTAATGAAAACTCATACATGAGATTTTTAATGAAAACTTATACTTGAGATGTTTAATGAAAACTTATACATGAGATATTTAATGAAAATTTACACGTGAGATTTTTAATGAAAACTTATGCATGAGATTTGTAATGACAACTCATACTTGATATTTTGAATGAAAACTTATGCATGAGATTTTTAATGAAAACTTACACATAAGATTTTTGTTGAAAACTCATACATGAGATTTTACATGAAAACTTATGCATGAGATTTTTAATGAAAACTTATGCATGAGATTTTGAGGAAAACTTATACATGAGATTTTTAATGAAAACCTATACTTGGGATTTTTAATGAAAACTTATACTTGGGATTTTTAATGAACACTTATACATGCGATTTTTAATGTAAAATTATACATGCGATTTTTAATGAAAACTTGTACATGCGATTTTAATGAAAACTTATACTTGGGATTTTTAATGAAACTTATACTTGAAATTTTTAATTAAAACTTATACTTGGGATTTTTAATGAACACTTATACTTGAGATTTTCAATTAAAACTTATACTTGAGATTTTTAATGAAAACTTATACATGAGATTTTTACTGAAAACTTATACATGAGAGTTTTAATGAAAACTTATACTTTAGATTTGTAATGAAAACTTGTGCATGAGATTGTAAATGAAAACTTATACGTGAGATTTTTAATGAAAACTTATACGGTGGATTTTTAATGAAAACTTATGCATGAGATTTTTAATGAAAACTTATGCATGATATGTGTAATGAAAACTTATACATGAGATTTGTAATGAAAACTCATGCATGATATTTTTAATCAAACCTTATGCATTAGATTTTTAATGAAAACTTATACATGGGATTTTTAATGAAAACTTGTACATGAGATTTTTGTGAAAACTTATACATGAGATTTTTAATGAAAACTTATACTTTGGATTTTTAATGAAAACTTATACATGAGATTTTAATGAAGCCTTCTACTTGGTATTTTTAAGTAAACTTATACTTGAGATTTTTAATTAAAACTTATACTTGGGATTTTTTATGAACACTGACACTTGAGATTTTTAATGAAACCTTATACATGAGATTTTTAAACAAAACTGATGCATGAGATTTTTAATTAAAACTTATGCATGAGATTTTTCATGAAAACTTGGACATGAGATTTTTAATGAAAATTTATGCATGATATTTTTAATGAAAACTTATGCATAAGATGTTTAATGAAAACTTATACTTGAGATTTTTAATGAACAATTTTACATAAGATTTTTTATGAAAACTTATGCATGAGATTTTTAATAAAAACTTATACATGAGATTTTTAATAAACACTTATATATGAGATTTTTAATGAAAACTTCTACATGGGATTTTTAATAAAAACTTATACATGAGATTTTTAATGAAAACTTGTACATCAGATTTGAATTGAAAACTTATACATGAGATTTTTAATGAAAACTTATGCATGGGATTTTTAATGAACACTTTTACATGAGATTTTTAATGAAAACTTATACGTGGGATTTTTAATGACAACTTATACATGGGATTTTAATTAAATCTTATACATGGGATTTTTAATGAAAACTTATACTTGAGATTTTTAATGAAAACTTATACATGGGATTTTTAATGCAAATTGTACAGGAGATTTTTAATGAAAACTTATGAATGAGATTTTTAATGAAAACTTATACGGGAGATTTTTAATTAAAACTTATAGGTGGGATTTTTAATGAAAACTTATACATGGGATTTTTTATTAAATCTTATACATGAGATTTGTAATGAAAACCCGTGAGATTTTTAATGAAAACTTATACATGCGATTTTTAATGAAATCTTATACTTGAAATTTTTAATGAAATCTTTTACTTGAAATTTTTAATGCAAACTTGTACAAGAGATGTTTAATGGGACCCTCTACGTGATATTTTTAATGAAGACTTACACATGAGATTTTTGATGAAAACTTATACATGAGATTTTTAATGAAAACTTATACATGATATTTTTTATGAAAACTTATACATGAGATTTATAATGAAAATTTATGCATGATATTTTAAATGAAAACTTATGCATAAGATTTGTAATGAAAAGTTTTACTTGAGATTTTTAATGAAAACTTATGCATGAGATTTTTAATGAGAACTTATACATGATATTTTTTATGAGAACTTATGCATGAGATTTTTAATGACAACTTATACGTGGGATTTTTAATGAAATCTTATACATGCGATTTTTGATAAAATCTTATACATGGGATTTTTAATGAAATCTTATACATGGGATTTTTTATGAAAACTTATTCATGAGATTTTGAATGAAAACTTATACATGAGATTTTTGATGAAAACTGATACATGAGATTTTGAATGAAAACTTATGCATGAGATTTTTAATGAAAACTTACACATAAGATTTTTGTTGAAAACTCATAGATGAGATTTTACATGAAAACTTATGCATGAGATTTTTAATGAAAACTTATGCATGAGATTTTGAGGAAAACTTATACATGAGATTTTTAATGAAAACTTATACTTGGGATTTTTAATGAAAACTTATACTTGGGATTTTTAATGAACACTTATACATGCGATTTTTAATGTAAAATTATACATGCGATTTTTAATGAAAACTTGTACATGCGATTTTAATGAAAACTTATACTTGGGATTTTTAATGAAACTTATACTTGAAATTTTTAATTAAAACTTATACTTGGGATTTTTAATGAACACTTATACTTGAGATTTTCAATTAAAACTTATACTTGAGATTTTTAATGAAAACTTATACATGAGATTTTTACTGAAAACTTATACATGAGAGTTTTAATGAAAACTTATACTTTAGATTTGTAATGAAAACTTGTGCATGAGATTGTAAATGAAAACTTATACGTGAGATTTTTAATGAAAACTTATACGGTGGATTTTTAATGAAAACTTATGCATGAGATTTTTAATGAAAACTTATGCATGATATTTGTAATGAAAACTTATACATGAGATTTGTAATGAAAACTCATGCATGATATTTTTAATCAAACCTTATGCATTAGATTTTTAATGAAAACTTATACATGGGATTTTTAATGAAAACTTGTACATGAGATTTTTGTGAAAACTTATACATGAGATTTTTAATGAAAACTTATACTTGGGATTTTTAATGAAAACTTATACATGAGATTTTAATGAAACCTTCTACTTGGTATTTTTAAGTAAACTTATACTTGAGATTTTTAATTAAAACTTATACTTGGGATTTTTTATGAACACTGACACTTGAGATTTTTAATGAAACCTTATACATGAGATTTTTAAACAAAACTGATGCATGAGATTTTTAATTAAAACTTATGCATGAGATTTTTCATGAAAACTTGGACATGAGATTTTTAATGAAAATTTATGCATGATATTTTTAATGAAAACTTATGCATAAGATGTTTAATGAAAACTTATACTTGAGATTTTTAATGAACAATTTTACATAAGATTTTTTATGAAAACTTATGCATGAGATTTTTAATAAAAACTTATACATGAGATTTTTAATAAACACTTATATATGAGATTTTTAATGAAAACTTCTACATGGGATTTTTAATAAAAACTTATACATGAGATTTTTAATGAAAACTTGTACATCAGATTTGAATTGAAAACTTATACATGAGATTTTTAATGAAAACTTATGCATGGGATTTTTAATGAACACTTTTACATGAGATTTTTAATGAAAACTTATACGTGGGATTTTTAATGACAACTTATACATGGGATTTTAATTAAATCTTATACATGGGATTTTTAATGAAAACTTATACTTGAGATTTTTAATGAAAACTTATACATGGGATTTTTAATGCAAATTGTACAGGAGATTTTTAATGAAAACTTATGAATGAGATTTTTAATGAAAACTTATACGGGAGATTTTTAATTAAAACTTATAGGTGGGATTTTTAATGAAAACTTATACATGGGATTTTTTATTAAATCTTATACATGAGATTTGTAATGAAAACCCCTGAGATTTTTAATGAAAACTTATACATGCGATTTTTAATGAAATCTTATACTTGAAATTTTTAATGAAATCTTTTACTTGAAATTTTTAATGCAAACTTGTACAAGAGATGTTTAATGGGACCCTCTACGTGATATTTTTAATGAAGACTTACACATGAGATTTTTGATGAAAACTTATACATGAGATTTTTAATGAAAACTTATACATGATATTTTTTATGAAAACTTATACATGAGATTTATAATGAAAATTTATGCATGATATTTTAAATGAAAACTTATGCATAAGATTTGTAATGAAAAGTTTTACTTGAGATTTTTAATGAAAACTTATGCATGAGATTTTTAATGAGAACTTATACATGATATTTTTTATGAGAACTTATGCATGAGATTTTTAATGACAACTTATACGTGGGATTTTTAATGAAATCTTATACATGCGATTTTTGATAAAATCTTATACATGGGATTTTTAATGAAATCTTATACATGGGATTTTTTATGAAAACTTATTCATGAGATTTTGAATGAAAACTTATACATGAGATTTTTGATGAAAACTTATACATGAGATTTTGAATGAAAACTTATGCATGAGATTTTTAATGAAAACTTACACATAAGATTTTTGTTGAAAACTCATACATGAGATTTTACATGAAAACTTATGCATGAGATTTTTAATGAAAACTTATGCATGAGATTTTGAGGAAAACTTATACATGAGATTTTTAATGAAAACTTATACTTGGGATTTTTAATGAAAACTTATACTTGGGATTTTTAATGAACACTTATACATGCGATTTTTAATGTAAAATTATACATGCGATTTTTAATGAAAACTTGTACATGCGATTTTAATGAAAACTTATACTTGGGATTTTTAATGAAACTTATACTTGAAATTTTTAATTAAAACTTATACTTGGGATTTTTAATGAACACTTATACTTGAGATTTTCAATTAAAACTTATACTTGAGATTTTTAATGAAAACTTATACATGAGATTTTTACTGAAAACTTATACATGAGAGTTTTAATGAAAACTTATACTTTAGATTTGTAATGAAAACTTGTGCATGAGATTGTAAATGAAAACTTATACGTGAGATTTTTAATGAAAACTTATACGGTGGATTTTTAATGAAAACTTATGCATGAGATTTTTAATGAAAACTTATGCATGATATTTGTAATGAAAACTTATACATGAGATTTGTAATGAAAACTCATGCATGATATTTTTAATCAAACCTTATGCATTAGATTTTTAATGAAAACTTATACATGGGATTTTTAATGAAAACTTGTACATGAGATTTTTGTGAAAACTTATACATGAGATTTTTAATGAAAACTTATACTTGGGATTTTTAATGAAAACTTATACATGAGATTTTAATGAAACCTTCTACTTGGTATTTTTAAGTAAACTTATACTTGAGATTTTTAATTAAAACTTATACTTGGGATTTTTTATGAACACTGACACTTGAGATTTTTAATGAAACCTTATACATGAGATTTTTAAACAAAACTGATGCATGAGATTTTTAATTAAAACTTATGCATGAGATTTTTCATGAAAACTTGGACATGAGATTTTTAATGAAAATTTATGCATGATATTTTTAATGAAAACTTATGCATAAGATGTTTAATGAAAACTTATACTTGAGATTTTTAATGAACAATTTTACATAAGATTTTTTATGAAAACTTATGCATGAGATTTTTAATAAAAACTTATACATGAGATTTTTAATAAACACTTATATATGAGATTTTTAATGAAAACTTCTACATGGGATTTTTAATAAAAACTTATACATGAGATTTTTAATGAAAACTTGTACATCAGATTTGAATTGAAAACTTATACATGAGATTTTTAATGAAAACTTATGCATGGGATTTTTAATGAACACTTTTACATGAGATTTTTAATGAAAACTTATACGTGGGATTTTTAATGACAACTTATACATGGGATTTTAATTAAATCTTATACATGGGATTTTTAATGAAAACTTATACTTGAGATTTTTAATGAAAACTTATACATGGGATTTTTAATGCAAATTGTACAGGAGATTTTTAATGAAAACTTATGAATGAGATTTTTAATGAAAACTTATACGGGAGATTTTTAATTAAAACTTATAGGTGGGATTTTTAATGAAAACTTATACATGGGATTTTTTATTAAATCTTATACATGAGATTTGTAATGAAAACCCCTGAGATTTTTAATGAAAACTTATACATGCGATTTTTAATGAAATCTTATACTTGAAATTTTTAATGAAATCTTTTACTTGAAATTTTTAATGCAAACTTGTACAAGAGATGTTTAATGGGACCCTCTACGTGATATTTTTAATGAAGACTTACACATGAGATTTTTGATGAAAACTTATACATGCGATTTTTAATGAAAACTTATACATGATATTTTTTATGAAAACTTATACATGAGATTTATAATGAAAATTTATGCATGATATTTTAAATGAAAACTTATGCATAAGATTTGTAATGAAAAGTTTTACTTGAGATTTTTAATGAAAACTTATGCATGAGATTTTTAATGAGAACTTATACATGATATTTTTTATGAGAACTTTTACATGAGATTTTTAATGAAAACTTATACGTGGGATTTTTAATGACAACTTATACATGGGATTTTAATTAAATCTTATACATGGGATTTTTAATGAAAACTTATACTTGAGATTTTTAATGAAAACTTATACATGGGATTTTTAATGCAAATTGTACAGGAGATTTTTAATGAAAACTTATGAATGAGATTTTTAATGAAAACTTATACGGGAGATTTTTGATTAAAACTTATAGGTGGGATTTTTAATGAAAACTTATACATGGGATTTTTTATTAAATCTTATACATGAGATTTGTAATGAAAACCCCTGAGATTTTTAATGAAAACTTATACATGCGATTTTTAATGAAATCTTATACTTGAAATTTTTAATGAAATCTTTTACTTGAAATTTTTAATGCAAACTTGTACAAGAGATGTTTAATGGGACCCTCTACGTGATATTTTTAATGAAGACTTACACATGAGATTTTTGATGAAAACTTATACATGAGATTTTTAATGAAAACTTATACATGATATTTTTTATGAAAACTTATACATGAGATTTATAATGAAAATTTATGCATGATATTTTAATGAAAACTTATTCATGAGATTTTGAATGAAAACTTATACATGAGATTTTTGATGAAAACTTATACATGAGATTTTGAATGAAAACTCATACATGAGATTTTTAATGAACACTTATACATGGGAATTTTGATGAAAACTGATGCATGAGATTTTTAATAAAAACTTATGCATGAGATTTTTAATGAAAACTTATACTTGATATTTTTAATGAAAACTTATACGTGGGATTTTTAATGAAAACTTATACATGGGATTTTTAATGAAATCTTATACATGCGATTTTTAATGAAAACTTATACATGAGATTTTTAATGAACAACACCTGAGATTTTTAATGAAAACTTATACATGAGATTTTTAATTAAATCTTATACATGAGATTTTTAATGAAATCTTTTACTTGAAATTTTTAATGCAAACTTGTACAAGAGATGTTTAATGGAACCCTCTACGTGATATTTTTAATGAAAACTTACACATGAGATTTTTGATGAAAACTTATTCATGAGATTTTTAATGAAAACTTATGCATGAAATTTTTAATGAAAACTTATACATGAGATTTTTAATTAAAACTTATGCATGACATTTTTAATGAAAACTTATGCATTAGATTTTTAATGAAAACTTATACATGAGATTTTTAATTAAAACTTATACATGAGATTTTTAATGAAAACTTATATATGATATTTTTATGAAAACTTGTGCATCAGATTTTTAATGAAATCCTGTGCATTAGATTTTTAATGGAATCTTATACATTAGATTTTTAATGGAAACTTATACTTGAGATTTTTAATGAAAACTTATACATGATATTTTTAATGAAAACTTATACTTTAGGCAAAGAAATACATCCAACACTCTAAGTATTTGTGTGGCAAAGTTATAAAATGCACTGGATACGGCAATAGAAGCAAGAATCATAGCTTTTAATGTATTCAGAACCATTTACAGCGTTTGCTTCGAAGTGTTCTCAATCAAATTAAATCTTACAATATGCCTGGATGAATACTTAATATAATTTTGTATTCTAGAAACGAAAAATTTCAGGTTGTCCCTGATATTTATAACGATGTGTGCCTGAGTCGACCCTGACATCTTTATTCCCTCTAATCTGATATCATTGCCCGTGCATATTGGCTGACACTACGATTTATAAAAGGCTCGAGAGAAAGACGGGTGTATACAAATTCGGACAATGATAAAAACTATAACAAACGATTTTGGTCTGCGGGCGAATGATGTCGTAATAGAATGAATATATGCTTTTCCACTTTGGCAACCACATAATAGCTTAACTACAATCCTCCATGATGAATAACACCATACTTAAGATCACATTACTGAAAACTTAGGCTAAACATTCTCATGTCACATGGATTCGAACTAATGTTTTCTAGCAGATTTCTTTGCTCCAATGTGCTAAAAAAATACTCATGTAAACAGCCGTCTATATCTTTACAAAGCCACAATTTGCAAACGTCTAGAGTATCGTTGGACTCTTATGTTTACCACTTGCCTGTGTCCCATATAGAGTGCACGATAGAGTTTCAAATCTATAGATTCCGCACTATCGGCCATGTTCACAGTTCTGTATTGTTACCGCAATATGGCATTGTTGTGCATACTTTGCAAGTAATTAAATCGAACTTTTTTTCTGATATACTCATAACACTTGTGCCTCGTTGATGTACATCATGCCGTATAGTGCCAGCGAAATATAATCTTGATAACATGCGTCTCCCATCACTAAAATCAAAAAGTAGGACATTACCATTCGATGCAGCTTTTTTTTCTGTTGTAGCAGACCTACATGTGTTTCCTACGAATGGACTGATCCATACAAAATCAATACAGAAGACAAAGTTTTCAGGCAGAAGCCGATATCTGGTGGGCCAACCATTACTGTTGTATGTTCTCAAGACATATTTTACTCTATTACCGTGTTATATATTCCTTGTAGCCCGTTAACAAGAGTCGAAAAGGTGCCGACAAAAAGATTCGAAAACACTATAGCGTGGTAAACAAGTTTAAACGCCCCAGTTTTGTATAACTGTCAAAAGGGTTTTAAAACCTCACGCGCGGAACACAAGTTATAACAACTAGTTTTGAATAAAAGTGGAGTAAAAATTCGAAAAACTCACCCAGAGAACACGAGTTTAAATACTCTGAGATTTTTATGACACTTAAAAAACAATGCATTGTCCGGACATCAACAAAACAACATCATTCTGTGTTGAAAAAAAAATGATGGAAGTCGCGTTTGCAATAATAAACTATCAGTGCAGGGTGTCACGATTAACACCAATTGATCGATTCGATACCCGCGATAGAAGTCATACATAACTTCATTAGCAAGGACCTAATAATTTCGGCTACCGTTAACCGAAAGAAATGCTGCTGCATTTAAACATTTATTTCTTAAATGCTTTTTAATGTCTGGCAGAGTGATCCTATATTTATACAATAATCTATGCATAAGAGTTGAATTGACCGATTTAATTCAACTGAATGCGCTCAACGATAAGAAACCAGTTATTAAAGGGGCTGACATAATTATTTACTATAATAATTATACAGACAATAGTGTGTCATCCTTTCGGAAATCATCAGTGCAGGGTGTTACAATTAACACCAGTCAATAGATTCGAACCCGTCGACAGAAGTCATCCCTGATTTCATAAGCAAGGATCTACTCCATTCGGCTCAGTTAAACGCAAGAAATGCTGCTGAATTTAAACATTTATTTTTGTAAATATATATATGTATATGTATGTATATATATACACACACATAAATATACATATATATATATATATGTATATATATAATATATATATATTAATATATGTATATATAACATGTGTGTGTACATTTCCTTACGCAATAACTTTGTCAATTTTCAGTCTACAGACTCGAAATTAAATATACAGGGTACGGAGATTTGGTGAAAATATTTGTAATCCGTTTTCGGCCAGAAATTTGGCTGTTAAGGGTTCAAAGTTCAATGATTTAATCTTTGAGAACAATACTAAACTCCTCCCCCAATTTTGGGTATAAACAATTGAAATTTTAGATATTGGTTTCTTGGACATGGATCTAACTTAATAACTTGATTTGAGCCCAAAATAATAAATGCTAAGAGGTCATAATTGGGGTCAAAGTTTTAAAAAATTGACCTCTGCGATCTATAGCAAGTTACTCAGACAATTTCTGGTCTAAACATTTGAAATTTTAGATAAAGGGTATTCAGAGATATGGTAAGCAAGGTTTGGGTCGAAACTTTTTAGCTACCAATATATAAATGTATGTATGCATGTATGTATGTTTGCATGCCTGCCTAAACTATCAACAGAGGCAACGGATTTTTACAAGATCAGTATCGTTTTGAAGTTCGATCTTTCAGACGACAAATATCGAAAAATTGGCTAAAAAAAAACATTTATACCTTCACCTTCAACTGGACATTTTCTACATGGCGGTCGCTTTAATCGCCGATATTTTTTAAAGTCACCCTCTTCTTTCGATTGTCTAGCCTTAATTTTGACCTACGTCATTTTCAGTTTGGCGGTGGCCGTAATAGTAAAGACGTAAGGTTTTTCTCCGTTCTTTTCGTCCTTCGCGGTACGGGTTCGAGCCTGCCTACCTACTACAATTATTTTTGTTTTGCTCAACACACATATCCAAACACCCGAGCTTTAATTCCAGTATATATATATATATATATATATATATATATATATATATATATATATATATATATATATATATATATATATATATATATATATAAGGATGTAGGTTTTACCTGATATACGCAATGGTAAATGCAGATAATTTAATCCCAACCGAATAAAAACGCTCATTACGCAATAGAGAGTAGGGCTTATTATAAGAGAAAGAACATTAAAATTGTAAACTGGAACTTTACAATCAACACTCTTATTTTTCGGCTGAATATTCAAAAAATCAATTTACAAAGTCCTAATTCGGCGGAGTTTCAAAGAATGATATTCTTGTTATAATTCTCATCAGATTTCTTTATGTCCTCGTATGAGAAGAATAACAATAATAGCATTCTTTGTAAATCCACGGAATAAGGACTTTGTAAATTGTGTTTTTTTTTGGGGGGGGGTATCTGTAGAACAATTGATTTTAATTGTATATATATATATATATATATATATATATATATATATATATACTACACTTTGAGATATTAAATCTTTTATTCATGTTAAAAATACAGTCAAAATCAACGATGAACAAAAAACTTAGGCACATGGCCAACTCAAAATTTATTTGCTTCCCCACCAAAGCAAATTCGGCGCAAGGCCGTTTTTAATGTGGGGTAAAAACCAGCTCCCCTAAAAGTAGGCAAAAAGGGGGCAATCTTGTTACCAAAAATAATTGCCCCAGTATAGAGGGTTTCCTCTCCATTGACTGTTACAAATGATCTTAAGTGCAGCATCTGCAGAACAGATGGTATTTATTTGCTCCCCCACCGAGCAAATTAGGCACAAGGCCGATTTTTAATGTGAGGAGTGAAGGGAGGGGGAAGGGAAAAAGGGGACCAGCTCCCGAGAGGAGAGAAATGGGAGCTGGTTAAAGGTCAAGCATGTGGGGTTGCCCCCCCATCTGGTCTTTGCTAGTCATAGCTAGTCCTAGCTAGTCATAGCTTGCAGCATCTGCAGAACAGATACTACACTTTGATCTTGGCCAAAACCAAGTAGCCTTGCTTGTATAATAGCTTGCAACCAAAATATGCATATATATATATATATATATATATATATATATATATATATATATATATATATATATATATATATGTGCGTGTGTGTGTGGGTGTTTGTGTGTGTGTACGCGCACGCGCGTGTATGTGTGTGAAACGATATTTTATCGGGTTGACAACAAAGTCATTACGGTGTTTAACTTTTAAATTCTGATAAACACATCTCGCCCCGGACAAAAATATTTTGCTCAAAATAAGCAACCATCAGAATAACACACTTTTGCCAACGCAAAAACAAGTGTATTTAAAAGAGTTACATTAAAATCTTGCGCTTTGACGTCGATGAAGTCGCTGAAGGCGTGTTTGATATCGCTACGGTTTAGGGGCAATTTCTCGCGCAGACAGTTTCCGAGATGCTTAGAATGTGGTAATCGGAAAGTGAGAGGTCTGCAGAATATGGTGAATTAAGCAGAGTTTCGTAGGCCAATCGTTCAACTTTTGCAGCGTCGATTTAGCAACATGTGGTCGTAGAGGAAAATAGAGCCTTTTCTGTTAACTAATGCTGGGCGTTGTTCTCCAAGTTTATTTAAATACTGTTTTTTATTATATCACCCTATCAATAATTTTAATTTTTTCTTATTAATATTTTCATTTATTTACTTTAAATGTGCATATCCATTGTTATATTAAGGAATACTCCCAGTGCTAGCAACCTAATTGTGTTGTATGAACTGAATTACGCCATGAAAATTAGATGTAAGAAATTTACCATTAATTGTTGTTATTTGTCAAGTTGTAATGTTAAGTTTCGAAAACAAAAAATCAAATCTAAGTCTTTACTCTACATATATATATATATATATGTATGTATATATATATATATATATATATATATATATATATACCAAACTTCAAAGGAGAAGAAAAAAATGAAAAAAAGATAACAACAATCGCTCCTTTTGATAATGTGTCGCAAAAACTTTTGACCTTTGCAGACGCGTGTTCAATAAATGAAATAACAACACAAACGTATAACATGGGGTGCAAGGTTCAAATCCCGTTGGTTTCAAATAAAGACTCGATTATTTTCCTAATAATAATATATATATTTTCACTACACCGATGAAGACTGAAGGATCGGTCGAAAATTATGTACTTATGAAAAAAGTTTTTAATTTTTTTTTTCATAATATTATTATTTTGTATTCCTGCACGTCACCAATTAAAAACGAATAAAGAAAAGTTATAAGCTTTTATACTTTTCGCATTCTTTTTATTCATATATATATATATATATATATATATATATATATATATATATATATATATATATATATATATATATATATATATAACTCATCGGATTTATTCAAAACCAATAAATAAATGATTCTTAACATATCAGTTACATTCAACCATGAGATACTTTTTGTGTCACAAAGTCAAATGTGAGAAATTTTGAAAGAGAATAAACATCAGGAAATTGAACACGCATAAATGCATATATTCGTGTAATATATTCTTAAAATCTTCATTATTTATTAAGGGAAAAATGGCATGATGCTCTGATCAGAAAACTCATATAATATGGTATCACAGGTCAAATGCTTACCATAATTGAGTACTCCTTAAATAAAAGAAGAATCCAAGCTATCCTCGATACCCGTACGTCAAACAATAAATGCGGGTGTACCTCAGGGGTCAATCATTGGATCATTGTTATTCCTGATATAAATGAAACCTGTCTATGGATATATCTGCTGAAAGAATTAATTTGTTGTTTTTCAAGTCGTTGTCTATTTAACCCATAGTTGAGACCCTAAGAAACACTACCAATCCAGGTCAGAGTGCGCCTGGGAGCAATTGCAATTAAAGGTGGCTCCACACTCCCCAAAGCCCGCAAGATGGGGCCCTCACCACTGGAGACACTTTAAGGTCATATCCAGGACAAAAAAATCTATAATTTGTTTTAAATATGTTTTTATTTGAATGTATACTTTCACGAACTCAGTTTTTTATTTTTTTTAATTTTTCTTTCATTTGTATCTTCTTCAGTTGTATGACAAGAAATACCCAAATCTCAACTAAGATCATGGTTGAGAAATGATTTTTTTTAATCGATAATTAATCGATTGCTTTAAAAATAATGAAAATAACGATTTTATAAATCACCAGTAAATCACTTGAAATTCAATTATTTCTTCTATTAATATATTTAAATATGAGTGAAATTCTTAAAACTTTGTGGTGCTGGTACAAACGATCTGATTAGACAAAACGGGCGTGACGTCATCCATATAATGCATCAATTTCATCTTGATATATGAAACATGACACGTACTTCTCTTTAAAACAAAGGGTGGATGAGAATGAAACACATGCCATCAACTGCTAAGCTTAGCATACTAATCGGATTTCATTCATCAATGAGAATATCGACGAAAAGAATTGTGATATCTATTTCACTCATTCTCTATTCAACAACAGTACAGAATTATATTTTATATCTGTTGTGTGTTAGTATTTGAATAATTGACGTGGAAACAACACAGAAACAGTTAAATAAATATGTGTCAACGAAAATACATGACTATAGTAAGTTAAGTATTATCAACTGCTAGACTAGTGATGACGGCCACACTCTCCGCATGCCCCTCTCTTACTAAACGGTAAACCGGTCCTCGTTATCCGGGTTTGCCATCATGGACGGAAGTGACGTCATTGAATGGTTCATTATTCTAGGCAGGACATTTGCGCCCCCAATACCCTCCTCCCATACTTTTTGTACTTAAAAGCTGTTACTACTTTTTTTTACATGGTAGTCACCATTTATCAAGGCCCGGAAGCCACTAAGGGATAAGGGTTATTGCGCGTACATTTATCAATGGGATAATATCGCGTTAACTGTTAGTAATGGAGATTTGATATGGCGTCTTATTAAGGGGGCAGTTTATCAGGAATTTGTTTATGTTGGATTTGAAGACATCAAATATGTAGTCAGATGGGAAAGGTAAACGGAATAGTGTTACACAGGCGTGCACTTCAAAGAAAGAAGTTTTGTTCATGGAATGTACGTTTTGATTTAGGCGCAGATAAAGAGTGGGGAAAATTATTGAAAGTAGTTTCAGCTAGCGGGCGTTTTTCGTGAAAGATTGGGGAGAGGGACCAGAGATTGAAGCTCAGACAAGCACTTGCCATAGAAATAACGATAAAACAAAAACAGACTCGCAACGTCTTTTCTGTGGGAGAGAGGTTGCAGAGAAGAGAAAAGGGCATCCCCCACTAAGCTTCGAAGATAAAGAGTGGGGAAATTATTGATAGTGGTTTCTTTCGTTTAGGATCGATCATTATTAGATCGGCAACCTTTCCGATTCGTCGTCCGTTGTTCACGTGTTGCTTGGGACGTTCGAGAACAAACGTCTCAGAAAGAGTGTCGATCGGTTCTTCCTCCAATGGTTGTGTATCGCTTGTGTCATCTGCGCAACATCTTAATTGGCTTTGATGAAGTTTATGGGTATGTTCCGGTCCTTGCACTATATATACTATATCACCGATTCTCTTACTGATCGTATCAACATCACGCAATCAGGTGTTATTTCTGTAACTTCTGAAGAAAACTCTGAGGGGTAATATCGAGGAGTGGTGATGTATTTAATTTGGAACGTGTCGCAAAAACTTTGGACTTTTGCAGACGTGAACTTAGTTCCATTGTCGCTTACAACGAAACGAGCAAACAGTTCATGTAAGACATTCATTGTTGTCCTAGTTTTCTGTCTTTTGAACCGAAATACCTCAGGCCATTTTGTGTTGCTATAGACTAGGATTAAGTAACAGATGCTGTGGAGCGAACATGCAAAGTCGATATGAATTCTAGACCACAGCTGGTCAGTCTTCGGCCAGGGTTTAGGGAAATAATTGGCATTTTTGACGTGTGGGCGCAACCTGTGCATGACTATTATCTCGAAGATAATACATCTCGAAGATGGCATGATCCATATTAGACCAGCAGGCGTGGTTTCTTATCAAGCTCTTCTTTCGTTTTTTCTTTCGTTTCTAACTAATTCGTGCAATGGGGCGTGCAAGCCATACATGTTCTTTATAAAGACTTGTAGTAGTAGTGGTAGTAGTAGTAGTATCAGGAATAGTAGTAGTTAAATCATGTCTCGGGATAAAATGATGTAAAGGAGGTGTATGTCAAAGATTCAATTTGGAGATATTCGCCAAAATTAATAACATTGATGTATTCGTCTACATTAATAGAACAGAGGTTTGAATCTAAACTATGACTGTATTGATCTTCCTATTTGGCAAACATTTGACTCATCTGTACGCCTGATGTACAAACAGTTAAACAATCTAGCTCAACCAGTTCATCTTAAAGGGTACACACCCAATATGTCCTCTTCCAATAAAAGTTTTTTTCTCCTGTGATGCTCCTGGCACTGAAGACCGATAAGCCGTAAGATAACCGAAATTCAAACAATCATTCATTAACTGAGCAACAGTATGAATGGTAGTCGTAAGAATACGATGCAAAGCAACTAAATTTTCTAAAACGATGGAGACAGTTTTTAATACTAAACACGGATTGGCTGATATTGCTAGCGCAGAATTAATCAGTTTATATTAATCAAGATTTAGGGTTTACAAGACAAAAAAACTGGATATTTGGTTCCCTATTTTAGTATAAAATTTAAGAATCAGAGTAAGTTTTACGGAGTTTACAGAGAGTTTAGTTGTCAATGTTGGCGTGTAGGAAGCGCATCGAAAACAACAGGAGATATATAATTAAGAACCTTACAAGATTCGCCGGAGTTGAGAATGATACTTTTTTGACAGTTTAGGATCTTTTTTCTAGTGTACATGACGGTATAACACACACACACATACACACACACCTCAATACATCAATTATGCTGCACTTACAAATTATGTTGTGTTATTATCGAAGTTATGCCACGAAAGCGATTATTTTGCTTGACTTTGCGGCATTCTTATTTATTTTTAATGTGGGTTCATATATTTCAAGATCGGTAACTGATATATTTCTATTTTCAGTTGCACAATTTACACGTTTTTATGTAATGGAATATGCTATATTTTTCTCGCATTCTAATCGCTACCGGCTGGGGATTTTCTCATTCAGTTTATTTGTTTTCTTTGGCAATAAATGTAATTGTATTTCCGGGTGCATCCGAATGCTTCTATAATCATGTCAAGTGTTCTATTTTCGTCACTCTCTACAATTTGTTATACGCCATGTTCAAAAACATAACTTTTATATATATAATGACCGTTTGTTTCTAAGATTTTACTATTTTCCTTTCTCGGGTCAATCTGTTTAATACGAGAATAAAAAGTAAGAGAAAGGCCAAGAACCTGAAAACATCATAAATACGTTCATACATATACGTAACTTAAACTGTTTTGATATGGCAAATACTGCACTAATAGACAAATGTCTTTGGTTTTGTTTTGACTGTACGTTAATAAATGGATGCCCTGTGGTGTTTATTTGCATAAACAGATATTTTCTGAATACAGTCTTAGACAACCTAAATATGTTTATGGAGGCAGGAATAATTTTGTCGAATCCAACAATTTTACATATTTGTTTAGTAATTTTATTTAAATAAAAAACGAGAAATAGATTTTTTGTAGAATCTTTCAGAATTTATGGAAATATATATGCATACTAACTGTAAACATTTCAGACATCAAAATATTTTAAAACTTTATCTCTGCTGATCCTGAAAATAGCATAACAACGCAAGGGGCCTGAAATGATTGGATTTTAATGGGCCCTTCTTTTATGAGTATTTAGACAGTAAAAATAGTTTTTAAGGGGGTAAAAAGAGGTAAAAATTAAACTAAAAATCGTACTATATGTTGTGCATTTATCTTAGATTATTTTTAATCAGTTCCTATGTTTTTACTTTCGGTTTCAGGTCTAACTGATGGCACAAAAATACTTTGTTATTACGTTTCAAATCACGATACAATAATGATGTATACACAAATCTAGACAAAGTAACATATCATATTCAGCGTATTTAACGACCGGTCAAAGACGGGCCACTTTCCAGCTAGTTAATTATATTATGGCATAAAAACACTTTATTATTACTTTTCAAATCACGATACTATAATGATGTATACCAAATCTAGACAAAGTAAAATATCATATTCAATATTTTACGACCGGACAAAGACGGGCCACTTCCCAGCTAGTTAATTATATATGTTGCAACTTCGCAATATTAGGAAAAAAACCCTTTACTGCTATAAAAAAAATCGAACATTGAAAATATAATTAAAGATATAAACATAGTAAGTAGAAAGTTAAACAAAAGGTATTACATTGTACATTGAAAATATATATGGTAAATATACTGTTATATATATGGTAAATATATTGCTATTTTCAGTGTTACAATTTACACATCTTTGCGCAACAAATTGTATTTGTAAGAAGACAATGCAAACCAACTTAATGTGCTATCAAATGATAGAGAGGGATTTTTAAATAGTGAAGAATGATGTGGCTAGCGCAGAAATAGTCGGTTATATTAATTAAGATTCACAGTAAAACGCCAAAAAAATCTGGATATTTGATTTCCTATTTTAGTCGAAAATTTAAGAATCAGATAAAGTTTTAGAGAGTGTTCAGTTTGCAGCAGTTATCAATGGTTAACGGATAGAGGTCGCCTCGAAAACATCGGGGAGATTACATTCAGAATTTGGCAAGATTAAGTGGAGTTGAGAATAATAAGCAGGGGAGTGATGCGACACCAAAGCTCTTGGCGGTTTAGGATTCCTTTTCTAATCAATTTTACGGTGTAACGCATACACATCTATAACTAGTTGCACTTACAAATGATATTGTGTTTTTATCGGAGTTTGACCACGAAAGAGATTATCTGGCTAGACTGCTTGCGACAGTATTATTTATTTTTAATGTGCGTTCATATATTTCAAAATCGGTAAATGATATATTGCTCGCTTCAGTGTTACACTTTAGCAAGTCCTTGATGTAAGGGAGTATGCAATATTTATCTCGTATTCTAATCGTTACTGGCTAAAGATTTTACCATTCCATTTATTTCTTTTCTTTGTCAATGAATGCAATTTTATTTCCTGCTCCCTCAGAATCCTTACAGTAGTATTTTGTTTTCCTCTCTCTCTCTCCCCCCCCTCTCTCTCTCTCTCTTCCATCTGTTTTACGCCATTTTTAAATGCGAAACATTTATATATATATATATATATGAGGACCTTTTGTCTCTAAGATGTAAATGTTTCTACTATTTTCCTGTGTCGAGTCAATCTATTTACTACAAAAATAAAGAATAAGAGAAAGGACAAGGACCTGACAACATCATAAATACGTTTATACATATACGTAACTTTAACTAGGTTGCTATGACAAATGTTGCACTAAAAGACAAATGTCTTAGGTTTTATATTAGATGTACAGGAATAAATTAAATTTGTGCCGTTTTTGTTGAATAAACAGATAAATATTTTCTGAATACAGTCTTGAACAACATTAATATGGTTATGGATGCAGGGATTATCTTGTCACTGTCAACAATTTAAATACGATTACCTCATCAATCATACCAATACCAACATTCCACAATTTTAACTATAATAACATATTATCGAAACATTTATTAGTTTTGCACATTAATTAAGTTAATTTTTAAAAAATAAAAAAAAACGAGAAATAGATTTTATGTAGAAAGTTTTAGAATTTATGAAAATATATATATATATATATATTTACACAGTGATCACCACTTATCAAGGCCACTCAGGGATAAGGGTTATTGCAAGTACATTACTTTAGTGTGGAGATTTGATGAAGTGTTTACTTAAGGGGGCAGTTTATTAGGAATTTGTTAACATTGGAATTGAAGACATCCAGGTTGTAGTCCGGTGGGAAGCAGGCAGACGGAATAGAGTTCAACAGGCGTGCAGTTCTAAGAAAGAAGCTTTGTTCATGGAATCCGCGTTTTGATTTAGGCACAGATATAGAATGGGGGAATTTTTCACAGTGTAATCAGCTAGACGGGTGTTTTTCGTGAAAGATTGGCGAGGGGGGACCAGAGATTGGAGTTCAGAGGAGCACCTGCCATGGAAATAACGATAAAACAAGGATAGGCTCGCAACGTCTTTTCTGTGGAAGAGAGGTTGCAGGGTAGAGAAAAGGGCACCCCACACTAAGCCACGAAGTCTATTTTGTACTCTGTCAAGGCAGGACAGGCTGTTTTAGCAGCTCCTGCCCAGATATGGCAACAGTATTCCATCCTTGGGCGTGCTTGGCTTTTATATAGATAGAGAATTGCATCAGTTGTGATATATCTTCTGGAGCGGTAGAAGGATCCCACCATTTTTCCAGCGACCTTGGCAACAGATTTGATGTATGTATTATAAATGAAAATATTTTAAATACCGAAGTATGTTCAAACTCTATCTCTCCTGGAACTGAAAGTTGTAGAACGACGCTCGGGGCTTGAACTGATTTTAATGGAGGGCCTTCATTTATGTGTTTTTAGACAGTTAAAATAGTTCTTAAGGGGTAAGAAGGGTAAAAATTAAAACAAAAGTCGTAATATCTTTTGTAAATTCATCTTAGTTTATTTTTAATCAGTTCATATGTGTGTCAGTTGAGAAAGCATCTGATCGGAAAACTGTGTTTTGCTTTTGGTTTAGATTCTAGTTAACGGCAACCAAATAGTTATTGTTACTTTTCAAATAAGGACATTACAATAATATATACGAAATCTAAACAACATAAATATATTTAGAAAATTTTACAACTGGACCAAGCCGGGCCACCAATCCTGCTAGGGAATTATATATGTTGCAACTTCGTAATACTAGAAAAAACATTTACTGCTATTAGGATAATCGAACAGTGCAAATATAATTAAAGATATAAATATAGTAAGTAGAAAGTAAAACAAAAGTATTACATTGCGCATTTCTCTAAATGACGATTTAAATCTCATTTATTTATTGTAAGAAAAGTTATTACTTTTGCATGTTTACTACCGAATGATAAACAAATATAAAATTTCGCTGTAGGAACTTTAAGATTTTTTATTCCATTTTCATACCTAACAAGGCACAGTGCCACGGTGATATAGGAGGCTACCATCGGGGCATAAGTTGCATGGATACTATGTAATATGTAGGGAGCTGAGCAGCGAGATTTCTGTTCACACTGACGCCGTCTGGCACGTCAAACATGAACAAACAAAACTAAATAAATTAGGCTTTTTTTTCTGTTTTAGCAAAATACATTCTATACCTGTGCTTTCAAACAATGCCGTCTACTTGAGTTTTCTAATTATTCAGTTTGTTAGTCATGAGATTAACAAAATCCGGCCCTCTCGACATCAGCCCAAAGGTCTCTTGCCGTTCCTGTGGGGCGGCACGTCCAGTTCACCCACCTTTTTGTTTACAAACATTACGCTTGTATAACCAGTCATTTTTCGCTTTCGACTTCACACCTACATTTTCTCCGGCGCAGAATGTTGAGTATTTTTACTTTTTCCTCTGATGCAAGCTTGCACATACCTCCTAATTAACATATATGCTTTTTTCGGCTATTGCTGCTAAGATCTTCCCAAGCCAGATATCCTACAGATCATGCCGATAATTTCCCATGAACTTATACGAGCTCTGTAATGATATCAACATGAACATATACAAATGCACGCATAGGTATGCACTTTTGATATGCTGCATTAAACCTGTGAACGTAAAACAATTATGTCATTATTAAATATTTTTCAACTTCTTATATATTATGAAAGCGGAAAAGGGGTCTTAGGCTTATTTCATCAGCTTCATATTTCCTGCTTTATTTATTTTATCTTATACTTCACAATTTCCATGAATTATGCTTCTGACTTAAGCGAGATTTTTGCTGTCTAAGTCATAATCTATTCAGCACCCACTTAGCGGTGGCAAGATTTTGGGCAATACTTGATAATTGGTTTACTACTTACATCAAGTGGGCATGTAAGGATATAAATCCAATAAACAAGTGTATGTATAACTATTTTGTTTTATTCATATTAAACAAAGTACATTTTTCCAATGGCATTCTATTTAAATAGATACACTACCGCAGCTATATAATTTAAGTTACGGATGAAATGGCTTTAACCTTGTACATAACACACACATACATAGCTACAAATGGAATTAATATATATATATATGTATATATACGTATATACATATATATAAATAATATGAATATATATATATATATATAAATGGCATAAAGCTGAACGTGGGTGTGTGTGTGCGTGTGTGTGTGTGCGTATGTGTGTCTGGTCACGAATAGGCTCCTATATGGTTAACTATTTTAAAAACCTGATTACATATAATGATATAAGATGTATCGAGAATCGGGAATTGGTATGTTTGATCTGGCAGAACGTTGGTTCATAAAAATTGTAGGGTCTATGTTCGCGACTGGACCCCAAAGTAGGGGGAAAAACAAATGAAAAAAAAAACCTTTTCAAGGGTTTTCGATATAGATATACATGAGAATACTTTGATAAGTATGTTTCAACTTAAATAGGGATGGTATAATAAAATTAGGGGGGCTGCGTTCGCGCCTGTACTCCATGGAAATATGACACACACTTTAAAAAAGGCATATATCTTTTTGCGTAAGTATGCTTTGATAATTTTGTTCCGTTTGAAGAAATAGTGTATAATAAAATTATTGGGCGTTCGTTCGCGCCTGATCTTCATAGAATGAAAATATGTCACAAAGGTTAGCAAGTTTTTTTTTAAAAGAGTGAGGGTACACAATAACACCTTGACTTTAATCTTAATTCACGTTAGATTTTATTTATTTATTTGAGTTGAATCATAATGTGTCGAATAAATTCACCTCATAAATGCACGTTCTTATTAAAGTGGAAGTTACAAAAAAGTCGGAATTTTAGACAATTCTCAACACAAATTTTGCATAACTCTGTTTTTTTCCTTCTCCACTTGCACGTGAACTCTTTAGATAAATAATAAAAAATAAAAGCGTTACTTGTTATTGTGTCAAAAGTAGGAAAAATCCTGCTAACCTGGTTACGTGTCTTTTAAAAACATTTACATGACATTTTATTGTTATTCATATTATTTATATTGATTTTGTTAGTGTACTAGAAGGAATTCCGTTGATTGCAACCCTTTCTGTGTGTTCTTTACATTACAATAGTACAACACTTACTCTGACGGCGCAATACTACACCGTTCAATACTGTAAAACGAAACGAAGCTGTTCCGCTTGAAAAGAGTAAAATTTTCTTCTTATTCATATTTATATCGATTATTTGCTTTAAAAACTAAAGTAATTACGTGTTTACATTTTTGATATCCCATTTTGCTGTTTCGGATTATTTTACTAAAGTAAGTAAAATTTCATTATTTTTCAAAACTGTTTTTGTTTCTTTGTTTTTCGATATTTCGTCGATATTATTTAGTAAGATTTTTTAGCAGAAAAGCCAATAAACGACTACTCGAAAAATATACAAGAATAAATGTTACCATAGTCAATAAGAGTTCAGTTCATGTTTTGTTATGGAATAGTTTTTAATGTCTTTTACTTGAAATAATTTCAGCGAACCGAAATTAAAACGAAATTTGAGGCGATAACTACTTAAATGAATTTATATATGAACTACACAATCCATAATCGAATATTCCTGAAGCACAAAATAACGAAAAACATTAAAATATGTTTATAAATATTCCTTACGTTGGCGGAACTGTCTTAAATTGTTAACACACAATGTTCAGGTCCCCCTTCTTCAAATTGAAAACGTGGCTCTCCATTTCAAAGTCGCTGCCATTTTGATTTTTTTAAACTGGTTCGTGAATTAAAAAAAACATTTTTACAAACTACTTAAAAATACAACCCAATGTACTTTTCTACCATAAAAGTAACTTTTATTGACTATGGTAACATTTATTTCTTGTATATTTATATTATTATATGTATATAACATTTTTTCTTTGTAAGGAAACATCATTTTGTTAGTCACTCTTGGCAACGAATGGAAATAAAGTTAAACTTAAAAAATAAAATTCGCGAAAATTATCTTTAGTTTCATCAATTTTCTTAGGATAAAATTTTCGAGTATCAAAACCTATCTCTTTACAACCCCCTCCATTTCATAACATATCATACTTTCATCAATCACAGTCCAGTTTATGTAGGCTGTTTTTGAACCCAGTCAACGCCGGGTTATTCTGCTAGTATATATATATATATATATATATATATATATATATATATATATATATATATATATATATATATATATGAAAACCTATAATAGATAGTTCTTAAGGTTTCGTCTTTTTCCTCTGGAGACATCATCACGATTGGATTTTTAAAAAATGTTGAGGGAACAGCGAAATAACTTTATGTTCCCTCTTACTTTGGGAATTTTTTTTTTTACAAATGTGTTTCGAGGTGTAGGATTATTCTATGTATATATAAATTTAGACGTCACATATTTACATATATACATGCAAATATACTGAATTAATTTACTACATTAATGGGGGCTAAAATGTAGAATTCTTTTCTCTGCTTTATGGAATTGGTATTTTAAATGAGTGCAGGTTCGAAAAGTCTTCGTTCAAATCTTTTCTGTACGAATTTTGTGATTTTTGCACGGGCAAAGTTAAACGAGTGTCGCGAAGTGGGTGAATAAATATTATAACATATTCAATGGTTCAATAAAATAGAAGTCCAGAAAAGCAAATAAAAACATAATAAATCTGGAGTAAAATGGTTTAAAAGAAACGAATGTGTATGTAAACAAATGGTGGGGTGTTCATAGGTTCCCAGCAGTTCGTTTAATGTTGGAAGATGCAAATATCAGATTATGAGAATGTGTTAAGGAAAACTAATTAGCTTTGTCAGATTTCGCTAGGGAGAAATTATTATCTATAAATACGAAAATGTAAAGATTATAATATGTGTATGTGCCGAATTACTAGTTAAGACAGGCTAAAATCCAGCATAGTAGGAATTTGTAGAAATGGTGCCGCTGTACATTGGAGTGGTGGGAACACAAAATAGTAAGAAAGAAAAACAGGAACGACTTTCTCTAAAGATAGTGAGATTGTGTTCCTGTCGCTCGTCGAATGAAACGTAAGATTTTATTATACGCCCAAATGTGTATATAATGGCCTGCTTATGTTACACAAGATAATGGGTGATAGACTAGACTTTATAAATTTGTATGTGACATCTGTTGTTGCAAACCTACGGTATTTTGCCCAGACGGGAATTTCTGCAATCAAAATCTTATATATACGATAGAAAGAAATATAGTATTACCAATTTATGAATAAACTTGATGAATATTTATTACAAATTGTACTTATAAAAAAGTACTAACACATTTTAATAGGGGATCCATCAAGAATATGGCACTTTTTTTAATATTAGTTATGTTAATCAACATTCAGATTGCAGAATTAACAAAAAATACTATTTATTTTCCAAACTATCGTAAAAATAACACTTAAAAAATTATAATATTACATTTTTCCGTACTGTTATACTTGAATGGTTTATACTAAACAAATATAGTAGAACTATATGAGGTCGGTGTCAAACGTATTCTGATGCATAATGTTATCATTTTAAGCGTCGAAACTAGGATTAGACATCAGGATATTAGCAGATTGATTTACGTAAAAATAAAATGACCCGGCATAAACATTTTTATCGGGGATAGGGGTCATGTTAATTGAAACTGAGTTGTATATCGAAGTATCAAACCAGGGATATATAATCTAAAACGGTTCTAAAACTGTGTATATGTTGTATACGGTGAGTACAGAAGAAAGATTAGATGTTGTGTGAAGAATATGGTATCGGAAAAGATTACTGCGCGTATATGATGGATGAAAGCTGCTTGTGTCATTAACTTTTATAATTAAAAGTGTGTGTTTATGTTGACGAGCGTACACAAACACCCCTCATATATCTATATATATATATAAAAGTGAACGTGTCTGTCTGCCCGTCTGTCTGTCTGTGTACATTTCCCTACGCAATAACTCTGTCAATTTTTAGTCTATAGACTCGAAATTTAAAATACCGGGTACTGAGATTTGGGAAAATCGATGTGACGGGTGTCAGCCAGAAATTTGGCTGTTAAGGGGTCAAAGTTCAACGATTTGACCTTTAAGAACTCTACCAAACTCCTTCGACAATTTTGGGTCTAGACACTTGAAATTTTAGATATACGTTCCTTGAACCTGGATCTAACTTCATAAAGTGATTTGAGCCCGAAACTATAAATTTTAAGGGGTCATAATAAGGGTCAAATTTTTAAAAATTAACCATTTTTTTTGTTTTTTTGCTTTTTTTTTGCGCAGCATACACCTCCAAACACCCGAGCAACGCCGGGCACCCCTGCTAGTATATATATATATATATATATATATATATATATATATATATATATATATATATATATATATAACTACTTCATTTACTCACATAAAATTAATATAAGAAAGTATATATTTATGCATAAACTTTAAGTATTTATTTCAAAATTGCTGAATACGTAGTTAGAGCTAGTTAGTAATTTATAAAATATATATGGCGATTAAGCTACACTAACTATTTCGCTTTGAATCCACTCTAGGATTCTTCAGAAAAAAACATACATAATTTTATTAATCACATCTTTAATACTTTTCAGAACCGCCAATGCAACGTTACTATATCAAGATTTCCGTTGACGCCAATTGCAGCATCTCAACGGGATCCTCTTACTTCGATCCTCTAATCTACACCTGCGTTTATTCATTCTCTCTTCTCTTCTCTTAATCCCCAAACTTGACTCTATATTAGATTTAATTAATTCCTATGACGTCACCCATCACGCGCGAAAAACAATTTTCAATGATGGCTTGTGTGAAACTTCCTAATAAGTAAATAATATGATAATAATGCCTCAGATTTTATAAAATCGTTAGGTTAAAGTAAAGATAAGTCATAAAAATACGTCCGCATTCCATATGAATACATCTGAAACAAAATACAAAGGGCGCGCCATAATTAATGCCCCTGAAACACTTTTAGTTGTCTGATCTAGCTAAAATTTTGCATGTGCAATGATTTATATCTTTACGGGTTATGTTGCAAATTTCTGCTCTAAACTAATTGTGCTTTCTGTTTTACAGGTGTTTGAACTGAGTGAGGTGTGAAATGGAGCCTGTTGAATGCCGAGCAATGATCCGGCTTTTGTATTTTAAAGGGCGCACGCCACAGAAGACTTTTGATGAAATGAAAGAAACTTATGATGATAATGCCCCATCATATGATCTTGTAAAACGCTGGCATGGTGAATTAAAGATAGCCGGAAGTCTGTGGAAACGGCGCCCAGACCTGGTCGCCCCCCCCCCCCTGCTGCCATTGATGACGCATCTATCCGTCAAGTTGAGGCTGCCATTTCGGAAGATCGGCGTATTACTATTCGCCAAATAACCCAAGATGTCAAGATTAGTTCAGAGTCTGTGGAAACTATCATCCATGGCCATTTGCATATGCATAAGGTGTCTGCCAGATTGATTCCCAGATTGCTCACACCATTCCAGAAGTCAGAACGCGTCGAGTGCTTGAGGATGAATTTAGAGATTTGCCAAGAAGATGAGTCAAAGTTTTTCAAAAGACTGATTGCATACGATGAACCTGGTGATCCAGAGACCAAAACACAGTCAATGCAGTTGAAGCACTCGGACTCACCACCTCCAAAGAAGGCAAGGGTGCAGCCCTCCACTGGATAGGTCATGCTCAAAATCTTCTGGGACCAGGATGGAGTAGTGATGACAGATTTCCTGGCAAAGGGTACCACAGTATAGGAACGTATTATACTTCACTTTTGAGGAAATTAAGGGAACCTATCAAAATCAAGAGGCGGGGAAAGATCAGCAAAGGTACTCTCCTCCTACAGGACAACGCTCTGACTTTAACCTCTTCCAAGCCATGAACTAGTTTTTGAAAGGAAAGCATTTCCAAGATGATGCATCCTTGATTTCTTAAGTCACGTCGTGGTTGGAGGACCAACCTGGGGTGTTCTACAAAAACGGTCTTCAGAGCTGCATCAAACAATGGGAGAAATGGAAAACGCTGGGGGTTTTCTATGTAGAGAAAGACTAATAACCGTGCCAAGTTTCGTTGCTCTACTGCTATGAGAAGTGGGTCAGGCGCATTACTTATTGCTCGCCCCTCGTAGAACTATTATTCTTTGAAACACATAATCAAGTTTACCTGAGAGAATAAATGCGCCTATTAAATAATTAAATAATGTTTGACTTAATTTTTGCTTAAAACAATAATCCTAATTGAAAGGTTTCAGGTAGTTTCCTGTCTAGCCGCACTGATGAGCTGTGATATAGCGAAACATATTTATTATGCTGAGTATATATATATATATATATATATATATATATATATATATATATATATGATTGCAACGTCTTGTCAGACGAGAGCCACTCCCTCAGTCACTAAAAGCCCATGTGCCCGAAGATGACTTTTTAGCCCTCCCAGCGACTGGCACACCCTCAAGCAGACATGATACCGAAGACGTTCACTGGTTTAGATGAAACTAACAGCAGGGGAAGCTGTATAATCGTGCAATTTCATGTGATTAACAACAAAAAAAAAGACCGATCACCCACCTTACAGATCCAAAGATCTCCATGGTTGGGCGGCAAGGTTTGGCATTTCCTACATGCTCTCTTGAGCTTCGCTTGGTCTATTTTGACTGCTTCACAGTGTTCTGCGCCCCTGTATATCAGTGTCCTCCACTGTTTACGATCTTACGCTAGAGACTCCCAACTCTCAATAGAAATATGAAAGCTCACCAAACTCTCCTTGATGTTATCACGAAAACGTTTGTTTGGCTTGTGCTGGGGTATTTTTTCCAAGAATGAACTCACCATCGAACAACTGTTTCGGTGGTCGATAGTCTTCAAGCGGGATAAGATGACCCGCCCAACGCATCTGGCTATTAATAACAATGGTAGCAATATTGGTTGTTTTGGCCTTATTTAAGATATATGTATTAGGGGAAAAGCTACCACACTTTAAACCAAAAATGTTTTAGGCAGTGCATATGGAACCTCTCGAGCAATTCTATATGTGACCGGTACAAGGTCCAAGTTTCAGATTCGTAGAGTAGGCATGGTACTACACATGCTTGATATACTGAAATTTAATTGCCAGAGCTTCAGCAAGTAGATTTAATAAGTAAAAAAAGACAGAGAAGTGATCACTGACCAGACCTTCACTGTATAAGTGCGAAGAGAACTGAGACCTTGGGGAGGCTTATTGCCACTCAAATTTCAGTAAATGCCAATAGCCCATGTCAACGAGAAACCCATTGCAATCAGCTGTTTTATGATGCAAATTTATTTGCAAATAATATCGAAAGAGGTGGAGAGTACTGGAAATCTGAAGGCTTCTTTGATAAAAATGGCTTCTTTGCACACCTTTTAGAAGAAACTCCCATTTCTTTCATTCGTCTACAGATTGTATACCTAGAAAAAGAATTTGCAGCCCCTGTTTTGGATTGTTTGCCACGGTCAACATAAGTGGTCTTTCAATGCTCCAAAACAGTTAATTTACCCTGTGGTCGTCCTTCAAAGTGAATGCTATAGGCCGACCGGTTCCAGATTTTTCTTTTACCAAGCATTCGACGTCGAACCTTTGACCAATTAGCTTTACAACCGAAAGAAATGTTTTCACTTTTTCTTTTCTTAAAATATCAAAAATCTGATTGTTAGTCATTTTGGACTGCCTTAATCCTGCAATTCGTTTTTTTACATCCTCACCAAGATGCGGTCTTACCATTTTAGGATTAATTTTTCCACATATTATTATATGCTATAACAATAATGATCCGCAAAATAAAAATTTTCAGTTAAATTTAACAAAAATTCATGGAAAAATATTGAAAAATCGAGTTCTCCCTCCTTTCAATCTTGCCTTTTTTTTTTGCTCATGAGTGTATACATATGCGTTCCGCAGATTCAACCGGCAAAAGACCAGTTCCATCAGCCAGAAGAATACAGAAGCTAGAAGTAATTATAAGAGAGAAATAGCTAAGACAGATGACACTGAAACCACAAGAAAACGAATCGAAGCACAGAAATTAGGAACCCGTGATTTTTGGAAAATCTACAACAGTGTAGTAAATAATGGGCAGTCAACGATTCCCCTACTATCAAACAATCATGAGGTTGCTTGCACGGAAACCGATAAGGCTAATTTGCTTGCCAGTCGGTTTGCCTCAAACTCCACACTAGACCCGGCACACCACTCACTCCCTAACTTTCCTTTGCGGACAGACACCACAGTAGACAATTTGAAAATCGCTCCTTGTCAGGCACATAGTATCATAAAAAAACCTAGACACCTTAAAAGTATGCGGACCTGATTTCCTCCCGGTTGGCTATGAAAAAAATTCTCTGCTGAAGTTGCTCCAGTTCTCTCCAAACTTTACAATCCATTCCTTAACGCACCTTGCTTTGCCGACTGCTGGAAACCCGCTTCTGTTGTACCAGTCTTCAAGAATTCTGGTGAAAGAACTGATTCATTAAATCATCGCCCCATTATCCTCCTCCCGCTTTTCACCAAGATATTTAAGTCCTTAATTAGTCAAGCCGTAATCACACACCTAACAGCTGCTAAAGTCCTACCCGACGGACAATGTGGATTTAGGCAAGACTGCTCCACAGCAGATATCTTAACTGTAATCTCTGAACGTATGTATCTTTCACTGGACAAAACAATGGAGGGTAGAGCGGTAGCTCTAAATATATTAAAGGTTTTTGGCACGATGGTCTTCTAAGGAAAATGAGATCATATGTTATCACTGGAAGAATACATAATGTAATTTAATCCTTCTTAAGTAAGAAATAAACAGGTTGACCTCGACGGTCGTACATATAAACAATATTATATAAATGTGGGAGTACCTCAGGGGTCTATCCTTGTACGTTTATTATTCCTGATATTCTTGGGTGATCTCTCTCCCTGATAAAATTGTTTCTGAGATGAGTATATTTGCTGATTACATCAGTCTCTATAATAGGCACTAGCGGAAAGCAAATTAGCAGAAATCTAAGGAAATTGCAGAACCATTAGCGGATGACCTCTAATCTGTATTCTAATGGGGACAAAAATGGATGGTCACATTCAATGCTGCCAAGACTAAGCTTGTTACTTTCAATAATTACAAGAAACCTTCTCTACCACCAATAGCTATGGCCAAGAACACATTACCTAAATGTACTTCCTTTAAACTCCTCGGCCTACCGTTTGCAGGTAACATGAACAGGAATAGATACATTGAGAGCATTGCCAAGACTGTTGCAAAGAAGATGGGTTATCTCTCTCTACTGAGCTAGAAAACTACTTACGCCTGAATCTATCCAGTAACTCTATAAGGCCCCTTCGCCATATATGGAGTACTATTTTCACATTTGGGCTGGTGCATCTGCTGCTTGTCTCTCACTCCTGGGCAGGGTTCAAAAGAGAGACGCCAACCTGATAGTTCCTGAACTGTCATCTACGCTTCAGCCTCTGTTCCATCGACGAAATGTTGCATCCCTATGCCTGCTCTACGAACAATTTAATGGCGAATGCTCTGACGAACTACAAGAACTTTTACCTCCTCGACGTGACTACTCCTACAAACCCGACAGGCAAATAAGTCTCACCCCTTTACAGTAGAGGACTCTATGTGCAAGAAAACTTTTGCTCCAATAGTTTTTCCCTAAACTGCAAGACATTGGAACTCCCTTCTGGGATTCTGCTTTCCCAATTGTAATGGCATGCAGAAGTTCAAGTGTAATGTAAACAAACATCTTGCTACTAGTCTCCCTTCATAATGCTCCTGCAACATATGCCCCCGATAGTACCCCCCTACTTCAAAGTGGCACTGTGCCTTGTTCGGGGTGAAAATTAAAGAAGAAAAGAAGACGAAGAAGAAAAACACCACCACCAACAACAACAACAACAACAACAGCAACAACAATAATAATAATAATAATAATAATAATAATAATAATAGATGTAGATACCTCGGACAAACAATCAATCTTAAGAATCGTCTTTCACTCATCAGAGAGTATAATTTTACAACAGATAATACACCCCCGAAGAATGTGGAGTAATTCAAATAACTTGGTGCGATAATCGCCCAAAATATTACTCTTGACCCCGACCATACACGACTTGGCCTAGCCTCTACCACATTTGGGAGGCTCACCCAGGACATTTGGAAAGAACAATCCTCTGACAATCAAGACGAGAGTCCGTGTGTACGAAGCGTCGGTGCTGCATGTCCTTCGTTATGGGGCTGAGACGTTGTTCACATATCGTCCTCAAGTCCAACGTTAGTGTCTTTCATACAAGATGTCTGCGATCAATCATTGGTGTGTCATGGGCGAAAAGATGACAAACGAAGAGCTGTTAAAACAGAAAGGTTCGAGTACACCTTTCCCGACACATAAATTAATAGGACTTCGGTGGACAGGCCATGTAAACCGAATATCATGTGAACGCCTATCTTACAATATATTTCCTTGTGTTTTATAAGAGCATATTCAGCATGTTGGTCGTCCGTGTCTCAGATTCAAGGATGTACTAAAGCGAGATCTCATGGATTTTGGTGTAGAATGTGAGAAATGGACAGCAGTATCCCGGAATAAGGATGATTGGCGAGCCAAAATTTATGCCGGAAAACGGGAGATGAGACGGAAATTTAAAAAAGAATTACGTCGATAAAAGAAGCTCGAGGTTTCACCTCTATAGCATTGTCGGTCACAAGACGTTTGCAAGAGAGAGAGAAAGAAAGAGAGAATATATTTATATATCTATAAAAGTGAACGTGGCAGTGTGTGTGTGTGTCTGTGTGTGCATATATTCCCCTACGCAATAATTCTATCAATTTTAATATCTTGATGTGAGCCAAAAACAATAAATTTTCAGGGGGTCATAATAGAAGTCAAATTTTAAAAATTGACGGTTTGTTTGTTTGTTTGTTTTTTTACTCAACATAAACCTCCAAACATGCGGACAACGCGGGGCACCCATGCTAGTATATGCATATATATCTATTATATATATATAAAAGTGAACGTGTCTGTGTGTCTGTGTACATTTTCCCACGCAATAACTTTGTCAATTTTCAGTTTACAGACTTGAAATTTGATATACAGGGCACTGACATTCGGAGAAAATCTGAGTAATCACTTTTCAACCAGTAATTTGGCTGTTAAGGGGTAAAAATCTAACGATTTGACATTTCAGAACTCAACCAAACTCCTCCGCCAATTTTGCGTCTAAACACTTGAAATTTTAGATATAAGTTCCTTGGATCTAACTTAATAACTTGAATTGCGCCTAAAACAATAAATATAAATGGGTCATAATGGGGTCAAAGTTAAAAAATTGACCGCTTTTCTTGTTGTTTTTGTTTTTTTTGCTCAAAATATACCTCTAAACTCCCTGGTAACGCCGGGCTTAAATGCTAGTCTATCTATAAAAGCGTGACGTGTCTGTGTGTCTGTCAGTGTGTCCGTGTGTCTGTGTGTCTGTGTGTCTCCACATTTTCTTACGCGATAACTCTGTCAATTGTAAGTCTACAGACTCGAAATTTGATATACAGGGTACTGAGATATGGAAAATCTTTTTAATCGATTTGAGATCTCTACCAAACTCCTCCGACAATGTTGGGTCTACGCACTTGAAATTTTTAGATAAAGGTTCCTTGGACATGGATCTAACTTAATACTTTCATTTGAGCTCAAAACAATAAATGTTAAGGGGTCATGTAATAAGGTCAAAGTTTTAAAAAATTGACCTCTGCGGTCTCTACCAAATTACTCAAACAATTTCTGGTTTAAACATCTGAAATTTGACATAAAGGGTATTCAGCGATAGGGCAAGCTTTTTAATCGGGTTGGATCGAAAATATTTAGTTACTAATATATCAATGTATGTATGTATGTATGTATGTATGTATGTATGTTTGCATGTCTGCGAAAAACTTTCGATAGAGGCGACGAATTTTTCCAAGATCAAAATCGTTTTGAAGTGCGACCTTTCAGACGACAAATGTTGAAAAATTGGCTAAAACATAATTATCTTCACCTTCAGCTGGCCACTTTACTACAGGAAGGGTCGCTTTTTTCGCCGATATTTTTGAAAGTCATCGTCAACGTTCGATTGTCTAGTCTTAATTTAAACATAATGGGTGTGTGCGTTTGTTAACGAATTTCAGAGTTTTTAAGCAGCATAGTAAGCAAGTGTACGCCTCAACGTTCCAACACAGTTCGATTTAAATCTAATCGCTTTTTTGTTCTATTATCACATGACGTCATATCCTTAGTGTATGGTCCGTCATTGTATGGGATCTAGACTATACTCGTCAAATCCGACCCAAGTATCAGAGACGTCTTGAAGACACTATTTAAACAATTTTAATTTCACCTACAACAATTCTCTATCTGTATAAATGTTTAAAAAGAGTTAAAAACATATTTAATTTTAAAAAGGAAGCACAAGATAAGTGGATAGCCCTTAATCCGCGTAGTTTCGAAGAAATACTCTCCTTCTCATCAGAGGGCAGGAATTAGTAAAATGCGGGATCGGATTTTGCATATATATATATATATATATATATATATATATATATATATATATATATATATGCCTATCAGTGACTTCAATTGTTATCTAGACAAACCATTAATTTGACGATTAGTACAACTGAAGCTATTGCTAACAATGAAATCGAATAACTTTTCCCTGAAGATCATATTTCTATTTCATTTATTATTTCAATTCTATATTTTCTGCAAGGCATAATGCATTCTAGGGCAATTATTGAGATAAACACAAACAAGTCTACAAACAGTTTTCTGTACACAAATACTTATGATATATTTCTCTATACCGGGGAGTTATTATTCCCTTAGCTCTTACAATTACATATTAACCCTTAGCTCTTACAAGATAAATAATCTTCCATTTTAAACAACACTTATTTCATAAACGTGCATCCTTTTCTCATGATAAATACGATACTGCACCTTGATTTCAATGAAATTTGCTTTATTCTTACGCTGAAATTTGAAATGTATTTGAAATGTATTTAATGTTGCAAACATATTTTTATTGTTAAATATACATTGTAAACATCTGCATTTTTGTATATTAGGTTGTACCAAAAATTGCAAAATATCGAAATTCTAATAACTAAATGCACGAATTAATCAATAAATATCAAGATTTTGATGCCATTGATCTGCAAGCTTTCAAATCTAAAGAAAGTATTTTTTACATGCTGATCACCTCTTATCAAGGCCCGGAAGCCATTCGGGGTTAAGGGTAAGTAATCAAGGGGATAATATCGTAGTAATAGTTGATATTGGAAATTTGGTAAAGTGCCTTACTTAAGGGTGCGATTAATCAGGAATTTGTTTATGTTGGACTTGAAGACATCCAAGTTGTAGTCAGGTGGGAAACAGGCAAACGAAAGAGAATTCCACAAGCGTCCACTTCTCAGAAATAAGCTTTGTTCATGGAATATACCGTTTGATTTGGGCACATATAAAGATTGGGTGAAATTGCTGACAGTAGTTTTAGCTAGACGGGTATTTATCGTGAAAGGTGCCGAGGGGGGGGGCAAAGATTAGAGCTCGGGCGTGCACTTGCCATGGAAATAAAGATAAAACAAAGACAGGCTCGGAACGTCTCTTCTGTGGGATAGAGGTTGCAGGGAAGAGAAAAAGGCACCCCGCACTAAGCCACGAAGTCTATGTTGTACTTTGTCAAGGCAGGATAGGCGGTTTTAAGAAGCTCCAGTCCAGATTTGGCAGCAGTACTTCATCTTTAAACGTACTTGGCTTTTATACAGAAAGAGAATTGCATCACTAGTGTGATATCTTCTGGACCGGTAGAAGGAGCCTACTATTTTCCAAGCGGCCCGCGCAACAGACTCGATATACGTGTTCCATTTCAGATCAGGAGTAAAGTCAAACCCAGGATCTTGTCAAAACGTAGAGCCTCCCCAAGACGAGAACTATCCATATCAATTGTTGCTAGATGGGGATCACAGCGTTTATGATGTAAAGATAGGAGATTGGTTTTAGATGCAGTAAAAGTAACTAGCCACCTCTTCCCCCCACTGTGCAACGCGCTCAAGATCAGAGGAGAGGGAATAAGAGAGTGCTTTGTCATTTACGGCCTTTGACGAGTTTCCATAGATGGTCGTGTCATCAGCATAGATATCAAAAATGATTTAAGTATTTGTTTTGGGAGATCATTGATGTAGATTAGGAAGAGAGTTGGGCCAGGATGGCCCTCTGGTATACTCCAGCATTAATACTGTGAGCGTCTGATTGCTGCCCATCAACCACTACTCTTATGAGCCTATCAGAGAAAACTGCTTTAATTATTGAGAAAACATTTTTAGTTGTACCGTAGCTGGAAATCTTGTGAAGTAGGTTCTTATGCCATACCTTATCCAAAGCCTTTGATACGTCAAGAGCAATTGCCCTAGAAATTAAGCCTTTGTCGAGAGATTCACTTATCCTATGGGTTAAAACCGTGAGCACATCAACTGTAGATCTAGCAGAACGGAAACCATATTGCTTGTCACTAAGAAGGTCATTTCTGCTGAGGTGTTTACTACTTCTCTATTTAATATGAATTCAAGCAACTTACTCATGACACACAGGGGACTTATTGGTCTGTACTGAGAGGGAGATGAGTTATCACCTGAGTTCTTAAATACATGACATACTGATGAGATTTTCCATGGTGTTGGAAAGCACGTCTCTTTAAGGCAATGCTTACACTGTTTTGTAAGTATGGGGACAATTTCTGGTCGAAGCTTTTTTAGCACTATAATTGGAATGCCGCCAGGTCCAGTTGCTTTACTGGAATCAATTATTCATGGTCTTTATCAAATAGATAAAATGAGTATTCAATCAGAAAGTGTTGAATTGGGCGGATAAGGCCTTTATCTGATTGATCATAATTAGGAGGGTATGCTGGATATGGCAGAAATTCAAACTTGTCTGCGGTCGCCCAGACGCTATGTGACTTAGCGTTGCCTAGCATATTTTTTCAAAGTTCCACAAAACGCACAGCATGACTTTCTAGAGAAATCGATCTTTTTTTCGAACCGATGGTTTCCCTTGGCCTTTCTGAACCCACTCCTTGCCTTAATTGTGCTGGATCAGATATACACACTCCTCGTCCGATGTCACAATACGCTTCGAAAAAGCGCTGAGCAATTGATGGCAAATTTCGTCTGTAGTAACGAATCAAAATTAACGAATCAGAACTGGCAACTAATTTTTTTTTTAATTTTTATCAAAATAGAAATAGAATAGAAAGCTAAAGATCGCTATAATCATCGTTAATTTTATTGTCAAATATTGTTTATATGCGCCCATGCAACATTCTATTGGGCTTAGTCTGATCGTCATACGATTAGTCGTTCTTTGATGAAATGAACTAACTCCGTGTATGGAGAAGCAGGTAAAACAAACATGAGGAAAATAAACAGTATATAAGACCACACCTGTATGCATTCTCCAGTACAAGTAGCGCCGGTGGGGGACTGTCAGTAATATCAGTAGACCGACTCTATATAAGATACTTTTGGGGGATTTAGCATCTTAAGAGCCAATCGAATCATATGTTTTTACAAGGAAGGCTTCGCCGAAGAGGGAAAACAGTTACAAATTTTCAGAATCTTACATGGGTTTCACCGGTAAAGTATGAATAAGATCGACGTAATCGCCTTCTTAACAACTTGATAGCATTTTTATTGTTAATGTTTTTGTTTTTTTGTAATTGCGTCTTTGTAGTAAAATATCCATTGAAAATGAAGTACGGATAGAACATGATATTACAAATGAAATGTGATAAATAAAGTGAGTGTGGATGGCATGCATGTAAGTAGTAAAACAGTTGTGTGTGGAAATAGATAAAATAAGGGGAAGCTTTTGACGATTATTGGATTTCAGTAACAGCTATACATAAATATTGATGACGATATGATTATGATGATGATGATTGAGACATACAGAAAGTCTTATATATATATATCAGGTTAAATTTAATATTAAAACACAAACGTTTAAAAATCTTAGCGCGAAAAAAAGTCTTATTAGTTTCACCAAATTTACAATAAACAAAATATTAACTTTGCAATCCACATGAATCAGGTTAGAGTATACTGCTATGCCGGTTAGTCACGAAATGAGGTGAAATATCTCACTTGTCGAGAGCCAATTTTAACTCTGGCTATAAGATCAGAAAGTACACAATGATGATGATGATGATGATGATTAACGTGATGACCAACAAGAACAATGTCTGCAGTTATATAAAGCCTCTTGTTTAAGCCCAGTGTTCAGCGTCAATCGTAGCCTTTTCAGAAACATATTTCTTTTTTTTTATTTTCTTCCTTTGAAGATTGTAACATTGGATATGGGCCAGCCAAACCAGCTGCCAGCATTACTCTGCTTTTTATTGAAACCAACCGAGAGCTTTTTTTTTTAATATTCTCATTGTTCCCTTAAGTGCAATTGTCTTGATCTCTTTTGCATTTGGTTCACCAGGAATATTGATTAGGTAGGACTTCAGGTTTTTCTTCTAAGCCCTGTGCCACCAATAATAGCCGGTATGATTAATATCTCTCTAAGATTCCAGTTTCTTTTCATATCATACATGAGACCTTGGTATCTGGTATGTTTCTCCCTTTCGGCTCTGTTCATACCTCTATCATTAGTGACACTCACTTCAACCAAGGTTGGAATTCTCTCCTACTTATTCCATATAACTGTGTTAGGTTTCACAGCAGCATTTTCAGGGTTGGTGGCTGTAGGGATTACATGGTCGTAA